>NC_134594.1:36690000-36990000 GCF_037038515.1 Microtus pennsylvanicus | reverse complement strand
CCGATTCCCTGAGACTTCTAAGACTGCTGGGGATTTCATGGCCTCATGAATGCTAGACAAATACTCCACCAACTGAACTTCCAGCCCAACCCAGGATGTGTTTCTAAACCTCCTACAGCCTAACAGAAAGGAAACCACATTCACCCGTGTGGTAGACTCTGCTAGCAGAGAAGTATTTTTAAAATCTGGTAACCACTTAACCCCAAACCAGATATTTAAATTATTTTGACTTAATCAGGAGGCCTACTTCTGCACCTTGGGTGTTATAGCATGCATAGTTATTTCAAAGGAAGCAAGCATATGCATTTTTAATGTTAACCTTTGCTTTTGGTAATTGGAAATAATTTATGAAGAACAAAGACTGTGTTGATTACACTTTGCTTAGAAAAAGAAACGAGAAGCCCTGGAGCGTTCGTATGTGGCTCCTGTCTTCGAGTGCCAGGTGCTAGAGGCACAAAATTATAAGTAATGTGACACCTTCTACGCCAGGTTTCTCCCGGGAAGCGAAGCAGGACAGAGGCCTTGGTCACTGTGGTGACCGCATGGTTGTGTGTGCAGGTCTGTTCCCTTGACTTGCTGTGTCTTTAATATGGGGAGAGAAAGGTATTTTGGAGACCTGTGCTTGGGTTCACTGGTACTAACATGCATTCGCCACCTTCTCACCTTGAGAACTTCCAGCCTCAGGCTCCTTCTATCCAGGGATGGTTGTCGGAGGCTCCATACACATCCTTGAGAGTCTTCTCAGGTTAAAGTGCTGACTCTGACCAGCACAACTCAAAGGAAGGAGTCCCTGCCTGGGAGAAGCCCCTGCCTGGGAGGAGTCACCTGGGAGGAGCCCCTGCCTGGGAGGAGTCCCTGCCTGGGAGGAGTCCCTGCCTGGGAGGAGCCTGCAGTTACCCAGCCCCTCAGTGTATCTGGCCTCCACTGATTTTTGTCTGATGATGGGCAGAGAGTGAGACCTGGGACAGTGAGTTTGTCACAGAGGAGAGGCCACACTTGTTTCCCTCTGGACCCCTGGAGATGAGTGGGGGCCTGGTGGGAAGAAATAGAAAAGACACCTCTCTAAATAAGGGTCTGAGAGCCTTTTCCTGCTAAGAAGGAGCGTGGTTATCCCAGGACCGAATGATGTGGGATTCTGCTGTGGGACTCTGCAAATTCACACGGCTTAAAAGACGGAATTAATACTGAGACCAGAAGGAAGACATGTCTTAAGCCAAAGGAAGGCAATTACACGTGGGGCATGCTGTATAATTTAGGCAAGTAGAGAGCTTTTCTGTTTGCAATTTAAAAAGGACATCCCTCTGAGAGCCCAAAGGGTCGCAAGAATTAGAATAATTCAGAGAGCCCCGAGGTGTGTTTTTTTCCAAGTTGAAGAGTACGATAATGTATTTGTTTAATTCACAGCAGGTCGTGGCCTGCGGTTGTCAGGGAGAACATTTTCGTGTGTTTTACTTTGAGACTCAAATGTTGAACAAAAATAGTAAAGTGATTCTTAAAAACCATAATTTACACAAGCACTTGAGTATTGAGGCCTGCCCCATTTTCCTGGGAAAACAAGATTAAAGGGACTGGGTAATGAGTCAGAATACTATGGCCATTTTTTCTTTTTCTTTCTTTCTTTTTCTTTTCTTTTTTTTTTAGAGTTGGTTACGTACGTTCTGAGTTGCTTTTCTGGTGGCTACAATAAACTACTCTACCTCTTGAGGAGAGGTTCATCTGGGTTCACAGTTTGAGGGTACATGGTGTCAATATGGGAAGCCAGGACAATGGAAGCTTGAAGCGGTAGGTCACCCTGTGTCCTAGGTCAGGAGGAACACAGGAATGAATGCTTAGACATGGCTGACCTTCCCCTTTGGGGTAAGTCCTGGGACCCCAGCCCCTGGAGCAGTGACTTGTGTACTCAGGATGGATCTTCCTCCTTTAATTAGCTTAATCTAGATAATGTTTCAGAGATGTGACCAAAGGAGAATTTAATCCAGCCAATCCCCTTACAGGCAGGCCCGGGAGACAATGTGATCTAGATAATTCTTTACAGGCATGACAACAGGCTTGCGTCCTAAGTGAGCCTAGGCCCGAGAAGTAGACAGCGTGAGCCACACACAGCAATAGAAAACTTGGAGTTTACTACTTAACCCATCCGGTTTTGTGAAAGTTAGTTCATTTTCAGGCAATTTGCTGCCAGACATCCTGCATTAAACACATTCGTACATAATCTATACAGCTAGCTAATGATTCCTGAGGACTGAGGGGGGTCACAGGTCTAAACAAACACTTCAAGATTCTGAATAAGTATCGTCAAATCTCATTCATGAAAGGTAGTGACAAAGTACAATTCACTTGTACTAGCAAAGTAAAAGAGTGTGTCTGTATTCACATTGTCTCCAACATGGATAATCGGTATTTTAAAAATCAGTATTCATGAGACTCCCAAAGTACTACAAGCTATTGCTTTTGCCTTTGGTTGCCTCCAAGAGGTGAAACTATGGCCATTTTTTCCATGTATGTGTCTGTGGTATGTGTTTGTGTCATGTGTTCAGATGTGTACGGAAGCATGGGTGTCTGCAGGCACATGGGTGAGGAGGCCAGAGGGTGGATCTTCTTTGGCCACTCCCCACCGTACACACTGAGCCATAGTCTCTCACAGTACCTAGAGCTTATCGTTTGGCTAGTCAGGCATCCGGCTTGCTCTGCTGCTCCTGTCTCTGAGCACTGGGTTTACAGGTGAACTGCATTTACCTGAGTGCTGAGGATCGGACCTTGGTTGTCACACATGGGAGAGGAACACTTTACTCTCTGAGCCAACTCCCCAGCCCAATTGTGGCCGTCTTTGTAAGGCCATTTTGCTCGAATTTCATCAGAATTTTTGCACTGGTTCGTCTTTTTGTCAACTTAACACAAACTAGAGACATCTGGAAAGAGGGAACCTGAACTGAGAAAATGTCTCCACCAAATTGGCCTGCCGGCAAGTCTGTAAAATGTTTTCTTAATTAGTGGTTGATGGAGGGGGCACGGCACTCAGTGGGCCGTGCCAAACCTGGGCTGGTGGTTCTGGGTTATATAGGAAAGCAGGCTGAGCAAGCCGAGGAGAGCAAGCTGGTAAGCAGCTCCCTTTCATCCTCTTGGGACCAGTCCCTGCCTCCAGGTTCCTGCCCTCAGTTCCGGACTGTAAGCTGTAAGGTTACCAGGTTCCCTCAGTGCTGGTCTGTAAACTGTAAGATTGGAATAACCCCTCCCTTCCTGCTCTTGGTCATGGCGTTACTTCTCACAGCCATAGACAACAAACTGTTTTACTGCAGTGTATCTTGGACCACTTAATTACCCCCGTTAGATAGGCGTAGGGGTGCGCAGGCTTGGCCCCAGCATTCAGAAGACGGAGGCTGTCTGACCTCCATGAGCTGGAGGCCAGCCTAGTCTACACAATGAGATTCTGTTTAAATAAATAAATAAACACTCCAAGGACATGTGTGAAATGCTTACATCACTTTATTGGAACCACATAATAATTGAACATTTCAAATTCATTTGACAAGAAATATTATAATAAATAGGACATAAATAAATATAAATAAGCTCATATACTTCCATAAACATAAAATAGAATAATAAATATTTTTAAATAAGTGGTGATGAGTGTTCTCATAAACACTTGGGTTAAAAAAAAATAATAGCTTATCAGTTCTTGCTCTACTGCTGACTATTCAGAGAGGACATTTTCTCTCCTGAACAAGATTTTCATGAGCACTTCCTGGTCCTTAACCTGCCTCTTATTAAAATTTCATTGGTTCATATGTCTGTAAGAAGGGTGCGGAGCGGGAGGGGCTTGCGCTTTTCAGGAGGAATTCAGGTAGCTCATCACTCTACTGATGGTCACGGCGCGGATGCGGAAGGCGTGGAGGAGAATGCAGAGCTTCATCTTCACCCTGTACGGGTCTGCTCCTTCCGGGGAAGATGTCGGGGGCAGACGCTCACCACTGAGATTCAGAGACTACAAAGAAATACCAAGCGTCACGTATCTACAATTTCAAAAATGGAAACCGTCGTCTGCCAAAACAGATGAAGCCAATGCCCAGTCCAGAGCCTGCAGCCTGGTCCCGTGTACGCTCTTAGACCCACCCCACATCTACCCCGGTGTGATGCTCCTGCAGGGATAGAGGGAAGAGATGCTCTCTTGCAAGCACACCGAGGTCTTGAATGAGCTCCAAAAGACCCCTAAAGGGCTCAGAAAAGTCATTTTTAGGGCT
Organism: Microtus pennsylvanicus; assembly: GCF_037038515.1. NCBI lineage: Eukaryota > Metazoa > Chordata > Mammalia > Rodentia > Cricetidae > Microtus > Microtus pennsylvanicus. The sequence goes on along the minus strand of NC_134594.1, from coordinate 36,985,759 downwards.
TGTCTCAGAGAAGGGAAGAGTCTATGTGTGAGGTGGCCTCTGCAGCAATAGCTAGTTAAGTTTTTTAGGTTGTGTTAAGAATTCCAGTCCTTTGAGAAGAGGGAGCTGAGGGGCTCTATTGATTAGAGCGGTCTATTAGTCGCAGACCTATTGGAGGTAGAAATTCTATTTGTGTTAGCTAAACCAGTGGCATGTTTCCCATTTGTTCCTTTTGACTTAGTAGACGAACACTCTACCCCTGATACATTCCCAGTTCCCCTTAGGATTTGGTGACACAGAATAAGAACTTATGTCTCTATGAAGCTTGATATTCTTGTCTGCTCTTCAGAATCCCAAGACAGAGGTGGGGTGTGTGAAGTCACCCCATTTCAAACAGGAAAAACAGGCATCAGCTCTGTCGGCACAGCTGTCTAGTTCCTAGGAGCCCCCTGTCTCCCACGCAAATCACTTGACTTCTGGTCTTGCGTATGCAGTAGCAATGACAACTCTGTGGATGGTAGATTGTTAGACACCTGTATACATGTTGCTGTCTTTCAAATAAGTCATCTGGCAATGTATAATATGATGTATAATATATTATAATATAATATGTATAATATATATGTTAACTGGACACAAGCTAGAGTCGTTTTGGAGGAGGAGAACATCAACTGGGGAAACCACCTCCACCAGGCTGGCCTGTGGGCAAACCTGCCATCGTTCTGGATTGATGATTGATGTGGGAGCAGCCAGCTCACCCTAGGCTGGTGTTCTTGGGTGCTATAAGAAGGTGAGCGAGCCAGTACCCAGTGCTCCTCTACAGCCTCAGCGTCTGTTCCTGCCTTGCTTGCTCTGAATGATGGACTCTCAACAAGTTACAAGGAGAAATAGACCCTTTCCTCCCCAACTTGCTTTTGGTCATGGTGCTTTGTCAAAGACATAGAAACCACAACAAAGACAGTATGTATGAAAGGAAAAAGAAATCAGTTGCTTTTCAGTGACTTCTGAACATATTTTTGTCTCATGCCCCAGTTACCAAGGCACTCACCACTCTTACGTGTATATTTCTATTCTATGTGCTATAAACTTGCTATGCAGCAAGTTCCCACAAATGAGTAACACTGGATTTCCCTAGATAATAGATGACTTTTCATTTTGTTTACATTTTGTTTCAATATTATAACCCTCTTGTCTTCCCTAGTAATGTTTTGATATGTGTGCAACACTTTGATCGTCCATTCAGCATTTTTTTAAAGAAACAACATGTGTGCATGTATATGTTTGTGCGTTATATGCACACACACTCATATGCACACGTAACAGATATGTAATCTGTGCCTACAACAAGCAGAAGCCAGAGAAGGGGGTCCTGTGTTACTCTCCATCTTATTCCTTTGAGGCAGGGTCTCTCCCTGAACCTGTAGTTTTCGTGGCTAGGCTTGGAGCAGGAAAGCCTCATTAATCCTCCTGTGTCCACTCTCTGAGGTTACAGGTCAGTTCAAGACCACATTCTGTTCAAGACAACATATGTTCTCCCAGGCAAACTCAAGCCCTCAAAGTTAGACAGCTAGTGCTGTCAATCACTAGACTGTCTCTGCAGGCCTAATCTTGGACCTTTAAGAGAAAAAAGGATTTTTAAAAAAACCCTCTGTTTTTCAGGGCACCCTAGTTCTGCCTCTTGCAGACTATGCGATCTTGGATAAGCGTCACTGTCCTTCTTTGTACAGACCACTTTTGCTTGTTGTGGGGATGGCATGAGAAAAACCATTTGCAAAGAGCCCGGTGCATAGCATGAGGTCAACAAGCAGAAGGCTGCTTGCATTTGTCCTGATTGTAGAGGGTCTTAGCAGATGTAACCTTGCAAGGCTTTTCATGAGGGAGGGAGCATGTCCAGGTCTTTCCCGACCCAAGAGGAGTTGATTTTTATTGCATCTCCTCAAAGACCTCTCTTCAGCACGAGAAAGAGCCAGCGTTGATAAGAGGACACCTTACCTTCATCAGCTCTTCAATGGCTGTCAGCATGTTCTCATCCAGAACGATCTGCTTCTGATTGTGGTTCGAAAGCTCTGCATCAATGGCCTTGAACTCTACCCAGTACATCTTCAAGTCCTCGTAGATGCCACTGAGGCACAGGTTCTATGTGAAGGGACCAAATAAGAATGAAACCATTGGAATGGGTTAGAACTACATCCCGCTGCTGCCTTTGAGGAAAGTTCTGTATCTTATCATCATCAGAGAAAAGTTTTGTGTGGGTAGGCAGCTCCCTCTCTAGAGGAAAGAATAAGCCGGCATCAGTATTATGAATCGGTCGTGGGGGAGGAACCTTTAGTTTGCTTACTTACTGTTATGGAAGAAATCTCTCTAGAAGCCAGACAACTCTCGTTCTAGAGGAAAAAAATATACACCGAGGATATTAATTTTTAGTATAAAACTCTCTGATAGCTTATCTCAAACTAACTTTTCATTTCAGCAAGAAACAACAAAATTCAGCATCATAGTGACTTTTGTGCGACTATGTGTAGGAATTCATGTGTGCACGAGTGTGCACGGATATGTGTGTGTGCAAGTATGTGTGTGCAGGTGTATATGCAGGTGTGCAGGTGTATATGCAGGTGTGCAGGTGTATATGCAGGCATGCAGGTGTATATGCAGGCGTGCAGGTGTATATGCAGGCGTGCAGGTGTATATGCAGGTGTGCAGGTGTATATGCAGGTGTGTGTGCAGGTGGAAGCTAGAGGACTACCTTTGGTGTCTTTCTCAGTGATTTTTCCATCTTATTTTTTTCTGATTCAGGGTGTCTCACTGAACATGAGACTCACAATTCAGCCAGACTTGCTGGCCCATCAGCCCTGGGTATCCTCCTGTCTCTCTCTGCCTACCCTGGCACTGAAGCCATGTGGAACCATCACACCCAGCTTTTACATGGTGCTGGGGATCTGAACTTAGGTCCTCGCTCCTATGCAGTGAGCACTTTACTAACGGCGTTACCAGCCCCATTTTTTTTCTTTCAAGATCTTATTGTGTAGCCCTGGCTGGCCTGAACTCACCATATAGACCAGACTGGCCTCTAACTTAACACAGATTAGCCTGCTCTACCCATCAGATGCCGGAATTAAAGGTATATGCCACCACACCCAACTCATAGCTATTGTGTATATACTTCAGCTTGTTGAAGCCTTCGTATTATTGTGACCTTTTTTTTTTTTTCAAAAACCTCACTTTTGGTAGCAATGTGTTAATGTTTGGAGACCCCTTACATTTGGTGCACAATTCTTAATTGTGTTGCATGATTTCTGTGGGAAAGATCTCTCCATACCTTGGCAAGTTCTAGTGGTAAACAGGCCTGCAGTGTGCTGGTTTGGTCCTCTGTGATGTCTTCATGATCAATGTCCTCAGCAGAGCAGGGATAATCTTTCAAAGTTTTTCTGGCCTGTGAAAACCATCAAGAGAAGCTGAGGAGATACTCTGAGCAAGAGAGCTGACTCCCTCTGAGGTTAGCATCCCAGGGTACCAGCAGGACCGGAGCTGGCCACCCTGAATCGTCATCTCTTTGAACTGTAGGAAATTGATACATTTCATAAGACGAGAAGAAACAGGCCACCTACATCCTCTCCCTCCCCTCCCCCTTTGCCTAGGCTGTCTGCCAGCGGTACGTTGTTTCCACCCAGTGAACTCTGCAGCGGGCTGTGCTAATCAGTCTCAGCACCACGCTGTGAGGCTTGCTTCCGGCGAATCCTGTTGTTTTTCCTTTTGCCAAGCACTCACGCTGTGTGCTTATCCTTTTCAAGGCTAACTTGTAAAGAGGAACTGTTAAATTCACAACTTGACGGCTGTAACAAACTTGCAAGCCCTAAAGACTGGTTGAGTTTTAATTTACAGTACGCTGGGACCTTGTCTTACCCCCTGGTAGGTTGGGAAACATCGAGGAACAGAATTACACAATATATTAAGACGTCAACAGCTTTCTGATAATCTTCCCACTCAACTATGGAACTAGGGAAGTGAGAAAGAAGGGATAGTGATTGGCCCGACTGGAGTCCAAGTTCGACTTGGTAGCAATAGTAACCCAAACTGAGACAAGACTGAATTCTGCAATGTCTCGATGGGCAGCGCAGTTGTCTGGGACTAGCACAGTGGGCTTTTCCAGGGAGCGTCTAGTCGACTTTGAACTTCTCCAACGCCTCCTTGCCAAACCTCACCTGAGGAAAACAGTCACTCATCTTGGCAGGCCTTCCTGAGGGAGCCCCCCCCTTAAGATTTTTCCTTCATCTTAAAATTTCATGTGAAGAAGTGTTCTGCCTGTGTGTGTATCTGTGTACCATGAGGGCCCAGTGCCCACAGAAGACCAAGAAATGACAGATTCCCTAGGACTAGAGTTACAGATGGTTGTGAGCCACCATGGGAATGGCAGGAATTGAACTCGGGTCCATCTGGAAGAGCAGCCAGCACTCTTAACCACTGAGCCATCTCTCCTGCCTGGAATCCCGCATGTAATTATGATTGTTTGAGCAGTGAGGGACAATTGACAGCACATGAAAGACCAGAGAGGAGGAAAGAACTCTTCAAAGAGGCTTTGTAGAATGGAGCTCATCTTGGCATTGTCATAAGGTAACAAGCTAGAAGTTCCTCAAGATTTTAAAACACAGCAGAAAGAAGGAAGGGGTCTCCCCCCTCCCTTCCTCTTTCCTCCCCTTTCTCCACCTTCCCTCCTCCATTTCTATGTGCTTATGAGTGAACGCCCTGCTGGGGTTGGAACACGGGTCCTCATCCGTAATTAAGTAACTCTACCACCAAGCCACAGCCTTAGTAGCTCCAGAATGTCCCAAACACACTATCGTTTGCTGTAGTTTAGTAAGCAACACTGAGAGAAAGCAGCAGCGATTTTTATAACAGAAAAGAATACGGTGCGTTCAAATATGAAACCTGAGAAAAACAAACAGAGCTAGAAATAAAACCTGATCACACTTGCCCCAGAAAAACGAAGGTCAGACACAACACGGGATGCCACAATCCTCCCTGTGACATGTGCGTCCAACAAGGAGCTGCAGCCCTGTGTTGGATGAACAGCAGGAGATCTAATTAGGAGATCTAATTCATCTTTAAAGCAGAGATTGCACCTAGCAACTGTCTCCCTATTCAACCTGCAGTGAAGCAGAAGCAGGGAGCGCCAGACCCAAAGCCATACAGGCAGGCAGGCTGGGAGGGGCATAGTGAGCAGCTACTTTCCTCTGGAAAGACACAGTCCAAACTGATGCTGTTATAATTTATTAGCATCCTTTCTTCCTCTGGAGACACAGTTTAAGCTAGATACTATCTGGGAGGTTTGAAGTTTTCTTTACCGCTCCTGCCGGCTACCCATGAACTGCGGGGTCCCCCCAGCAGATACCAGATGGAAATCTTTTCCACAGGGGAGCCTCAAAGCTAGGAGGACCCAAAAAACTCACCTTCTCCAGCATTTGGTTGGTGGTATTCAGCAAGTTTTGGGAGTAGACAAGACCCTTGGCAGGTTGGTAGATTGGTGTGGCCCTGGCCAAGCTGAGGTGGACTAGGAGGAGAAGGGTAGCCCAAAACAGGAGGCCTGAAAGGGAAATTGGGGCGGGAGAGTAGACGGAGTTTGTCAACCTGGTTAGGTCTGCCTCTGTCTTCCGCCTTTCTGGCCCTCTCTTCCAATCCTTTCTTTTGGGTATTGGCCTCCTTCCACTTATGTTTTAACCCCTTCCTCAGGGCTGTCAGAGCAAGCAAGACTCCCCAAATCTTGTTTGGGGACTGGACGAGATCTGCATTTTCCTTACTCTAGCTGCAAGGTTGTGCCTTGGTTTTCTTCCGTGAAATGGGCATAACGGCCCGGCCTGTTTTGTAATGAAGAGACCATGCCAGGTGCAGCAGAGATCGAGTAAAACCCTCCTTCCTGTCTTCTTTTTCCTGGCCTGCAATTGCTGACTGCTCTTTAGTCTCCCTTAGCGGATCCAGGGCTCCTGCCTGCTCCTTCCCAGGTCACCTTCCCAGATCCTATCACCCAGGTCCCCGGCCCTGGGCTACTTACAGCGCGGTGGACACATCCTGGGCTGGCAGTGAGCGAGGCAGCTGGATGCTGGAGGTGAGGCTGTTGGAACACTAACCCCAGGGGACACATTTTTATAATTGTCTGGAGACCCAGCAGGACTTTCCCAGGATGGTGTCTCTTGCTTTCTCTCTCTGTCTCTACATGAGCTTCTCCAGGACACGTGCGTAGATCGTCCCCAGGGGGCGGGTGGCGCTTTCGAATTAACTCTCGGAGTGCCCGTCTGCTAGGTTCCGGGACCGCCGCCCACCCCACCGCACTCAGAGCGAAAGCGAAATCGTCCCGCGGTCCCCGCGAGTCGAGTCGCCGCACTTGTTCTGCAGCAGGTCTGTCCCGCCCCACAACCCCCTTAGTCTAGATGCCCTGCACAGCACGCTGCCCAACGCCCCCTCGGAAGAAGCAGCACCACTCACTTGTCTCCGCCGTGGACACTGAGTCTGACTCGATCTGTTTTGCAAAAGTGTCCTGCCTTAAACATAAAAACCGGTGTGACTATATACCGCTTAGAACTCAGTTCTGGCAGCTTAATACACAGCATCCTGGGAAAAAAGGCCCAGAGAGAGGAAGCCTAGCGCTCTGCGGGAGCCTAGGAGGCGGCAAGTGCTTGCTTCTGCAGCCTCCCGGATCTGCAGGGAGGCTTTCCATGACTGACGAGGGATGGAAACGGGAATCAACACAATAGGCTAAAAGGGGAGATGGGAACAGGGAATGCTGCCAGTTGTGATCTGGTGGAGATAGGCTGTCACCCGAGTTGGGGATGGCATCGTTAGACTTTCCAGAGTTTTAGCAGAGAGATAACCTTGGATTTGCATGATGGGAAGATTCCTTCACCAGCAATGTAGGGGCAAGATGCCAAGGGTCCAACTCAGATCCAAGGGAGTAGATGGCAGGCTAGGACCGCACGGGGATGGAAATGCCCAGACCCCAGTTCAAGATGGAGAACCAAGGTGAACAGAAGGGATTCCCAGCAGGGCAACAGGCTAAGGCTTGATAACACCCCAGGCTGCATGGGTGTGTTTGGATAACACCCCAGTAGGGGTGTGAGTTTGGAGCTTGCAATGACAGTATTTTGGAGGCTTGGGGTAGGAGGCCCCCGTGGGACTTTACTCATTTCTACCCCAAATGAATGTCACTGGGTGTGCAGAGAGAGGAAGGCCTGCTTGGTCATCGGAGCCAGTCATGTGTCTGACTGCCCCCAGCCCCTAGGGCAGGAGCTGTCAGAGTCCACCTCCTCTAGAGGCAATCATTTCAACAGTAAGAAGCCACTGAGAGCCCAGGAGAGAAGGATGTGCGCTTCTTCCTTCTGAGGTCCACAGAAACCTGGACAGAAGAGCTCATTGTCAGCCACCACGCTGTGAGCGCTCAGCAGGGTGGGCCCCCTGAAAGGGGGGCGGGTAACAAGGCCAATACGAAGAAAACCATAGCAGCTAGGATCTGTAAGGTCCCTGCAGCTGTGAACTGGGGACAAGGGACAATCAATGGCCAGAACCAAAGGGGTTATAATAGTTTATGTGAAGCTGTGCTTGTGTCTAGAAGGTCATGGTGACATTAATGAGAGTTATGTTTGTGTAGTCCAGGGCGAAGTCTGGACCAAACTGTGTTCCTTACTGCAGGGTGGACAATGCTCCTCTCTCTAGACACTGGTTATAGTGACTCTCTGAACGACCTCACTGTGTCGGTGACCCCCTTTGCAGGGATGACAGTCTGAACCTGTGGTTTATTGTTAGACACCTCTGTTTACTCAGTGGCCCGCTGCTTGGGAATTTACAGGGAATGATGACATTTGTTTCAAAGAAAGGAGAAGGAGATCAGGACAGGAAAACACTGGGCCAATTTGTGCTTCAGAGGAAAGAGTCGGATTAGCTTTCTGTGCTAAACGCTTCCGTTTGTGGCGGAACAAGGCTTTGTATCTAGTTGATTTCCAGAGCGGAAGTTGCAGGAGGAGACCTTTCCGGCATCCCGTAATTTCATTTCCTCTGTTGTTTTTACCGTGTGAAATGCCCCAGTGTTTCTCTCCTGAGTAACTATACGAATTTACCTTATGTCAAAGAACTCCAAATATCATAGAACACATTCTGCGTATTTCCCCCTGCTTGTAACATCCTTTTTATAACAGGTGTGGAACGGCATTGACTGGCTTCTCTCTAGAAACTGGATAGTAATATCCCCACATCCAAAAAATACACAGCTCTATAAAGAGATTAAGCAAACACATTCTTGTAATGCAATAGAAGATGATCTATTTTGTATCTAAACGGGGCTAAACTAATTTCCTGCGATTGTTTTAGGGCAGCCATCTGACAAATGGTTTCTACAAATCCTCAAAAATGGATTCTACAAATTGTCGTCTGAACCAAAAATTGGGAATACGTCAAATAAAACAGCCACTGAGTTGTACACAAAATTCCACAAAGACTTTCAGATTAATAGGAATGCTTTTTTTTTTTGACCAAATTGCCTAAGGAATTTTTTTATTTTTATCTTTTTAAAGCCTCATAATTTGGGTCTCTTTGGGAAGATGCAGCAGACAGATGTCTCTGGGGTTGAACTGTGAGACCTTTTACGTGAATCCCATGCCTTTCTGAAAAAGTGTGTTTTCTAAATTGGATCCGGAGTTGTTTCCCTCAAAACAACAATAACAACAACAAAACCAACGGCTGTTGCCTTGGGAATAATAAAGAAAAATCGTGAAGACAACACACAGAATGGAGACAATGCCTTTCAGAAAGACCCCGTGTTCTCCAGTAGAAATCAACAAGTTGCCAGATCATTAATGCCTGGGTCTGTCACGTAAATAAAATAGTTGGGCGTCTCCAGTCGCTGAGCAGAGCTGCTCTTCAGGGAAGCTTGGTACTTTTCCCACTCGTGTTTAGGGGATTTTTTCACCCCAAAATGATTCTAGGTGAGACTGATCCAAGGCGGAGGGAGTGACATTACTGCTTGCCGGCGGCAGATGCTGACATTTATTGAGTGCCCGTTGTGGCCAGGGACGGTCCCAGACCATTTTCCGTGATCGTTTCGCTCAGCCCTCACAAACCCTGTGTGCCAGATGTCATTGCCGTCACCGGAGAGCTCCCGTAATCTCCTGAGGTAGCATGGGAGGTGGGATTTGAACCCAGCACACTGCTGCTGCTCTCTTAAAAGACCGTGAGCTGAGAGGAGAGTATTATGCAAAAAAATTTGTCAATTTTTTTTGTTTGTTTTTTTGTTTTTCGAGACAGGGTTTCTCTGTAGCTTTGGAGCCTGTCCTGGAACTCGCTCTGTAGACCAGACTCACAGAGATCCGCCTGCCTCTGCCTCCCGAGTGCTGGGATTAAAGGCGTGCGCCACCATTGCCCGGCTTCAATTTTTTTTTTTTTTTTGACAAATGTTTTTGGAGTACCCAAGTAAAAGCCTTTTAAAATGGCTTTAAGATGCAAAAACCAAATAAGTGTACTTTTAAGACCCTGGTGAAGAACATTAGTCAGAAATTTAGACAGTGATTATATACAGGGACAACATTGACATCATCCTAAGACTTTACTGTATAAACACATAAAGGAGGGAAGCAAGGTGACCTCTTTCCCTCTACTCTAATATTCAACACAAATGTAAATACACTTTTGGCCACGTTTCTCATTGACTTAGCTAATAATATCTCTTATGAATCATTGTTTGTGTGTAGCCTGTGCAATTGTTCACCCGCTGTCACCTTGCGCTACTACATACACCCCAGGACACAGGAATATGGTTCATCTTATTTTCCTCTGTAGTCCCAACTGGTACGACAGTACTTGGGCAAAAGACAAAATTGGAACAATTGAGTTCAATGGTCTTGTCTTTGTTTTTCATTCTAGAGTTGGGGAGTATTTCATTCATGAAATAGAGGGGTTCTGATGAACTGAGCAGAGGACGTTAACTTTATGGATAGAAGGGGGCTGAAGTAATGTGGTGGTCTAACCTTCTAATCTCAGCATTCTGGAAGCTGAGGCGGGAGCATCTCAGGTTGAGCCAGCCTTGCCTACATCGCGAGGCTTGCCCCAAATAAAACAATACAAAGCAGAAGAACTCAGGACTGGCAAAAGCAAAACCTTCCCTGTCCAAACAAACAAACAAACAAAAAACCAAAAAAACCAGAAGGAAATCAGTCCTATATTTTAAGAAGTGAAAAGGCAGTTTGGGAGAAGTCTTCACGTGCAGCAAGATGGTCTAAACCTGAAGCAATGGAGGAACTGAGAAGACGGATTGGGCTAGGATAGGAAGCGGAAGAACATGCGACCTAAGTTGCCGACAGTAACTGTTGTTGTCACAACTTTGGCCGCAGCTGAATTTGAACACCACCGGGTGCAACTTCCTGTGGAAGCAACGGGAGACAAAGACACGGCTGGTCCAGCCCCCGGGGCCTATGTAAGGTTTGGCATTGTGAGTTCGTGTAGGGTCCAGCTGGCAGATGTCTGTGGTTTTCCCTACATCAGAGGCCGGCAGACATGCGTGTTGGGTAAATTCAAGTTTGGAACCGGGCCGAGGGAAGTGGGCGAAAGTCAGGGTATTGATGGCATCTGGGGGTGCTTGTCTGAGCTACCAGTCGTTCAACAGAAAGTCATTAAGCATGTACTGTGTGCTGTGTACCGGGCGCTGGCTCACTGGCACCCGGGAGTATATCAGGAGCTAACACAAAGTGCTACCCCTGGCTGGCAAGAGGAAACAGACTGCATAGGCTTGTGTGTAGGAAACGGCAGAGCTTGGAAGCCCCAAACTACACATATTTATTTATTTATTTAATTTTTAAAATATTTATTTATTTATTATGTATACAATATTCTGTCTGAATGTATGCCTGCAGGCCAGAAGAGGGCACCAGACCCCATTACAGATGGCTGTGAGCCACCATGTGGTTGCTGGGAATTGAACTCAGGACCTTTGGAAGAGCAGGCAATGCTCTTAACCTCTGAGCCATCTCTCCAGTCCCACACATATTTATTTTAAACCCAGTCCTTTTCCTCCCTTAACTATTTCCGAGTTATTTGAACTATTTCTGATAATATGTATAAAATCATGTATAAACTATGTATGAAAGGTGTAGGCAGTTCTTTTCCTGCCTTGATCTCTGACCAAGTGCTGAGTGGGCACAGCAAAAAGTAAGATTTTGTAAGAGAGAAGTGCTCAATGAACTATTTACAAAAGTAATTGCCTGGCACATGTGCCAAAAGCTGCCTTCTTTAGAGGGCTAAGGGTGTCTCCGAGTGGCAGGGCGCCTACCTAGCGCACACAAAGCCCCTGGATTTGCTCTCGTAACTGGAACCCCACATAGTAATAACATAAGCAAATGTAGAATTGTGCCAAATATGGTGATTGCAACTTTATAGGATGATAACACCCATCCAAGTGGAGCGCATCGGGTGGGGGAGGGGTGGAGTGGTGAGGAGACAGAGAGGGTAAACGTCAGAAAACTCACTACTGCTGACTGCCTCTTTTCTTTATTCGTTTCTAACTTGTTTACCTTTGAAATGGCTGACGACAGCTGGGCATCCTGGTGCATGCCAGCGGTTGCACCTTGGGAGGCTGAGACAGAAGGATTTCGAGTTCTAGGCTAGCTGGTCTAAGAAGACAACAAACACAATTTTAAAAAGCAAACAAAAGTCAAAGGATTGGTTATTCAACTCACCCCCCCAGTGCTGGCTTAAGTACAGTCCTGATAGAAAGAGCAGGAATACAGGGGGCAAAGGAGGCTAAGGGTTACAGACTACCCCTGGGTTAAGGTAGGAAGGCATGAAAATATACCCCAAGGAGTTAATACTAAAAAAAAAAAAAAAGAAAGAAAGAAAATAAAAATTTTTTAAATGAATATATTTTTTGCTTATTAGCTCAACAGTTTCAAAAAAGTTTGGCAATGTAGGACTAAAAATTTAGCAAGCGAAAGAACAGCCCTGAGGCAGGGGCTGGAGAGATGGCTCAGCATCTAAGAGCACAGGCTGCTCCTGCAAAGGACTAGGGTCATGTCCAGCATTCACATGTCTCCTATGTCAAGCACAGAACCCGAGTTGGAATGTTACTACTATGGATACGCTGACTGCTACCTTTCAAGGATATTTCATTTGCTTGCCAAAGAATCGGCTTTTAAACAGTAGGCTTGCGAGCAGTGTCCTGGCATGTGTCTGTGAGCCCCAAATGGGCCAGGGAAGCATTAAACCGAATTAGATTGTCCCTAGATGGTATGTAAGAACACTAGCATAAAAAGCATAAAAAGCGCTTATGTCTGTCTCTATTATTTAATCTCTGCCAGTTCAGATGAGCGTCCTCTGCCTTGGTGCTGATAAACACCGACATGTGAAGTGAAGCAAGCTCTTTCCGTGGCGTTCGGGAAGGGAAACGGAGGTGTCAGAGGCGCTTGGAAAGCAGAAATGGAGAAACGCTGTCCACCCTAAGAGCTGCTGTTTAAAAATGCACCGTGATATCCACCGAGAGGGCTGCGCATTCATGCAGCGGGCCTTGTGAAGTGCTGGTCATGTCGAGCCGTTTGCTCTGATGCTACAAACGGCTCCAAGCCTGGAGGCTGTGTCTGCAGGTAATTTCAAGGTAATCACAAAGGTATGGGTGGTCCTTGTTGGAAGGAACCTTAAAGGCCTTCGGGTCATATCAGTGGAGGTAATGATATGACCCAGAGTGAGGAGGTAACCTCCTAAAGTCAAACTGGCGATTTATGTCAGGGTCCAGAAGGAATCCAAGACCTCTGAACTGCCGTTAGAGGCCTTTCTCCTGCTCTGCAAGGACCCACTTAGTCTACTACCCTGCTGCCCGAAATCTCACCTGCATGGGTCACTCTCACGTGGTACTGGGAACATGTCCATCCTGAGAAGTACAGCTCTCATCCTACGGAGAGAAACCTGGACTTATAGGGTCACACAAACCCATCCACGTTCTGAGTTTTTGTGCCTATCCCTTTCTTTAAAAAAAAAAAAAAGAAATGTCTGTTCTTTTTTATAACGAGTCTGTTATTTCTTTTGTGTTTTCTAAGAAACTAAATCATTTTAAGAAGGACTTCAGGGGCCGGGTTATAAACAGGCCTCATCCTCATACAAGCAAGGCAACTCTATCTGCTGAACTACACATACAGCTGTACCGACAATTCTCTATATTTTAACGCATCAAGACGTGATAATTTGTTTTTGTTTTTTAGACGGGGCCTTGGCTGGCCCGGGGCTTGCTATCTAGATCGTACTGACCTCAGACTGGCAGGATAGTTCACCTGCCTCTGCTGTGTGCTGGAATTAAAGGCACGTGCCGATATGCCTGCCTGAGACGTGATTCTTTCTACTCCAGCACTGGTTTAGATTTAAACGTGTGCTGCTTTCTTTGCCCTCTTCTGACCTCCGTTGGCACTAGATAAACACGTGGTACATATAAATACAGACAGGCAGAACACCAATACACATAAAAAAAAACTAAATAAAGAATATGAGGGCACTGTTAGATGGGCTCTGCCTTTGCAAAGATAAAGAAAGAGTGCAGAGACAGAAGTTTAGTCAGACTTAGAGACTGGGGCCGAGACACTGGTGCTCCTGGGAAGCCAGTGAAACAGCGAGCAAGTTTCTTCTTGGAGAGCCCCCTGCCTGGAGGCTTGGGGAACAATTCTAGTTCCCTAATGCTCCCTTCTTAAAGCATTTGCTGGCCACTCTAAGGCTCTGATGCTTTGCTGTCTTCCCTGGAATTTTGGGCGCGGTTAGCAGAAGTAGTTTCTTCCTTTAAAGGATGGAGTGGTTGTTTTATACTTTTAATGACTGGACGAGTTCGCGGCTGTAGAAGAGTTTTATCATCCGTGGCTGCGAAACCCAGAAGAGGGCTCGTTTGGTCCCGTAGTAGCTCCATAGAGCCAATGACGATGCCAGAGCGGCAGGAGAGGGCAAAGGTCATCCAGTGGCTAAGCAATGCAGGTGAGGGAAGCCCTGCTTACAAACCAAATTCTCCATGTGAGGAACTGAGGAGCTACAGATACAGGGGAGGAATGACGGGAAGGGGGCGAGGAAGGCTAGTAAAAGGGAGGAGAGTCCTTGTCTTTTCTGGGAGGGAGGGATGATCTTTCGGGAACTAGAATGCTACCCCTTTTAGGACACCGTGTTTCTGGCCGTGGTAGCTGGGAGGTATCTTTAGCCCACTGGCTGAGGCCACAAAGGAGACACAGTTTGTAGACAGAGATGTTCTAGCCACCATGTCAGACACCTGCGGGGCTAAGCCAGGAGTCGGGATTTTCAGCTAAGTGGCTCTCAAGTCCTGGAAATGTAACCTGGGTCACAGTTAACGCCATGACCCACACGGCTGAGTACAGTTATAGCAAAGCTGATGGGAGTCTAGTAAAATGTTGCTCAGCTGTGTGAGCTCCAAAATTAGTGGTTTTTAGGTCAACAAGGCAAGTGAAGGCAAGGGGTTCGCTTCAGTTTTTCCTTGGTAACACTCTTTCTCATATATATATCTCGAACCCCTGAAATCTAAACCAGATGGCAGCTCCAATTATAACATTGTTCCTGGGAGACAAAAGACAATATTTAATGTTACAATTTGGATATAGCCAAAGATATATCAAAAAGTCTCTAAGAAAACACATCAAATTCTGAAAAGGAATTTGTCTTTTGGATGGAAAAGTTTAAAGTGGGGGGGCAAGGAGATACGAAAAGGAAGGTTGTAGAAGGGGCCCCACTAAAACTAATGATATTGGAAAAACCCATAAGGAAATCTAATACTCAGTAAACTAATTTTTAGAATATTTTAAAACGAAATTAATATATTTTTTTAAAAAGAGTTGAGTCTGAGCATGGCAATCTTTATCTCAGCACTTGGGATGCAGAGGCAGGCTGATCTCTATAAATTCAAAGGCCAGCCTAGTCTACATAGTGAGTCATCTAGAGCTACATAAAGTCAAGCCCTTTGTTAGGGGACAGGCGTGGGCAGACACATTCACACAGACACTCTCAGACACAGGAACAGATTCCTAAGCCAGCCTTTAGGCAGACACGGATTCAGACTCGTCCCACAGACAGACAGACAGACAGACAGGACAGAAGAACAAAGTAGAGTGATCAAAGAAGCAAAGAGGATGCTGACCATCTGGAGGAGGTTGACAACGGACATGTCATGAGAGCTGAGGAAGAAGGGTCAGTGTAACCGGGAGATGTTAAGAAGTAACTGCATCCACCTTTGGCGTGATGGATAAATAGCCGTTCTGTTTTGAAAACAGCTGGGAAGTGAGGTAAGTCTGATGGAAACATCTGGGCTTAGTGCGGCCTCAGACAAATCTTTTCACTGCCCGTCTCTCACGGCTTGCAATTTCCAGCATGGGCTATCCTATGAGAAAATTATTTTTCCCCAAATAGCTAAGAGAAACCTGTTCCTGAATGAGCTCATAGTATCTCAGATTCCCCTGACAGCTAGCCCCAGGTCGTGTCTCTTCCACATGACCTTACCCCACAGCCCTAACCACTCAAGTCCTTGAGTTCCTCCTCCACATCCCTCACATCTGTTCCTTTTCCTAGCTCCCACATCATTGTTTACCTTTGGGCAGTGTGGTCCCCAGGGCTGTTTTCTTGACTCAGGTCTCTCCCCACCGTGATCTCCACCACCTGCTGTATCTATCCACTGAACACTGCTAATTCTGTATCCAAAAATCATTAGTGGTTTGCTTGCTCCTTTTAAATCTTGTCTTTGGGGCTCTTTGTGAGCTAATTCCAGCTGCCCTTTTAAGTTTTGTGTGGTGTTAAGTTTTGTGTGGTGGGGATTTAACCGGGATGCAGACTAAACAGCTGTAAAGAAATGACCTCGAGTCTGGTAACATAAAAAGGATGGATGTTCAGCGTTCTCCCTGGGCCTCCGGAGTGTTGGGATTGGGATGGCAGGTGTGCATCAACTATGCTTGGCTTCTTTCTCACTTCTTGATCTGAGGCTTCCATTGCTTCCTGCCCTCAAACATCAGAGAAACTTTTTTTTCCCCTGAGATGCTTAGATCTGAGGAATTAGGCCACGGTCCTGCCCACATCCTCTTCTGTCCGCCCCCCAGGCTCTGGATTCCGGCTGAACGGCACAGTCAACTCTCCTGGGTCTCAAAGTTGCAGATGGAAGATGATGGGACTTCTTGGCATCCACAGTCACATGAGCCATTTCCAATAAAAACAGCAGTGTGTGTGTGTGTGTGTGTGTGTGTGTGTGCGCATGCACATGCATGTACGAGTGCCCTTGCACACAGTTGGTGCAATTGGCTCTATATCTCTCAGATCCATGGCCATTATCTACACAAACAAGCTGATATTCTAAGAAGTTAAGTGATTTGTTAATAAACTGGGATAAAGGTAGCCAGGTGTGTTTGTGTACTTGGGAGACACCGCAAGAGCATTTTCATGTCTTCAGTGTCATCCAGAACTGCACAGAAAGTACCAGGGAAGCCAGGGCTACATAGCAAGACTCAAACCAAAGAGAAGGGGAGGGTGTTTTGATGTCACCTGATACTACATCTGTCTTAGTTAGGGTTTTTAAAAATATGTTTTATGGTTTATTTAACATTATTTTATGTGCGTTGGTGTGAAGGTGTCAGATCCCCTGCAACTGGATCTTCAGAGAGTTGTGAGCTGCCATGTGGGTGCTGGGAATTGAACCCGGGTCATCTGGAAGAGCAGTCCGTGCTCTTAACCACTGAGCCAATCCCTCCAGCCCCTTAGTTAGGGTTTTAGTGCTATGAAGAGACACCATGACCACGACAACTCTTAGAAAGGAAAACATTTCATGGGGGCTGGATTATAATTCAGAGATTATGCCCCTTATCATCATGGTGGGAAACATGGCCACACACAGGCAGGCGTGGTGCCGGAGAGGAGCTGAGAGTTGCACATCTGGATCCACAGGCAGCAGGAAGAGACTGTGAGCCTCCTAGGCCTGCCTTGAGCTTCTGAGA
Source organism: Microtus pennsylvanicus (assembly GCF_037038515.1). Lineage (NCBI taxonomy): Eukaryota > Metazoa > Chordata > Mammalia > Rodentia > Cricetidae > Microtus > Microtus pennsylvanicus. The sequence continues at coordinate 36,968,807 of NC_134594.1, read as the reverse complement.
CCTCTAAGCCTGCCTCTAGTGGCATGTTCCCTCTACAAGCCCACACCTCCCAATAGCACCAGTCCCTATGAGCCACAGTGTCCAGCACTTGGTTTCAGAAGGAGAGAAGTACTTGTCACCCATCCGTGGGCTTGCTCTCAGGATGACGCGGTACTTTCATACCCAAAGGTGATGTGCAATCACACTCACCCTTCAAAGCTACTTTCACTTAGCTGTGTTAGTAGGTGACAAGCAACACCGAGAGAGACGCGAGTGCCCCCGTGTTTTAAACGAATCAGCACCAAACCCTTGGGGTTGGCTTAGAGACAGAAAGATTTGCACAGTATCCTGGTTACATGGTTGATAAACATCCTCTTCATTACTTAACTCTTAATGGAGAAGTCATGCAAAAGCCCATAAATGACCACATGAATTATGTATAAAGGACTCAACGCAAGCCATGCATATAAAATGGACATTACAACCCAACCCTGGCTTTATTACTCTTTTATAAACAGTCCCACGCAGGGCTCACTAGCACAGCCATAGCCATTTTCTGGCACAAAAATAGAGTTTGAATGACTGGTCTGAACCAATTTACAAAACAGAGACCGCTAACTACGAAAATAAAGCTTTTAAATGCAGCTGGCATCTGGCTAATAATTACACTAACGCCTCTTAAAACTCGGGATGTCTCGCGTAATGTTCTGTACATTCGGTGACTTGTGAAAGAGGATCCCGCCTTTGCCCATTTGGCTAAGGAAAACGAATTTTAGATTGGTGCATAATTTGTTGAGGCACTCAGAGGGACCCTGAGGGATCCATAACTGGACTAGTTCAGGAGTCCGGGAGAAATAGCACAAGCAGGGGGTGGCTGAGAGTGTGGTGAGCATCACTCCCGAGGACCAGGGGTGCTGATATGGCTCAGTACTAAGTGGATAGCAAAAGACAGATGTCCCAGGCTAGGCAGAAGAAACTCCTCCTTCCTCTGTCCTTTGGATGGTGCCAGGCTGCAGGGGTGAGAGCAGCTAGCTTTACACACAATCTGTTGATGTGGATACTAGCCTCTTTCAGAAACAACCTCATAATACACTCGTCATCAATATTTTGCCAATCATCTGTGCAATAGTGATTTGATCTTTTATTATATTTTAGTGATCCGTGCATGCGTGCATGCATGCATGCATCACAGCAAGCATGTGGAGGTCAGGGAACCACTTGTGTGAGTCAATTCTCTCCGTCCACTGTGCAGGTCCCAGGAATAGAACTCAGATCATCAAGCTGAGCTCTCCAGCTGGCCCTGGGATGCTAACCTTTACTATTACGCTGAGGGAAATCAATTGAGAGTCACCAAGGAGACAATCTCTAAGTATGTCTCTGAGGGCAATTCCAGAAAAATCTAACAGAAGTGAGAAAACCTCACTCTAAAGGAAGGTGCTGCATTCCCGGGGGAAGATAACCTGTCAGCATTTGCCCCCCTCTGCTTCCTTATTATGGGGATACTGTGTCCAGGCTCTGCAAGCACCTGCTACCGAGACTTCCCTGCCATGATGCCCCCTCAGATTGTGAGTCCAAACAGCGGTCCTCCTTCACACTAAGTGGATTTTGTCAGGTTTTTTTTTCTTTTTATCACAGTGGCAGAAAGAGCCATGACATAGGGCCTGCATCTGCTTAAGATCCGTTATGCTCCCTCCTTTTGTCCAGAGCTACCCCATCTCCTAGCTTTGCTTTGTGTGCCTCTTGTCATTTCCATTTTTTTTTTAAATCTTTAAATCTGTTTCATTTCTTTGTTTTTTTCGATCAGGGTCTCACTTTGTAGTTATGACTGGGCAGGAACTCACTGGGTAGACCAGACTGGTCTGGAACTCACAGAAACCTGCCTGTCCCTGCTCTGAAGTGCTGGGATTAAAGGCCTGTGCCCTCACTCCCCACACTCATTTCTTATTAAATGTCACTTCCCCTGAGATCCTTTCCTTGACAGCTCAGTCTGAGTTAGGAGTCCGTGCATAATTCAGGGTTTTTTCTTGTGTTTTTTTTTTCTGCCAGATTTCCTTCGTTCGTTTCTCCCTCTTTCTCTCCCTCCCTCCCTCCCTCCCTCCCTCCCTCCCTCCCTCCCTCCCTCCCTCCCTCCCTCCGCCCCTCCCTCCTTATCTTCCCTTATTTTCTGTTCTATCTAACGCCATGTTTGCCACACAGGCTGGGATGCTGTATACCGTCTTTCCCACTGTGTCTCTGTTACAGCATTGCCTGTCATGGACAGACACAGTGTTTGTCAAATGAATACATATCTTTGTTTTCATTTGGCTCAGTCATGTTAAAAAAAATATCCACTTATTTCCACTTGAACTACTTCATTCATTTTATAAAAACAAGAATTTCCCAGTTAGCGCCCACTCCTAGTTCAATAATAATGGATAGGCGAGCTGTCGCAAACTTCAGCAGATTAATGTGCTGTATTCCTTCCGTGTTCAGTTCAAATTCCTGGCTCAAGTCCCAGAAGAGGTCACCTGAGTTGCAATTGCCCCGTGTCTCCTGTGACCCTTCTTCCCACAGGACTGTCCTGCTCACCTTCCTTGTCCCTTGTGTTGCATTTATTGTACAAGTGGCTCCTAATTCCTTGGATGGAGGTGACTGTGCAGGAGGCTGTGGCTGGAGCTGTGTTTACAGTGAGGTTACTACCTCCTTGAGGACACGGTAAAGATCTGTGTCTTACATCTCTTCTAGGCTGTGGCCTGGGCTCTTTCACACAGCATTGTCTTTGCATATACCATTGGCCTACACAACTAACACCATTTTGCTGTTGCTTCTTGTTTGGTTTACTGTAAAAATAAGTACCTGCTCTCAGCAGGACCCTGGTCACAGGAAGACAGGACCCTAATTTTGGTTATGTTCAGTGGCACTGGGAGAGCTCAAGTCTCTTTCCAGGATGCCCCAAGCAAGAAGAGCGCTTCCCCTTTTGTTTGAGGTTGCGATCATCCCGTGAAGTCACTCTTAGCCAGAAATGGGCTGTCAAAATGCAAGAACCAGAACCCTTTGCCTCTCAGCAAAGACTTCCCCTCAGCAAAAGAGGGTGATTCTGACAGCTGAGATAATGCCTAATTTTAGCAGATGCTACCAAAGAGACCCGAGACCACCTTCCTTCATACCCAGGAAACCCATGTAACATCCTTTGCCAGATAAATGATGATCTGTTAGCACGGTACTCTGACATCATCTCCCCTTGGAAAGTGGCTTGAATTTTGGAAGAAATCTTGCCCTTAGTGTCGAGACATTGTAAAAGTCTCACTTTTCTGAATTCCCTAACCTATGGAGAAAGATGTCATTTTGGGGGACTTTGGCTAAGACACTCATAGGTATGGTGACTTTTGAGGGACAAGCATGGGTCCTTGTTCTGCTTTCTTAAGAGTGCCCACAGAAGCAGCTGATCCGAGCTAGTGGGAGCTCACTGACTCTGGACTGACAACTGGGGAACCTGCATAGGACCAAACTGGGCTCTCAGAGTGTGGGTGACAGTTGTGTGACTTGGGCCTGGCTGGGAATGTGGAGCAAAGGCAATGAGCTCCACTGGGTGCTAGCTGTGCAGCCAACGCTGCGTATTTGAGTGGTTGTGGGTGCTTTGGGTGACCTCCTTCTTAGGACCTGTGCCGCTGCTCTTCCTGTCTAGAAACAATAGCAACAAAAGCTAATCTTTTTGAGCTGGTGCCAAGCTGCTTTGCAAGTGCTTATGCATGCATGGATTTCCCTAATCCTCACAGAAGCCCTACAGTGCAGATACCACTGGTACCCCAAGTAACACTTTTAGGAACCATGTGAAGCAAGGCACCGTTGAAGACCTGCACCGGAACTGTCCTCTCCACCCTGAAGAACAACGCTTTAGTTCTTGGGTTTCTCATCTCACAGGGTCTCCCACAGTTTCCCAGTTTGCCTCTTTCATTGCCCCCAACCTGACCCTTCATTTCCACTATTAATCAGACCTTTGAGTGGCCAGGGCTCCGAACTCATGGCCTTACCACCCTCCCCTTATGTCTCTCTATCCTCTCAAACCCTTACCTAGGGCCAGTCAACTGGTTTGAGAGGGCGTGGAAATAGAGAAAATGGTTGGGTGGAAACCCCCCCTCTTGCTACAACAGGCACTCAATGCCAAGTGTGTAGCCGCTTAGGGGGCATGAGAAGCACAGTGATGGTAACTTCCTCCCCATTTTCCATGTCTCTAGAAAGTCAAAGGGAGTCCATCTATAGTACAATTACTTCCCTGAAAATCTGTGTTTAGAATATCACATGGGGCCAGGGGGTGGCGCACGCCTTTAATCCCAGCACTCAGGAGGCAGAGGTAGGTGGATCTCTGTGAGTTCAGGGCAAGCCTGGTCTACATAGCGAGTTCCAGGACAGTCACGGCTACACAGAGAAACCCTGTCTCAAAAAAACAAACAAAACAAACAACAGAACATCACTGGAACGCAGCTTCTTTAGGCATTGTTCAATTGAGTCTCCACCACCCACTTGCGCATCCTTCACCGTAGGTTGTCTCCGCACGTGGCATCTTCCTCCAGTGCTTGTCTTCTTAGTCTCCCCCTCCCCCACTGTGTACTGGCCACACGCCCACCCCCACCCTCCTCACATTCTGGCACTTCCATCCTGAGTGGCACTGGTTGTTCCTGCTCCTCCTCCTTCTGTGATCACACTGCTCTTTAGGGCTGCAGGGACTGTGCCCCCACCGTCTGCAGCATCTAGCTCAAGACTGAGAAACACACAGTCAAGAAGTCTACAGCTCTGGATAAGACTCTGCTGTGGTTCTCGCGGCCTGGTGGCCATACTGTGATGCTAGATTTAGATGCTTCCTAAAATCCATAGATTCCCCTACTCGCTCTGTCTCTGCTTAAGACAGTGTATGTGTCTAGAGGAGCCTTCTCGTTAAAAAGGTTCGCCACTAAGCGCAGTTTTATGTTTTTATACACTTTAAAAAGGACAGTTTCGGTTCACAGCAGCAACACTGAGTGGGAAGCACAGAAACATCCCGTGCGCCCTCTATCTCTCCCGATACACAGTTTCCCTGTATCTGCATACTACGCTGCAGTCACATGTCTGGTGCCATTGTTGAGCTTATGCTGACATCATTGTCACCCAAGAATACCCCTGTACACTGTGTGGACATAATACACAGTGCCACCCATTCATATCATACGGAATGCTTTTGTTACACACGACTGGCTTAGGGCCTGTTTAGATAGAAATCACAAGGAGGCAAGGAGCAGCTTCGTTAGTGTTGGCAGCCCCAAGCTCCAGAGTGCTGGTGGTCAGGCACTCAGGGCAAAGCAGTATCTGGACCTCCAAAACCAGCAAGCAGCCCTGCAGCAGCCGCTGGTAGTGTGGGCTCTGAGTCTGGAGATTGGGGCCCGGCTGCTCTTCACTCCTGGCAGCTGTTGAAACTCCTCCAGGAAGCAGGGCTCATGGTTTATCTTCTTAGGGCCTCTGTAACCCTTCGTAGTCTCTGTAATCACCGTCTCCCAGCCACTCTGGAACTCTTTTATATATTTTTTATTTTTCTATACCATTTATTTTATGATTACATATTCTGTGGGGTAGTTTTGACTTTCGACCCGTTTATCATCTTGGTGCTGTGGTGGCTTCTGGCTGAGCTAAATGGCCGTCTCTCATGATGCCACGGTGTCTGTGGGACAGTCGACTTCCTGCTGCTGATCCCCATGGACGGTTTTCATCTTCTTGGGGAATTATTTTCAGGTTTATAACTGCCGTGGTGACTGTCCTTGGAGATGTTCTTCTTTCTAGCTTCTATTTTTCAACCTCCAAATAACTCCATGGCAACGCATACCAGGTGAAGGATTCTGCTATGATGTCAGAAAGAAAACATCTGTAGGAAAGGCGCTGTTGTTGAAGGGAAGCTGCCACTTCCTCCACTGGAAAGGATTTCAGGCCTCAGGGCTGTGACAGGCCTAAGACTTTCCCTCTCTGTTTTGTGAGAGCAGTTTCTCCTCCTCCGAGGGACAAGGTTTCGGAATAAGACCTACGAGGAATGGCCTGAGGCAGCAGTGTTGACATGCATTGTTTTGCTCAGGTTGAAGACACTGACCTAAACTTCAGAATCCATATTTAAAACAGAGTTCTTCTGTCCTTTTTTTATTGTTTTTATTGACCTATATATTTTTCTTCACTCTCCTCCCATCCTCTTCCCTCCCCTCCTGCCCTCTCCCATGATCCCCACACTCCCAGTCTATTCAGGAGATATTGTCTTTTTCTACTTTCCATGTAGATTAGATCCATGTATGTTTCTCCTAGGGTCCTCATTGTTGTCTGTTTTTCTTTTTTTTATGTCTAAAAGCCACTTATGAGTGAGTACATATTATATTTGTCTTTCTGGATCTGGGTTACTTCACTCAATATGATGTTTTCTAGCTCCATCCATTTGTCTGCAAATTTCAAGATGTCATTATTTTTTTCTGCTGTGTAGTACTCCATTGTGTAAATGAACCACATCTTCTTTATCCATTCTTCTTCAGTCAAGGGGCATTTAGGTTGTTTCCAGGTTCTGGCTATGACAAACAATGCTGCTATGAACATAGCTGTGTACATATCCTTGTGATACGATCGAGCATCCTTTGGGAATATACCCAAAAGTGGTATTGCTGGGTCTTAAGGTAGGTTGTTTCCTAATTTTCTGAGAAATCACCAACTGCTGGAGAGATGGCTCAGCTGTTAAAGGCTAGGCTCACAACCAAAAAACACTCTGGAACCCTTACGCTACCACGTAAGTGTGGAGAAAGCCGAGGGCTGACAGGGTTGCTGGAGCTTTACAGCCTCTGGGGCCCCCTCCAAGCAGTTTCTAGCTGTTGCTGTCTGGTACCTGGGTTTGAAGTCCAGGGTCTCCCCTGCTCGGAGTTAGCAGCTTACCTTGCAATACAGCAATAAAGGGGCTTTCAGGAAAAGCTCAGTTGGAGCTCAATGTTGTAAACCTAGGGGTACTCCCTGAAGGCCAGCCTGTTTATATGCTAGCGAAGTCTGTGACTCATGTGTTTGGGTCACAAACCCACCAGTCACAGCCGTGTATGCATGTGCACGGCTTCCGGTTCTATTAACCACGGGCCTCTCTTGAAGTCAATCAGCAGTGGTACCTTGTATCAGTCATGGCCTTTCAGCCTAGTCAATGAGGAGATGCCCTCTTCCCTACTGAGTGGAACAAGGGCAAGGTGAGGGAAAACATTTACGATTGACTCGGGGCTTATGTCACCCGCGGTAGAGTCTTCCAAAACCGAGACAAGTTGCCCAAAGCAAGTCCTGGCCTCATCCACAGCTGTGGCTGCAGAGGCTCTTCCAAGCCGAATGGCATTTCAGTAGAGTGGCCCTCACGTGTTTGGAACGGCTGCAACGCCCTGAGGGCAGCCCGATTCAGCACCGAAGAAGGGGCTTCTTGGTCGCCAGCTCCCCGCTCCAGGTCACCAGGCACAGAACAAAGGCCCAGAAGCTGCCAAGCAAGTGAGAGTTTTCAGAAGAAATCCGAGATGAGCCCCCAGAATGATACAGCCTAGGGGTAGAGATCGGTTCATTTTCTCTGTCGTTAAAGAATCAAAAGGCAGGAAAATCAGGAGCGGGACAGGTAGCCGCAGAGAAATCTCCAGCCCCTCAGGCAGAACCAGCAGGTAAGGACGGCGGGCGTTTAAAGCGGTGAGGACACACACACACACACACACACACAGCAGGTGCGCAGAGAAAAAGACCCTCAGGGAAGCAGAGCGGAGACTCGGAAAGCCTAACATCCTGTCCATTCCCCAGGGGCTGGGGGTTTAAAATCTTCCCCAGAGAAGAGTCTTCCCTAATTTAGGGCTGGTCAGACTGAAGAAAGCTAGGATGGCTGATTGGCCTAAAACTGATGTATAGAACAGGGGTGAGGTGCGGGGTTGAGTGGGATTGGTGGCTGACCCTAGTTCATCAACAGGGGGCTTGCTGCTCGGAGACAAAAGCCAACAAGGTCTTTGTTTTAAGCTGTCAGGCTTTTACCTCAATTCTGGACTTAGAAACCCAGCATCTTTATTAGTCACGACTCTTCTCCTCTCCATACCTGTCTACCTACCAGGGAGTCTGTTTAACTCCTAGTCTCTCACACACGGCCTAAAGACTTGCTCCTAACTACTTGGTTTATTTAAAGAAACAACACCCAAACGCAAAATAAAAGCATGGATATTTTACTCTCAACAATCCGTATGGATCAGAATGAAGAACGCTAGATACCGACCAGTTTTTGGCGTATTTATTATCTATAGTTGCGTAAATTGTGCTTTTATTGCTCGTTTCTCTGTGTCAGGAGTTGGGAGTAGCCTAATTCTGTTCTGGCTTAGTCGATCAGGATCTAAGCCAGACTCAGTCACCTGAACACGTGACTAAGACTATATTACCCTTCTCTGTCTTCTATAGAGGCTTTTGTGTGGCCCTTTACCATTGCTGAAGGGGGCTTAGCTCTGGGTCTTGGGTTGCTGTGTCCTCTCTAGACTGGCTGCAGGCTCTCCTAGGACAGTGATCAAAGGTGAGCTGACTAACCATTTCCCATATATGCTGGTTGCCAGAAGTAAGTCACCAAACACAGCTAATGTTGATAGCAAAAGGAATTCATTTTACATTCTCAGGGGAAAAATTTTGGATATGTTTCATAACTACCATACCTTTATCCTACGCATGCTGCTAAGAGTTATATAGAAGGGTAAATGTCATGCATTGCACAGTGTGAATGCAGATTTAGGCTACTCTGTTTACTTACGTGGGCCTGTGAGCTGTTGAAGGAAACAGCCACAGCGAAATTTCTCCATTCGTGTTCCCTCTTTCCCTGTGGGCAGAACCCAAGACCCAGCCCTTCTCCATCACTGCGTGCAGGCCTAAACTCCTGCCCAGGTCTATGGCAGGTCAGATGCCAAGAAGGAATTCTTATGGTTGGGCCTTAATAATAATGCTTAATAATACCGTGTCCTGCCTCTGGAAGCCAGGGTAGAATGTTCCATGCGGGCTTTATTCATATAATCAAAACTGATATGGCATATAAAGTTCTGGGTAAATACAGGACAGCAGTTAGTCTTGTCATGGCTCTTTTTGCTAATTTTCCATTCTGACATGAAACATAAAATTAAAAATCTTGAACCCAGAAAAGTTTAGGTTTTAGCAAAAGGGTAGGCTTACCATGGCGCATCATGGATCTCTAACCTAAGAAATAGATGATGTTTCGTTGATTTCTGACTTTTCTTTGTTCGGTTACTATAAAAACTCCGTGAATCTTCTTCCACATTGGAGCATGGAATTTGGGGTAACCTAAACTTGTGTTTCCAGGCCATGGGTTCTTAGGTTTGGCTCTAGAATAAACTATCTCTTGCTCCTTTTGAATTGAGAGCTGTGCCTTTGTGTCAACCCCTAGCAACCTGAGTTTGCACCCCAGAATCCACACATACCATGGCAGCTCCCCAACCCCATTCATACACAACACTTAATAGTAATAGAATATTTTTTTATTTCGAAAGAAAAAAAGAGAAATAGCTAGTGTGAGAAATTGGAAGTTCTCTCTAGAAGCCCCAAGTGAGTAGCAGCGTTGCTCCGTGTGAGTTGTATCAACAGTTACACCAAGTGTAAAAATTCCTGAATATTTTCTTACCAGTTGTTAGAGAACGTGGTAACAGAATAGAAATATAAGCGCATTGCTCGGCTGTGATTTCAGAAGGGATTTCTGTGGCTTCATAGAGAAATGTTCTTCGCACCTTCCAGTCTCATATCCTAAAACTAGAAGAGGCAGAAAGAGACACTGTCCCCATCTCTAGTTCCTCCCAGGACAGGAACACTCTTTAATAATGAGATTAGGCTCACAGGCTCTGACTCATGAACCCGTTTCCTCAGCATGAATGAACTCCCCGGGTCGGGCTGACAGATACTTTGATTCTCTGGAAAGGGGCTGATTTACGCAGCAGGGTTTTCCACAGCGTTGGGTAGCGGATCCGCTGTGAAAGGTTAAATGAACAAAACAAAACAAGGTATCAAAGTTTGCTTGATACCTGTTGTGGTCATGGGAACCAAAGCTAACTTTAGATTTGAGTGGCTTCCCCATAATCTGGATGGAAGCCCCTCAGGATTCTCCTTTCTTCACTTTCTGGGAGTCAGCACTCCCTGGTGCCTTTTAGGGTATTTCTGAAGTTGATGGTAGTTCCAATCTTTGTCTCCTGCTGGAAGATCCGAGTTACCGCTCTTTCTGCCAATATTCCCTACCCCTAAGGCTGCCTTTAGGAGCATTGCATGGGAGGCGCTCCTAATGTACGAACTGAAAGGAGATGTCTCTTCCGGCTGGTGTTACAAATCCTGAATTAGCATGGAGAGGTCGGTCTTGGGAGATGGCACAGCGGGTAAAGGGCTTGGTGCACAAGTCTAAGGACCTGAGTTCAGATCCCTTGCTCACCCGCATAAGTGCAGGTGAGCATGGAGGCCTGTCTGTAATCCAAGAGCTGGTGGGGCAGAGACGAGATCCCACAGCAAGCATGTGTTTTAGACTAGCCGAGGGGTTGATCTCTAGGTTTAGGTGGGAGACCTGCCTCAAAAGATAGAGGAAGACATCTGTGAATGAGAACTCCAGGAAAGAAGCTGATGGACTAATTAGGACCTTAAGGATGTGGGGAGAATGGGATGTTGCCAGCCAAGAGCCCAATTACTGTTTATCTTGGGCTTCCTTTAGCTCCCAAATTGCCATCACCTGTGCCCCAACACCCTGACATTAACAGATAAAGCTGGACCTAACTTCCTAAAGGATAAAACCTTTTTTTGGAATGTATAAACATAACAAAAACCCTAGCTTTCCACCAACCGAAGGGCTAAGAGTGTTATCAGACAGCACCTGAGTCCTATAGCTGAGACACTCTGCCTGGCTGCACCCCAACTCTTGGATGTTTCCACCAATGTATTCTAAAAGGTGCTGAGCAAATTGCCAAGGGAGGAAAACACCCAGGAGTCCTAACCAGCTGTGACACCTATGAATCACCACTTCTCTTTGCACCAGACGGAGACCATTACAGAAAACTACAACTGGTCAAAATATGGAGAGTGACTGACTGTAGGGTGCCAAACCCCAACAGGTACATTTACAATTTATCTTCTGCACCTAAGGCTCAGAGAATATCACAGAGGTGTGGGCAGGAGGATCGTAAAATACCAGAAAGTCTGATGCAGGATTTTTTTTTTAATATGATAGGGAAGCTACCACCATGAAATCTCAACAATATGGCTGCCTAAACAAGACCTGAACACCAGTTGTCATGTCTATGTGGATGGGGGTGGGGGGATGGCAGAGGGCTCCGCCCCTATGAAAAGGTACAGGCAATTAGTGACTATTGGGAGATAGAGAATCATCTTCCCATTTGGCTGCCCAGTACCAAGTGGCCATTCCTGAAAATATACACATCCAAACAATGCTAAATGGATTCAGCAGGTTGTGTTCGTATAGCTATTCATTTATTCACACACACATACATGTCACAATAATAATTAAAGAAGAAGAGCCCATGAGTGTGAGAGGAGTGATGGGCATGGCAGGAGTGTGGGGCAGGGATGTAATTGTATTTTAATGAGGAAATAAAATAAAAATTTTAAAAATATAAATGTATGCTTTCTTCATTTTGTTTCGCTTCATGATACTACTCGTTTTTACATCACTCTTAGCAAACATTAATGTTTAATTATTTTAAACTGAACTGACCCATCTGTGGCCTAACCTTGATTGCGGGCTCTAAGCGCCTCTGCTATGGGTTTGATGAGATTGACAGGACTCGGGTGATGGATTGGCAGGACTCCGGTGATGGATTGACAGGACTCGGGTGATGAAATGGCAATGCTTTGTTACACTCTGAAGGCGTAAGTCACAAACAATGCCACACCAGTTTGGAATTATGATTAATAGGGTGGTATTTATTTAAAGGGGAAAAAACTTACAGATCACTGTCAGCCCTCTGCGTAACCAGGAAGGAAGTCAAGTCACCGGCGGAGCAGGAAGTGAAGAGAGAGAGGAGAGGGAAGTGGCCACAGATGGGTCAGTTCAGTTTTTCTATAGTGCTTCTGTATTCTGTTCAACTGAATACATTAATTTTGCTACCTATGGTTGATGAGGCTGTTGCCCAAAACAAGCAATAAGTTTTATTGACTCAAAAAAAAACCTTATTCTGTAATTTTCAAAGCTTTTTAGAACACACTGAACTCAAATACTTGATATTACTTTAACATGTACTTGGAGTCATTTAAGGAACATTGATACTAAAATCTGTTTATGGTCATGAAGAATACTCAGGTCACGCTCTATGTAATTTTCTTTCTGTGGGTGAGCTTCAAGAATTGGCAGAGAGGGGACTGGAGAGATGGCTCAGCAGTTAAGAGCACTGGTTGATCATCCAGGGGATCTGGTTCAATTCCTAGCCCCTACCTTCATGGCAACTCACAACTTTCTATAACTCCAGTTCCCTCCGACACCCTCACATAGACAAACATGCAGGTGAAACACCAATGCACATAAAGTAAATCATTAAAATAAAGAAGAATTGGTAGGAAACCCCCACAGTATGAATGAATGAATGTCAGGCTTTCACGCCCCTTAAATCTACACCCCAGCGAACCTCAGCGTCCTCAGCTGTTTGGGCACTCAGTGGCTGCAGAGGCTTTTGGTCCTTGTACTGCCTGATTTCACAGTCACCTCCTTGTACATCGTGGTTGGGTCTACAGGCCGTGTCTTTGGCTCTGAACATGGGATTCTGCTGACTATTGCTATTTGAGAGTTCCTCTTGATCCTCTCGGTTCCTCTCCCAGACTACCTGCCTCCATTTGTTGAGTAATGAGAGGGAACCACACACTAACAAGGAAGGGAGAGTTTCCTGCCCTTCAAGAGGACAGGCCAGCAAAGGTGCCAGGTTCAAAGTGCCATGAATGTCTTTGTTTGAATTTTTTTGGAAATTTTCCCAATGACTTGGCCCTGAGTAAGAAATACCGAGAAAAGAAGAATTGAATCTGGCTGAATTTGGATTAAAGAATGAAACTAAAGATCTGCTGTGTGTGTGTGTGTGTGTGTGTGTGTGTAAATGAGAGATAGTAGTCTAAAGAATATAAGAAATCTAGAGAGTAGTTTTTACAAGCATTTTGTGTGTGTGTGTGTGTTTATTGCTCAGTACCACGAAAGACAGACTTGAACTAGCAACAACTCGCTACTGGGTCCAGAGGTCGTGCAACGATGGATGTGGGCTAGACCACGAAAGTCTATTAAACCAGAAGCAAACTTTATTCCAGAAAAAGAAAAAAATCTCCATGGGGGCACACGAAGCTTATCAGCTATAGCTGTGACCACAGCCAGAGATTGGACTTCTATAGCCGAGGCAATGGGTAGTTTCAGGACTCCCCTTTTTATAGCAAGAAGCAAGCACTAGGCATAAACAATAGAATTTTTACAATCTCAAGGTAAAACTCGGATACAAATTGCTTCTTTTTTTTTTTTTTTTTACAATTTTCATTAACAGTATTTTTTAGTTAAACTAGTGTTTATATTTAGACCATTGTTTCTCTCTGGCACTTTCTGATGGGGTTTACCAAAGCTCTACACTCTCTGATACAGCCAGTTTTACGTGGCAGGGAAATGCATAACCAAAAAGTCACATACAACCCACCATTTAAAGGTTAACTCAGTTCATGTCCATCGCTGGTCAGGAGTGGCTTAGGGGGAGTTATCTTGCAGAGGGTCACTTTAGCCTTGCAGATGAGGCTATGGGTTGTAAAGCAGAGTAACCCGCTGTTAACAGTTAATCCTAAAGCTGCTGAGAGAGCTGCTGTGAGTCTGCTCTCATGCTCCTAGACTTACAACTTTATAGTTGCTTATTTCTACATTCTTATTTCTGGAACCTACATTCTATATTCTTATTCCTGGACTCTTCACTGGCCACGAGTATTCAAACATAATCCTCACATATATTAACAATGTGTAACAATCCAACACAACCCATATGTCTGTAGACATGTGTGCACACGTGTGTGTATGTGTGCTGCTAGAGAATAAACCCACAGGATGCTCAAGCCAGACGAGTACTTTGCTATGGATGCTCGCTCACCCGGCCTTAAGTTTATTTATTTATTTATTTAGCCACAGCATCAATAGAAAGTTGTAATTCTTTTACAACTTGCTAAAAAATACTTTCAAACTTAGTTTATTTTTCTTACTAAGATGCCTGTCCTGGGAGAACGTGAGCACGCCTGCGCTTCCCCACAGTACCACATCCTAACACAAGCTGTGCGAGCTTGAGGAAGTGCTTGGTGACTGAATTATTGAATAAGAAGGTGCAATTTAATCCCCTAAGAACAAGGCTGTTTGTTAATGTGTCTTTCTGATTTTTTTTTTAAAGGGAGGAAATGGGGGGAAACATCAGTTTACCCCTTAGGTTTTATCTTTCTCCTTTGTCAATAGTCGGTTACTCATTGTCCTGGCTAGTTCTATGTCAACTTGACACAAGCTAGGGTCATCTGAAAGGAGGGAACCCTGTTCTTCTTCAACATTTATTTGGATCAAAGTCACATATTTGAAAATCCGTGCTTCTCTTTTGTTAGTGAAAGGACAAATTGTATTGAAACCACTGACAGCCCTGTAATTTACCTTCTTGATTAAAATTAACGTGGGTTTGCATCTTAAAGATGAAAGCTGTTTAGTGTTAAGTTCTCGTGGCCAATTAGAGTTCTATGCCTTGGCAGATGGCACACGGTGGCCCTGACTGTAAATAGTGAGAGCAGCAATAGCTGAAGACCAAAAGCATCAGAGATGTGGGGAGCACTGTTCTAAGGATGTCATACACACGCCTTTCACTTCCTAGAACTACTGCAGGAGACAGACATTCCTGTTATCCCTGCTCTCCAGATGGAAGAGAAGACTCGGGGCTTTGATTCACATAGCTGCCTGGTAGCTGAAGACATTTGTATCCTGTGCTCACTGACTGAACCGTAGACCACCTTATACATTGCTTTCCTACTGCACTGCTATTCTTTGCTTTGGTGCCTTAATCTTGGGGTGTGCGTGCATGCATGCTGTATGTACATGAGAGTTTGCTGGTGCGTGTACCCCTGCATCCTGCCTACCTGTGCAAAGGCCAGAACGGTGGTCCAATGCCTCCCTCTCTTACTCTCCACTTTATTACCTTGAAACAGCCTGTCACTAAAAGGGAAGCTCTCTGTTTTCGGCTAGGCTGGCTGACAGCAAGCTCTTGTCTCCACCCCTCAGTGCTTGGGTTGCAGGCATGTACAACCACGTTTGACTTTTTTACCTGGGGATTATGGGTTGCAACTCAGGTCCACATGTTTGCAGAGCAAAATCTCTTACCCATTGAGCAATTGCCCTAGACCTAAACCTTGATCTTATCAAGTAAATTTATAGGGCATAGATCTACATTTATGTCCTATTATATGAACACGAGATCCAGCGTGATAAAGGCTGTTAGTATGTCTTGTATGTTTCAGTCTCTCAAAAGGGATTGGCATGTATTTCTAAATGTTGGAGAGGTGTTTCAAATATCCCGTAGTAGGTAACACATCCATAAGCAAGAACTATAGTCAATTAGTAATCACAATTTTTCTCCATATGAAGAGTATGGGAACACATGGGCTTTTTGCTTTCAACTGAGTTTTGACTGGTTAGTTCAGATGATTAGAAAGGCAAATCTGTGAGGTCTTAGTAAGATTCTGGGGCTCCCAAGTGTTATCTCAGTGAGCACTGGCCATGATCAGGCTTCCAAAATTCAAGCAAGTACTCATCTATCTACCAGGGAATCACGTGAACTTTGGCAAGCCAATAAACCCACTGAGCTGCCTGGGCAGGGGTGAGGCTACAAGACCTGCATAGAAAGGCTGGACACACCCAAGCCAGGAGACCTGTGATTCTTGGATGCTCAGTTGGAAGGAGTTGCAGGTGGTTAGGGGCCTGAGACCCAGGAACAAGGGAGGCGGATGGCTTGTGGGGGAAGGGATTTTGGAGGAGGTGAGATGGCTCCTTCAAGCACATCTCTGAGGAGTAGAATGGGAAGGACCATTCGCAATGGATTCACTCGAACTTCATGGGGTGCCTGGCTGCATCTGAAAGCAGTTCCAGTCTGCTGCTTCTCTTTCCCTGCTAAGGTCCAGGGCTGACCAGAAGATTCTTCTGGCCAACGGCTTCTTACCAGGGATACGCCGAGGAACCCTAGAAATAGTGATGATTAAAGATATCAATAAGAAGTAACATTTATTAAACTGATATTTTGGGTCAGGCACAATTCAAAGAAGTGCCGCACGAACCAACCCCTCTAGGGAAAGCTTTTATTAACCACACCCTGTTCCTCACTGTACAGCTGTTGCAGGCAAGGCGAAGGAAGCTTGTGGAAGCTGCCCGAGAGTTCAGATAACACAGAGAAAGGGTGTGCTTGGGGGCAAGGGTTCAATCTGAAGGAATTTGGCTCCAGATCCTGGGTACCAACCTAATATGTGTTTGTTCCTATGCTGCCATTTTGATATATTCATTAAGAAATCTTTCTCTCTGGATATAAGAGAAACACTAGATTTGCTATACTGTTTCAAATACAGTATGCCAGTGTCTCCAACAATAAAGTCTTGTTGATCTTTCAGCTCTGTCTCAGGATTCCAACTGTATACGATTCTATAAGCAGCTGTCTTTGGTCAGAAGGTCTCCATATCAAGATTCTGTTGGGAATGGACAGAAATTAGGTTTTAGCTTTTGATCTACCAGGAGAGGTTATTAACTACCTTATAAATACACCATGTACATTTTAAAAAATATATT
This sequence comes from Microtus pennsylvanicus, assembly GCF_037038515.1. Taxonomy (NCBI): domain Eukaryota; kingdom Metazoa; phylum Chordata; class Mammalia; order Rodentia; family Cricetidae; genus Microtus; species Microtus pennsylvanicus. The sequence continues at coordinate 36,952,012 of NC_134594.1, read as the reverse complement.
TATTTTTATTACTTTAACATTGTGTATATGGGTGTGTATGTGAATGCAATGCCCACAGAGACCAGAAGCAAGGGAAGCAACTCTTCAGAGGCAGGAGTTAGACACACACACACACACACACACACACACACACACACACACACAATCTGAAGATACTTTTGCAGATCATTCATTTAACTCATCTCTTGTGAACACTCATTTCTACAAACATACCAGATGTGAAATTCTCAGAGCAAAGAATACATCAGTCATTTAACTGTATTGAGTTTTCTTCCAGGGGAACTTTACAGTGGACGACGTTACTGACCAATAATTGTGTGAGGAGCTGAGCCAACCTGAGTTGGGAGGTGAGGTGCCTTGCCATGAATAGCATTCTTATCTCCTTAGGAAGCCCTTCATGGGCCCGCAGATGCTCCACCTACCTTCCGAATCTCCTTTGCAAAGCCCCAACCTTAGGCCAGGGGGATCTCTTCTGATCTGTATTATTCAGATACGTGGGGAATTTTACAAGTCCCATCAACTAACTCCCTGTTGGGATTCTCAGCTGTCCTCTTCTGTGACATTCCCCAATAAGGGCTCCATCAAGTTACCGAAGCAATGGCCTTCCCTTTGCACTTGCCACCGAGGTCAGACGTCCCCTGACAATCTGGGAGGAAGTGGCTTCGACCGGGTGAACACTCACATAATTTAGACTCTGACCAACTGTAGCAGTTCCTCACGGGCAAGGAACTGCTTCTCAGCTTCTAGTCTGCTCCTGGCCAGCTTCCAGGGACGAGCCCTGAAATCCTTAGTGACAATATTGTCTGGTTTTGTCATTGTGTTCTAGAGAGATGATGCACTGACTTGGTCCACCCCAGGGGATTATCTACAATCTAGGTTTCATAATAAGTAACTCTCCTTTGTTCAGCTTCTCGGTGTACTGGGTGGCTTTGCATGTCAAGTTGACCCAGCTAAGAGTCATCAGAGGAAGAAGCCTCAGCTGAGAAAATGCCTCCTTGAGATCCAGCTGTAAGGCATTTTCTCATTTAGTGATTAATAGGGGAAGGCCCAGCCCATGGTAAGTGGGTGCCATCTCTGGGCTGCTGGTCCCAGGTTCTAAAAGAAGGTGGGCTTGCTGTGGGATTTTCCTCTGTATGCTGTGATTATCATTCATGAATAAAGAAACTGCTTTGGGCCTATAGCAGAGCTATAGGGGAACAGAGCTAGGTGGGGAAAACTAAACAGAATGCTGGGAGAAAAAAGGGTGGAGTCAGAGAGAAGCTGTGAAGCTGCTGCTGGAGACAGACATGCTGCAGCCTTGCTAGTAGGCCACGAGCCTCGTGGTAAAATATAAAATACAGGTTCCTATCCCATTGCCAAAGACTGTAGCAGGGTTGGAATGCCAGGTTAGGTTCAAAGACTTAACCAGCTTCCGCCATCGTGTTCTGTAGCTGCCCCGGTTGCCATAGCTACCGCAGGAGCGGAAGGGTGAGTATTTGTGTTTTCCATTCGAAAAGCTCACAAGGGACATTGTCAAGGATGGATGAAAGGTGACTCGTACAGAGAATGGCACTTTGGGGAGGTTTTATAGCGGCCCTGGAGAGAGAACTGACAAATGCCCAGAAGGCTTTGGTGCTCGACCTGCTCAGGAGGAAAGTACGGGATTCATTCAGAAGCAGCAGTAGCGGCGCAGAGGCCGCAGAAGCAGCAGCAGCAGCAGCAGCAGCAGGAGGAGGAGGAGGAGGAGGAGGAGGAGGAGGAGGAGGAGGAGGAGGAGGAGAAGGAGGAGGACCTGGTGATGGCTGCATTGGAACTGCTGACAGACAACGGATGTGTCCAACATCAGCTCCAAGTTTTAGGCCTGGATTCCCTGATGGAAAGTGCGGCTACTTGCTTAGCAGGAAGAAGCGGAGGGTGGGACGTTGTAGGGGCGATGACAGTGGGAACGGGCTTGACATGACTTTGGACCTCTGTAGCAGAGACCTCTACAAGCAAGTGGGAATCCCAGGCCCAGGATACAAGGGAGGTTAGCCAGCCATAGAGCCAAGAATCTGGGAGAGCTCCCTGCAGCCTGAAGGCCAGCTATAAGCTGACCTCCTCTTCGGAGTTAGTTCAGCCTCTACTCCGCAGTGTTTCCAGGGATTCTTGTTAGAATGCCATCAGCAGGAACTATTCAGGCAATGTCTCCTCACCCAAATGCCACAGAAATGAAAAGTGAAACCACGGGACAGGCGTGAAAACCAAAGCAAACTCCCTTCTTAGAAACACTTTCTTTGTTTGGGTCTTCGGTTTCCATTTGTGCCAATGTAGCTAAACGACTTTGTTTTTTTTTTTTTTTTTCTTCCGAGGAACCTCCTTATCTGACCGCAGGGATTTCCCTCTGGAGCAGAAGGCAGACCCTAAGACCTCAGAACACAGGAACCTTCCTGACCGTCATCCTGCTAATGCCTGATGGGAAATTTAGCCTCTCTGGTACAGACTCCAGGTGTGAAATTCACTATGAAACCGTGGATGCTGCCCATTCATGAAACATCCCATTCACAACTGTTCAGACTGAAAACAAGAAACCACATTCTGGGGTGAGGATGCAGTCATTCTGAATGACCTAGTTATTTTCCTGCGATTCAAAGGAACTTAAAAAGAAAGTCACCTTACTGGGCCAGCCGTCCTTTATTGGCCACTTCAAGAAAAGGAGAAACAGGGCCAGGAACACAGTTTAGTAAGTGGAGGCACTTTTTAAAGTGATTTTATTCATATAAAAAAGTTTGACAGAGAAAGAAAACATTTCCAAAAGAGAAACACAGAGACGATTAGGAATGAAATATGAGGAGAAAGTAGAATAGGGAAAAAAAAAGTTTTGTCTTCTAGCAAATAAATGTTCTTTCTCTCTGATTAGAAAGGAATTCACATATATGTATAGATATTTGCATGTATGTATGCTTATATACATACACAAACATATTTTCTTAAAGTCTGCGGGAAGCAGAACCTGGAGCCTCAGGCAGGCTAGGCAAGTAAGTGGTCTGTTGTCAACCACACACTTAGTCCACTTTGCAAACTGGATCTCATGATCCAATGGCTCTAGAATCCACATCTCACTGTATGCATCTAGAGGGCACACACTCCTGGCAATGTGAGATATATTTAATTCTTTTTACATTTAGGAAATTGTGGAAATAATGTTATTTGCAATTCTTTAAACATAGGGCAGAAAATTTGAGGCCGGCTTAAACATGAGTAGGGAATATGCCGTTTTATTTCGGGGGAGGGGGGATTTGCAAAGAAGTGGCCCAGTGATACAAACGTACACACGTGGCCATCTAATTCTGATCCTATGGTTACTGTGAGGCTTTGGGAAATGCCCTTCTTACCCCCTAGATATATTTCCCTTTCTGCAAAATAAAGATCACACCAGCTTGCCTTTCCTTGTTCTTAGGAAAATTCTGTAATCATATGAGATAATGAAGTGTTGTGAAAAGACCTGAAGTGTTTCCTGGGGGTGAGATGAACATCTCTGGGAAGTTTCAATAACTTTTTGGGGCTGTAAGAAAACTGGTTAGTTCCTCAAAAGAGGTAAAGGAAAGATCACCTTATTTCTACCTGTGTTCTGGACTGACTCCCCACCTGTTCCAGGATCAATTAGGTCATTTGAACACTGAAAAGCAACCTAAAGCCACAGCATGAGACTTGCCTCTGCAGAGGGAATCCACTGTCTATCAAGGCTAAATCCAAAGTCTCACCCTGATGATCAACAGGAACAACCAAAAATGTACACAAGACAGTCAGGAAGTTGAAACTCTCTTCTCAGATAGCCACAAAGTCTCAGCCACCTACACTCAAAACCATTGATGGAGTTCTGAGTATTGTTACCCTCATGTATGTTCGGATACCTGAGGATGGTCAGTTTATAATACATGATTTATTTCCTCTTTTAAAAGTGCCTAAAATTTTGTAACTCATTGATAAAGCACACTAGGTTCTGATAATCAGTATGCCTAACATACTTTAGAACTAGGTCTTGTTCAAGATCTTATGAAAAGATTGATTGCCTTACAACGGCTTGGGGCCTTCATCTGAGAAGACACGGAGTGTGGAGCCAGTGAGATGGCTTAGCGGGTAAAGGTGCTTCCTGTTAAGTCTGACAACCTGAGTTCAACCCCCCAGGACCCACCAGGTAGAAGGAGAGAACTGAAAAATTGTCCTGTGACCTCCCTGAATGCACCTTGAAACATGTTTGAAACGTGTGGCTACACACACATTAAAAAAGCAATTTTTAAGACATATATAAAAGTTTAAGCAGATGTGTTTGCCTCAGAACTTACGGAAGAAATGATGCAAGGAAGCTGAGAGGCGAGAAGTAGGATTTCCCAGTAGGATAATACGGGACATTCATTTACTCACTCGGTCCTGTAAATTATATGTATATCTAGGTAAGTGTCATTTGCTGAAATGGAAATAAAGAAGCAAAGACAAATGATGTTCCCTGTGCACAGGGAGCAGGAAAACCTAGACAATGAGGGAGCAGTTACTGAAGGAGGAAGACAGTGGAAGCAGAGGGGACTAAGCCACAGAGGGAGGGAAGGAGGGAGGGAGGGAGGGAGGGAGGGAGGAGAAAAGGGAGAAAGAAGGAAGGCAGGCAGGAAGGAAGGTAGGTAGGAAGGAAGGAAACCAAGTTAGGAGGGGACTATATTGAGGAGTCTGTATGGGAGAAATGTCATGCATATATATATATGTATATACATATATATATATGCATGATGTGATATGACATGTTTTATTGTATGTATGCAGGAAACATGACACAGATGCTTGCAGAGGTGTAATTGATAGCAGGACTTGAGTCTTGTTCCCATGGTCTTGAAAAGAGACTTTCACCTCTGACAACTCCCTGCCCCTGGTGCTGCCCTGGGAGAAGATTCTGAATGCTAAGTAGCCAGCCAGGCCTGAGTTAATACATAAATACGTAAGTTAAAAACATACAAGTCAAAGATAGATTGACTTCCTTAGGCAACTCTCTTGGTTCCCGAAAAATAATTTGAAGCAACTTAGAGTAATAATGCAACAAAGTCAAGACTGTTACCTGGAGCCTTTACTCAGTGTGCCAGAGACAGACAGCAAGCTTACTCATTGCTTCCTGGAAGCCAGTGTCGAAACCGCAGCTTTATCAAAGAGCATCAGGGAAAGCCGAGTATTCCTGGTACCGACGTCACACAGAAGCATCTGTCTTGTGCTCCCAAAGCTGTCATTGGATAACACGACAAATATCAGTAAATGCGAGTTCTATTGAGACTTTAAAGAGATTTTCAGTGATTAATGCCGTCCCACGAAGCATTGATTGGTAGGAGAAATGTGTTCTTCTCAGAATCTAGATTTATTTTCATATAATTAATGAATTAAATTTCCTCTGCGACAGGGCCTCATGTGTCCAAGGGTAGCTCCAAACTCCCTGTGCACTTTAACATGACTTTGGACCCCTGATCACCCTTCCTCTACCTCCCAAGTGCCTGCTACCGTGTCTCTTTTTATGTGACACTGGGGATGAGGCCAGGACCTTGTGAATGTTGGACAAGCTCCCTATCAGAATTCTCTAGAACTATGTGTGTTTTCTTAAGCCACGTTCTCATTCTGCATCCAAGCATCTAAGCCCTCTATAGCCCAGGCAACTTTCAGACACTTGACAGTCCTCTGACTCCCAACTTTTGGAGCTATAGGTGTGTGCCACCATCCATGGATAAACCAAGACTGTTTTGAAGTCTCAGAAGAAGTGTGGTAGAAATCAGGTCAGCTCAGCACACAGACGAAGCTAGCATTTGCTTGGCTATGAATCCCCTCAATCTGTTATCATCCCCATGGCCTTACCATTAACTTGCTTCATCCGTTTGATTACTTTTATCAGCTTGGTCCCTACGTGCTTTTGTGACCCCTGGCGTGATGTGTGTAATCACGGTAGTCCAAGCTTTCCCATTATACACTATGAACACACGGAATCACTTTGATGTCCTCTTCCCTTCTTCGCAGACGTCTCTAATACTAGTCTCATCAAACCTATCTTCTGTTCTCAACCAGAATTTTGGAGGATGACGTTCTCACATAGTTCACCCTTTTTCTGATTTTTGGCTGCAGAGCTTTGAGGGGCAAAGCCGCTGTTTTCCTAACGGTTCCTTATCTGCAGCGGGTCGAGAACTGTCCCTGTTTGTGATGGCATGCATAACTGGCCTGGAAACCGAAGCCCAAGGAATTCCCAGTGAAAACCCTTTCAGTCTCTAGCTTGGGGCAAATCTGAGATGGGAATGGCAAGGAGTACTAGTCTTAGAACTCTGAAGAAGTCCTGAGGTCTGCCTTTCATTTTCTGGTGCACTGGGAAAGCAATGCGACTGGTCTGCTTTGTCAGACTAAAGGCAACTGCATGCATTTCTACATGAGCATCTTCCCTTCAGTTTCAAAATCCTGAGAAGGGCGTCCATCTGGACTCAGCGTGTCTGTCCAGAGGGTCCCGGCGCGCAACGTCAAGGCATTGGTGATGTTTGACAGGAGTAGTCAATAGTGTTAAGACACCAACCAAGGCTTCTACTATTCTGTAGCCCCCAGTCCTTCACAAAAAGCACGATTGAGGAAATGATACATATATGCATACTAAAAGAAGGAAGTGGGCATTTTTTTTTTTTTTAGTGGCTTAGCTAGGACATTCTTACTACATTATTGACACATCATCTATGCAAATCAGGGGACTACGCTGATTAGAAAAGAAACAAGAAAGACAAAAAGCAAGGCAAAGAATTTAGAATTAAAAGGAAGATGGTTTGCCTAGGGCTCTTTTATATACGATGCAAATGAACACTAAACTTGAAGTATGGCCAAAAAAACGGCGTTAATCAGCCCCTTAGTGTTCTCTTTTTTTTTTCATTACTGGTTTTGTCTCGTCTTTCTAAGTTACATTGATTTATATTACTCAAATAATGTTTGCGTTAGTGTTTGGGAGGAGACAGGCCCTAAGATCAGCTTGGGGAGGGAGCACTCAAGACTTTTCACCACACAGTCAAGGAGATTGGACACCTCTGTAGGCTAGACAACAAGTTTTCTACACTGGGCTATAGTCAAGCCGCAGCAAAAGAGGCTTTTGGTTGTTTATGTGCCGCCTACAATATGTACAATTATTCAGCCACCTTTGACAAATGCCTTCTGGATCCTGGAACTGGGTGGGCTCAGGTCAGTGGGTACCACTGTGCTGACTAGAGACTGTTGTTTCCTTGGCAACTGCGGACTGATGAAAGGTAGGCTTTGATCTTCCGGCTCTCTCACCAACAGGTTTCATCCAGCGATAGGTTGCTTGGCCTGACAGTTCAACGTACCAAGGTGTGTTTAGAGGCAACTGCTGTGGCAAGGCCTCAGACGAAGCTGACAAGGTCTAGAGGTGCCACCGGGTGCCCAGGCCTTGCACTGAGTCACACTTCCATTCTCCCGACTCCTTGTGTTTGGCTAGGTTCCTTCTTCTGCTCTTGGGGGAGACCTGACCATTGAAGCTGGGTTTCCATGCAAACCCCACACTCTACCTTGCATTGTGTAACACTGCCTGGGAACTCCAGAAAGGCCCATGCGCCATTTCACGCCCACTCTTGGTTTAGCCGGAAATGGGTTTATGACTCTCACGGGCTGACTTGCAAACATCCCCACTTCCAGTGATTTTTCTGAAGCACTCATTACTTCCCTTAAAGAGTTGTTTAGTAGGGCACCTCAGCCATAGACACAAGAACTGTGGCCAACTGGAGAATGCTGAGCATGGAGCAATGGTTTTTCCAGGGAAGAACCTCCCCTCTCCACTGGTCATCTAAGACCATGCAATCTTCCCTGAGATCATGTACTTACAGGTGACATTGTACAGACTGTGTTTATGTATATAGGAATACATATATGTATGGATATACATATATATGTGTACATACATGTATATACATATGTATATATACACATATATGTGTATACACACATACATGTATATACATATATATGTATGTGTGTGTATAGTAAAAAAGAGGCCAAGAATTTGAGAAAGAACGAGGATGGATAAATAGGAGGGCTTGGAGGGAAGAAAGGGAATGGGAGAAATTATATAATTATAGGTTAGAAAATGGTACTGAAGAAGTTGCTCAGTCTGACAGAGCTGCCTGGTGCTCCGCTCTCGGTCTGACCTGTGTCTGAGATAGTGACATGCTTTATAATAAACTCTTATCATTGGGGACAAGCGTCTTTTAGTTCACTGGAAAAAGAAAATGGATGTTTCGCGATAAACAGAAAAGCCCCGTCTCCTGATAGCATCCTTACTGTCTTCTCCGTAAACTGTTTTGAGAGGTGATGGGCGCTAGGCCTATTAAAATGCCATGCGTAACACACAGCGATGCTCAGAGACCAAAAGAGCCCACACATAAGGAGAGATGGTGTGTCACTACGGGCTGTGATTTCTTCTGAGAAATGACATCAGGAAGGAGGTAACTTTATGAAGCGAAAAATTAAGGGACCCATTTCTACCCTCACTGTGCCTTGCTGCAGTCAGAACCCATACGCCTAGTTTCTAAGAAGCCAGAAAACAAATATTGATTAAATATAAAGGATGAAGGAATCTTGTAAATAATCAAAACTAAAGTTGAGTCCGGACTGTGAAACCAGAATCACTTTCCCCATAACCATCCCCGTGTACTTTGTACTTTAGCCTGGTGCAGGGAAATGGATTTCCTAACCTTTAAAGTGAGGACCTGCACAATGACTGGAGCTCAACGGGAACCCAGAAGAGAAACGTACAAAGAAGTGTGTTCTGCAAGAGAACTCACTGCAACCGACCACTCTTGGCAATTCTTCATAAACCAAAGCTCCGGACGGGAAAGCTCTTTGGTTTCTTATGTTCATTTTATACAGTCAGGTGATCAATTCATAAATTGCTGATATTATTTCATACTGACAACTGACCAAAAGCTTCAACTAAAATATCTGGAAAAACTCATCACCCCAACCTATGTCAGAATGAACGCGCCGTGTCGTAGTGTAGACGAAATAAGTGAGCGTCGGTGAAAATGGCATTTTGTACTGCTCAGAATTCAGCTGGGACCGAAATAATCAGTGTGGTCACAAGGATTAGAGGAATCTAGGCTTTCCAAGAGGGCTATCAGAGACCTCTTGCAGTCATAACATCATTATACAATCTGTATTCTTATTTCTAGGAAGGATTGTTTGTTCATAAATCTTGCCTTGATCTTCTTATGGTTTCTGCCCCAGGGGCAGAAGACAGAATGGGAAATGGGATTTAAACTAAGCTGAGGAGGTTAATGGAAAGAAATCGTGACTCATTTTCCAGAAAAACGAAACAACACTGTGGTATATTGGTTAACAGTTTGTTCTCAGAGGCCAGAACTGGTTTTCTAGGTCTTTCTTAAGTATGGTTGCCCTTCCTGAGGGCCTAGATTTACTGGGGTAACACTCATTTAAAAGACAGATTCAGCTAAGAGTATGTTAGTTCAGATGCCACTTTCTCTTCCTCACTCCTGTAACACCCGAAGGGGAAGCCTACTAGAACAGCAGGCCGCGACTCAGGAACCCACGCTCCTTCCATCTTGTGGCTCTGACATCTTCTAGGGCCTTGGGGTTGCAGCTGGTGTGAGGAGCAAGATGCTGGGGCAGATCCTCTTCAGTGCCTAAGCTGGAACTAAGACACATCACAGTCAGTCACTCACAATATATAGGGGAAAAATCAATTAATCATGGAGTCACCTTAGATAGGGAGCTGGGAAGGTCTCTGTCTGATGAGCTATATCCTACGGGCAATTCTGAAATGATGGACATAGAGAGACCTGGATTTTAGTAGATGGATAGCTAGCTATATCTGTGATGGGCATACCCATTAGAGATGACAGATTCAGTAAAAGAAATCAACAGATAAGGGTTTAAGGCCAAGTACTTAAGGGAGAAAAATGAACCAATCACTGTAATTAAGCCTGACACCCGTGAGAGGAACCCAAGCGAAAGCCAATCTACAGGGCACATCGCTCAGCTACGAGGCACTGCCCATTAGGAAGAGGGGAGAGGCGTCAGTCAATCCGAGCGTCTTCAAGTGAGGACAGGTGTCAGCTCGGTTCTTTGCCGAGGGCTGCATTTACTCAAGTGGGGCAGGATTGCCTCTGCTCTTCAACGAGAAATAGAAAAGTCTGACACAACTCTTGTAGGCTATGGAGGCAGGTGTGAGAGAGTTTCAGCACCAAAGAGTCATTCAGGCTTGGTGTTTAACGGTGAACTGAGCTGTGCGTTTGTCAGACGGAGGTCTAACGCTGTTGCAAAGTGTCAAACGTCTCTGCAGTGGCCTTCCCTGTGATAGTTCCTGGTACTCTGAGGTGGAACCCGTACACTAGGTGACAGTAAAAGGGCAATAGGGCAGCACAGACGAAAGCAAAAATATGACAGTGGCAGGATTTTGGAAAGCTCCCCCAAGGAAAAGGGACCAGCTGAGTAAAGCACTTGCCAGCAGCACAGGGATTTTATGCAGCTGAAAAACAATAGCTTGGACCTGCTGTTAAATGGCGTGCACGTACAGTTAAAAGAGTGCCTGCACGTTTGCAGAGAGAGACGGAAATGGAAATTATCGCATTGAGCAAAACAATGCAGACTCAGAAGCAAACACCACATTCCTGTATTTAATGGGTGTGCACTTCCAGGGACAGAGCAAGTCACAGAGTGCTGTTTTATGGAACCCCACTTTGTAGGAACGAATTGGAACACAAAGCCTACACATGTGTATCTGTTTATGCAGGTGATGGAGGTGGGTCTTGTATCTATCTGTTGCTTTCATTGGTTAATTAATAAAGAAAACTGCTTGGCCTGATAGGACAGAAAATTAGGTAGGCGGAGTAGACAGAACAGAATTCTGGGAGAAAGAAAGCAGATTCAGGCAGACGCTATAGCTCTCCTCGCCAAGATGGACGCAGGTTAGGATCCTTCCTGGTGGGTCAGCATCTCATGGTGCTACACAGATTGTTTGAGGTGGGTTAATCATGATGTGAGAGTTGGCCAGTGAGAGGATAGAGCTAATGGGCCAAGCAGTGTTTAAGAGAATACAGTTTCCGTGTTATTATTTTGGGTAAAGCTAGCCGGGTGGCGAGACGCAGCCCGCTGTTGCTCCTACTACATGCAGGCACAGAGGAAGGGTTATCCAAGCACACCCCATGGCCTGGCATGGATATTTGGAGGGAGGAAGACTGAACACGGACGTGGCTGGATTAATGTTTTCCGTCAGCATCTCCACTTTGTACATTCAGTGGTTCTCATTGCGCTTCTTGTGAATGCCGGGTGCTTTTATGAACACGGTTGTTCTGTCCCGTCTTGGCGGTGGTTCCAGAGACAGCATTAACAGGTGACAAGACACAGAGCCTCAGTGGCTCTCTTGAGATCGATCACACTCCTAGGAAGCTGGTAGAGCATTTCTTAGCCAGACCTGGCCCTAGGGCCTGAGGACTCTTGAGTGTCCCCCCTTCATATGGGAAAGAGAGGCGGTGAACTATCTTTGAGTCAATTCACCCAGCTGGCTTAACTTGCAGGCATCCTAGTTCATCTGTGGAAGGGTGACCTAGTGTGGGTGAGGATGCTGCTGAGATTAGCCCAATCTTCGTTGGCACACCTCAGCAGAAGGACTGAGAAGGCCTGGAAAGACTACCATTGGAGGTGAGTCTCCTGGGGCAAGGAAAGGGCGTGAAATGGCTACCAGCAAACTGAGAGTGCCCCCCTTTGAAATTCTCAGGGGTCTTGAGAACCACTTTAATGTTAGCAGGACTGACCCGGGAGTATCTTGAGAGGCCCCCTTTTGGTGCATTCTCCTGGATTTTTTTTCTTCCTGAGTTGGGGTTCTTTAGTGATAGTTATGGGCTGGGGGATGGGTGAAGAGGCTGTGGATTTCTTCAGCTGTGTGTGCGTAGCTACGGAGAGTGCATTCCTTAAGACAGGAGACCTTCCTCAAGTTTATCGGAGTTGGTTAATCCTGGCAAGGGTTTTAAAAATTAAGACTGTCTTTCTTGGCAAGTGAGCTCCAACGTCAGCTCCAGCTGTGGGAGTCGGAGCGGGAGGCATAGACGGACCAACTACTCTCTCTTGCTTGGGCAGAGGTACTGTTCATGCTTTTTCTAAGCTCGTACTCTCCCAAAGGTGCAAAATAATAGCCTGAAAAAAAAATAGTTATTTGACACCTAAAAACGTGGTTTAACAAAAGCTAGAAAAGAAACTCTATGATGGGGGTTCTCAACATGAGCATTTGGGGACCTTCATCTGCCAAGGGGCAGATGAGATGGCTCAGTGGGCAAAGGCACTTGCTGCCAAGCCTGGTGACCTGAGCTCAATGCCTGGAAGCCACAGAGTGGAAAGGAGAAAATCAGCTTCTGAAAGTTGTTCCATCCGTGCACTGTGGCACCTGCCCACTCACCCTCAATCAATCAATCAATCAATCAATCAATCAATGTTATACTACTAGAGACAGCGAGGCTGCAGTAAGACCAGTGTGCACAGCTGCATGTGAGAGCCGTAGGCCTGCCCCGTGGGAGCAGCCAAGGGCCAGTGGATTGCTGATTTCTGCTGTGGGCTTGAGAACTGGGTGGAGTTCAATAGTCAACAGCAATCAGGCCTGGCCACACCGGGCCACAGTCAGGCATGCATGCTTTTTTTCTATTTGGAATGGAAGTGCCGACTAAGACCGTAAAAAAGTGATGAGCGTTCCAACATAAGATGGTCCATTTTGCTAAACATGACCCGCGGTGATGTCTTCGGTGACTCCCAATGCTTGATTCCGTCTGAGAAAAGGGGATGGGATAATGGTATCTGAAGTCTTGTTGTAGTGATATTTTGTTTGTGTGTTTTTTTTAAAATATTTATTTATTATGTATACAATATTCTGGTGTGTATGCCTGCTGGCCAGAAGAGGGCACTAGACCCCATTACAGATGGTTGTGAGCCACCACGTGGTTGCTGGGAATTGAACTCAGGACCTTTGTTAGTGCAGGCAATGCTCTTAACCTCTGAGCCATCTCTCCAGCCCCTTTTTGTTTGTGTTTTAACAAATAAAGCTTGCCTGAAGATCAGTGTGCAGAGCTAAGACACAAGAGTCCAGGCAGTGGTGGCACACACCTTTAACCTCAGGACTTGGGGCGTATGTGCTGTCTCTGTTAGTTCAAGGCCACCCTGGGCTACTTGAAATGGATCCAGTCTAAAAGAGAAACAGCTCACACAAAGGTGATCCCAGCACGTGGGAGTCACAGGCCTTGAATCTCAGCACCAGGGAGTTGGAGACAGGAGTGATATGGCTGGGCGGAGAGAGGACTATAAGGCGGGAGGAGACAGGGGCTCAGTGCAGTCTGAGGAGGCAGTCTGAGGACAGGATTGCCCTTCGGTCTGCGCATCGGCAGAGGTAAGAACTCTCTAGTAGCTGGCAACTCTGCTTCTTTGATCCTTCAGCTCTCATCCCTGATAGCTGACTCCAGGTTTTTATTATTAAAACCAATTAGAATTCATGCTACATCTTGCCTTATACTGTGGACTTCACAGAGAAACCAGGTGACTGAGGGGTGAAGCTGGGCTGGTGAACTGCTCGTCTCTCTCAGCTGATGGTTTTTTAATCTGCCTGTGCACACCAGCTAATTAAGGGTACACTCTGACTCTCTCCTTACCAGGCTGTTTCCTAGAACCTCCTTTAGAACTGATAAACTTTGAGACCAGTGAATATGCTTCAAGATGATAAGCACCAATAAGCAGCCTTAGAAACACAGTCATCAGGTTGCATTGGTTTTCCTGTGAAGCCTGGACAAACACCTGCCTTTACTTCAGACAGGGCACCAACAACAGACCAGCAAAATGATTCTACCTGTGTCTATCCTGATGAACCAGGGAGCTGAATTAGAGGGGCCATTTGCAGACAGCTACATCCCCAAGCACAGTCCTGCTAACACCCAGCAACTACTACGTGTTCATACATCCCCAAGCAGAGGAGCGTGCTCCGTGAGCCCTCCCCACCTTCAGGAGAGAATGCCAAAGGGCCCAGGTGTGTACAGGTAATCACAGGTCCCGAGTTCCACAAAAAAGCTGCAAACACCGTTTGTCTATGTGGTAAACTGGTAAATGTTTTGATTGCCTCAGGTTGCCTCGGCCCCAACAAAATGAGCAGTCATTAAGGAATTCGTGATGTTCCAAGTGGGCAGCTTAGTCAACCCCAGAAATGCCGGTTCTGACATCCCCCACATTCTGTTCTCTCTCCTGCCTTGCTGCCTTTGCAACAACTGGCAACTTTCACCGACGGGAGACTTCCGGTGGGGATTCAGCCGCAAAGGGAAAGGGGCGAGGAGGCCCGGCCAGTTTTTGTTAGTGAGCCAAAGGACATATCATATGAAACAAAGTTTTAATTTTTATTTTACATATTTATACATAAAACTTTCCAAGGAACCACGTGGATCCAAGAGAATGTTAATAACACGTCTAAGAATGAACCTCCGGTAGTCCAACATTCACGAAATGTTGAAAACTGATTAAAATATACGTAGTATGGAGAGCTACGACTTCACTACGAGGCAGGCATGTATTTTGACTTGTATAGCACCGTCATTTACAGTTCCGCTTCAAAACTACGGAGAATGAAAGTAGTCAATGGTAAAATACTGCTCCAACTTAAAGTCTCTAAACAATGAAACAAAGTCAAACTGCTCTCTCCTTATCCACGGTTGTAGGTGGTGTAAGTACTGTACATTTCTGGTAACAACAGTTTATTAAAAGGCCTGATATTAAGTGGCAGGAGTAAAAAAATTAAAATAAATTAAGAAGCGAAGGCCAGTCACGGGACAGTTAAGCTCGGACATTACCAATGACTAACACTGATGTCTGTTTTCCAGCCGCCTTTAGCAATAGCGTTTTTTTGTTTTGTTTTTTGTTTTTTTTCTTTTTCACAACCACAGAAGCAAAATAAATTCTAGCTTGTCCTCTGGCGGATGACCCCTTTCACTTCGCGGGCATTTTCTCTGCCAGGTGCTTCTGCTGACTCTCAGCGTGTCTGCAAAATCAAGAATACAGTTACTCAGCACAATGAAGATCTGCACTGCTTTTCAACCAACAGTTATAATATACTCGCGTGAAATACGGGTTAGCCCTGGCAGAGCACTCCCTCCAAGCTCAGCCGACTGGTGTGAAACACACGTGAGCCCTGTTTCACCTTTACTAAAGGTCAGAGAGTTTGAACTTATTCTGGCTCTTTCAAAGTTGTTAGGACAACAAGATGTCCTAACCTAGGGTGTGGTTACTTGGGGTTGTGGACGGGAAGAGGACCCACAGAGGTGGACCTGCTCCACCTTGAACAAAGGGCAGAGAATTCAAGCCTAATTTTGCTTCTTCATTTTAAAACAGGAGGTTTGACAGAGGGAGTGGGCGCCTACAGGGTACTTGGTCTAAGGTGTATTCATTGCATATCCTGCCCAAAACAACAGAAAGCTTCACTCAGGAAATAGCGGCTGGATGTCTCAAGTATTGAAGCGAATAACTGTTGTGGTTGTCCTTTGTGTCATGGTAAAGCAGTCTTTTGCCTTCTTCCCCCCCCTTTGGATTGGGGTATATAAACATGTGGAAAATAAACGCAGCCGGATTCGGTATTCACTGAGCTGCCCTCCTGGTTCTATCCTACGTCTCTGTATTTCTTTCATTTCTCAGTTCCTCTTATCCACACATTTCTAATCCACACGCCCTACCCTGAAACGTATGAACCCGTTGTGGTTGGACTAAACAAACATAACCCCAATACGTGGTTTATGACAACTGCCCGAGTTTTTATATTAGCCGATAATGGTCCCTTGGTTTTGGGACACACGGGACTAACGTGAGGCTGACAGATATTAATCCCGTGAAGAAGAAAGTGCTGTTTAAAAGATGTCAAGAGGCGAGCATCTGGGATCCTTGCCTCGATGAATACTGAATCTGTGTTTCCTACACGCCAGGCATTGCACCCGGGGCTGACGAAGGCTGTGGGGTCTTTGGAGGAAAATATTCCAGTGAAGACAGTCAGGAAGGGAACCCATGGCGAAGGAAGAACAGAGAGGAACCGGACATTAAAGGTGGGACCTCAGCTCGATAGGAACAGAAGGATGCCCCAGCAGGTTACTCCAGCAAAGAAAAACAAGTCAAAACCAGGTGTTGCAACTGAGTGGCTGGGTGTTAGCTGAGCAACCATTTAAACGCACATGATTTGAAGCATTAACTGAGGCGGATAGGAACCTGGAGCTAGCTAGCTAACTTGCTCCTATGAAAGCTTACGTCAAATACGCGCTGCGGAGCTCTCTGTGGATGTATTTCCCGTGTTAGCACAAATTCCCCATCCCCAGTTAATCCAAAGAGCACAGTTACGACAATAAAACAGGGCCAGAGAGGGTGCAATGTGAAACTCGGCCAATCCAGAAGGTGGGCCACGCGGACAGGAGGGGATGAATGGCCAGGTTCTTGGCAACCCCTGAACAGGCACAACCCAAAGAACTGTGGGATCTGCAGGCTGCCAAAGTGAAATGTTTTGAAGAAGGATTTTAAGAAATGACAAATATTGTGAGAGATGAAGGCCGTGGTTTCTAGCTGTCATCAAGGTTTGGGGACAGCATGTGTGCTGTCTGGATGTGGGGAGCCGGTGACGCCACACCTAAAGCCCTGGTTTCATGAAGAATGCCTCCTATCTGTAGTACGGAGAAGACAAACCACATGCAGTTTCGAAACCTGGGGCGGTGACAACAGCATCCTTGCCACATGCAGAAACTCAGGAACAAGCGGCAAGGCGTGTTTAGCAATCCAGGAGCCCAGGGAAAGGCTGTGTTTGGCTTTCCCTCCCCGTCACAAAGAAGGCCATGGCCCTATTGATGGGGATGAAGAGCTATGGCTCATTTTCACAGTGCAGTCGGTGTGCATCTCGGGCAAATTCAATTCGAGAAACGTTCTGGTGTTCTGTGATGGAGATTCACTCCAGCTAATTGAATCACAGTTCTGGTTTTAATGCACATCTAGGTGCTTGCGTACACAGGGGCACACCTCGGGAGACTTTCTGCAAAGGGAAGAAAAAGGGGCAGCAAACGGCTTCAGAAAATAATGCGCGCGTTATGTTCTTTTGGGACATATATAGGAAGGATTTCATTAAAGTTTTAGGAGGGAAAGGATTTCAATCAACCCCTTTATTAATCATTTTTACACTGAAGTCCTTTACAAGATATGCCTCATCTGAGCCTTGCAAAAACTTCTTTTTTATGGGCAGCCATTACGGAGGACCTACTACTTGCATGGTAGGCCCAGTACTAGGCTCTGGAGACACGACAAAGAATTCAGATGGTATCATCTCCGCTTTCCGGGCGGAGAATTTACCGTCATCTGGGGAGAAACGGCAGACCACTATGACAGCGTGATGATACTCACAGGGAGGATGGGCAGTGGCGAGGACCCAGAGGAGGGACACAAGCTGGTCTTGGCATCCTGACAGCTGGTGCCCCTCTATAACACCCATCATGGGCTTGTGTGTGGGAAACACGGCGGCACAGGGCCTGTCTCCAGGGATCATAACAGTTGACCAGAGTTAGGAGGTGGTGTAGGGTCCTGACAGTCAGCACAGGGGAAAATAACTACCAAGAAGTAAGCTCTTGTGGAGAGGGGCAGAGAGAACTTAAATAAAGAGATATACGTAATTTTCAAATCACCTGGAAACTTTTAAGCCCAATTCCTAGTCTAGGCCAAGAATAATTAAATCAGAGTCTCTGGGGGGGCGGGACCCAGGCATCTGTGCCTTAGAAATATCCCCAGGTACTTCCGGTGAGAGGAGCAGAACTGACCGGATTTGACCTGACATCTATAATGATGACGGTAGAACAGGCAGAGGAAACTGGGGATGCAAACTTCCCAGAAGTCTCTCTGATACTAACTACCCTTGGGAATGGCTAAGCACCCTTTGGTTCTCCCTGACCCCAAGTGCGGTCCCTCCACCCCAGGTCACAGTAGGATGGCTTTCTCCCTCTAAGTGGAGGGTTTCAAGGGGTCACCACCTCCCTATTAAAACACTGCTCCAATGGAAAAGGGGGAGGGGGGCCCCTCAGTGTCTCCCTCAGCAAAGAGTGCCGGCACCACCTATAGCTGGGAGCCTATGGAAGCCGCAGGCTTCTTTTGTAAGCTACAGGGCCTGGCTGTGTATTTCACTGCTGATTTTCTACCCTTTCAGTTCCACGACTCTTGAATTCTCGGGCAATAGAATGGGGATCCCTACAGTTGCTGACGTGTGATGGCCCAACAGGTCTCCAGGTGGCAACAGTATAATCTGAGTTTTCAGATGAGGGATACAATGGCTTAGAGCACACAGAACGGGGGCTTGGGGAGTGGCTAGAACACTTGCCATTCAAGCGTTAGGACCGGAGTCTGGATCCCACAGTGCGCATGCATGCTGGGTGAGTGTAATTGTAGTCTGGGTGTGATTGCAGTCTGTCTCGGAAGGCAGAGATGGGGGCTCCAGAGCAAGCTGGTTATCCAGACTAGCCATGGCGGGAGAGCAGAGATCAAGCACAGTTCCTGACATCACCTTTGGGCTTTCACAGGCAAGTGCTGACTGTGGGTCTTAAAACTGAGCCCCAACAGCACGCAGCTTTTGTTGATTACAAATACTGTTTCAGTGACACTGCGTGATTGGAAACACATTTTACCACACATTCCCCATCGAGGTGAAGTCCCATGGCAGGGCTGAGGGCGCTGGCACGGCTTGTGTTCTTTGGGCTTCCGGGGCACATCCTTAATGCCTTTATGCCATTGTGATAAACAAAGTTCTTTCTTGGGAGCCTCTCTCTTCTCTCTCAACACGTCTGGGCTTCACAGCAATTGCGATCTCCAGGTTTAAGAATGTCATGTGGACTATCTTGGGAAAGGAGCTACGGTCCACTTGAAACCACTGGGATACTTGCAGTATTTCATGTGCATGTGCATCTCATCTACAACGCAGACGTATGATACATTCTGTGTATGTATGGTGTGCTGTCCTAAGAGAAGAGCTGCTAAGAAGAAGTAGAATTCCCTGACCAGCACTAGCCTGATTCATTACCTCTAACCTGCAAGGCAGCTGGAGCCATGTCCAGCTTGACACTCAGATCTTAGCATTCCCCATCTCCCCTCCCCTGGTGAGAACAATCTGGTGGCACCCCGGCAGTGGAAAGATGCCAGGACCCCTGCCTTCCAGCATGGCAGTCATGAGCAAGAGCTGGGCCACATAACAGCTGGCATCTCTTTGTGGCACCCACCACGTGGCTACTCCTGTGCTAGGAACAACAGAATGGAGTGGATGAGCATCAACTGCCTTTGGGGGAACAGTTTTGCAGGATGAAGTCCTTCTAGGCTAGAATTGTTGCCCTGTGGAGTGACAGCTGTCACCATTCCTGGGCTTGGAGAGGGCTCAGTGAGTAGAGGGTTCATTTAGAAAGTGTAGGGACTGGAGTTTCGAACCATGGGCCTTGTTACCTTTCACTGTTGACCTAACACAGCCTCGAGTTATCTGAGAAGAAAGCTTTGATGGAGGAATTGCCAAGATCAGATGGGTGGGAGTTGTCCCTATTGCTAATTGATGCAGGAAGGCCCAGCCCACTGTGGGGGGCGCCATTCCCTAGGCAAGTGGTCCAGGACCATAGGAAGAAGCGAGCCCAGAATGAACACGAGAGAGCGGGACAGTGAAGGAGCCAGCAAATAGCGTTCCTCCATGGTTTCTGCCTTAGAGCTCTTGCCCCAACTTCCTTCAGTGATGGACCATAACCTGTAAGATGATATAAACTTTCTCCTCCGCTAAGTTGCATTGGTCACAGCAATTGTGGCAGCAACTAGAGTATCACAGAAAGCTAGACAAGGTAGCATGTTGGGCCATCTCAGGACTGTTCCTATGAGATGGGAGCTGGAGATGGGCTTCCAACAGAGAACGAGATCCTGTCTCCAACAGGAAGTCAAGGGCAGACACTCAAGGTTGTCCTTTGACCTCCACATGTATGCTGGAGCATAAGCATTCATGCCCTAAACATAGAGATTAAAGATAATGCGTTTCCTAAAGGGGACTTTGGGCCTCTTCCTCTCTTTCAAACGGCAAATGTCAACAGCTGCTTGGTGAGTTAGATACAAAAGGAATTAAGCTACAGAGAGATTAATTCTTGCCCTCGGTGACAACTTTAGTTCAACCTCGGCTTGCCTAGACTGACCTGGTTAAGTCTTCTATGTCCACCAGCATGGCATCTTGCTCTGTGTGCAACTCGTCTCGGATGAGGAGCAGCTGGACCAACTCTTCATTCAAACCTGGGTCAAAAGAGGGAACGTTAAAAACCACATCAACAAAGGCCTCAACATAAAGCCAGCCACACTGAACCTCACAGAAGAGAAAGTGGAAAGTACACTTGAAAGTATTGGCACAGAAGACCACGTCCTAAATATAACCCCAATAGTACAGACACTGAGAGAAACAATTAATAAATGAGACCTCCTGAAACTGAGAAGTATCTGTAAAGCAAAGGACATGGAAAACAAGACAAAAGGACAGCTTACAGAATGGGAAAAGATTTTCGCCAACCCCGTATCAGACAGAGGTCTGATCTCCAAAATGTACAAAGAATTCAATAACAAATATCCAATAAAAGAACAAATAATCCAATAAAAAAAATGGGGCACAGACCTAAACAGACAACTCTCAACAGAGGAATCTAAAATGGCTGAAAAACACTTAAAGCAATGCTCAACATCCTTAGTCATCAGAGAAATGCAAATCAAAACAACTCAGATTCCATCTTACACCTGTAAGAATAGCCAAGATCAAAAACACTGATGACAACTTATGCTGGAGAGGATGTGGGGTAAAGGGACCATTCCTGCATTGCTGGTGGGAGTGCAAAATGGGTACAATCCCTTTGGATAACGGTATGGCAATTTCTCAGAAAATTAGGAAACAACCTTCCTCAAGACCCAGCAATACCACTTTTGGGTATATATCCAAAGGATGCTCAATCGTGCCACAAGGACATGTGCTCAGCTATGTTCATAGCAGCTTTGTTAGTCACAGCCAGAAACTGGAAACAACCTAAATGCCCCTTGACTGAAAAATGGATAAGGAAATTGTGGTACATTTACACAATGAAGTACTACACAGCAGAAAAAAATAACATCTTGAAATTGACGGGCAAATGGATGGATCTAGAAAGCATCATATTAAGTGAGGTAATCCAGACCCAGAAAGACAATTATCACATGTACTCACTCATAAGTGGTTTTTAAACATAAAGCAAAAAAAACCCAAAAAAACAAAAAAAACCCAAAAAAAAAAACTAGCCTACAAATCACAATCCCTGAGAACCTAGACAACAATGAGGACACTAAGAAAGAAATACATGGATCTAATCTACATGGGAAGTAGAAAAAGACAAGATCTCCTGATTAAATTGGGAGCATGGGGACCATGGGAGAGGGTTGAAAGGGAGGGGGCAGCCAGGGACGGGAGCAGAGAAAAATGTATGATCTCAATAAAATCAATTAAAAAAAAACAGATCAAGCCACACCCAAATCAGAACCTGCAATTATGTATGACCCATTATGCATGTTCACAGACACAAAAGTATATATACATATACAGCAGAATTAAACATCATAGGAAAGAATCTTTTTCTACTTTTTATGTGTGTGTGTGCATGTGTGATTTGCATGTTTGTATATGTATGATTTTGCATGTATAGGTGCACAGCCATCCATGTTAAGAAGGCCCAAAATTTATGTAGGGAAAGATTAATAAGGCCTTGTAATCAAATCCATGGCTCACTCACACAGTGAGCCCTGCTAGCCAGTTCACTCTGGGAATCTGCTGTCTCTACCTCCTGAGGTGGGATTATGTGTGGCGTAGTACCCACCCAGCACCTACACAGGTTTCTGGGGATCTGAATTCCAGTGGTCTCTTATATCAGCTTCTTACATGTGCAGATGAAACACCCACTGGAGCAGCCATGACCTGTCTGTAAAATTAAAGAGGCGCCGAAGAGGAGGAACAAACCACTGGTTCATTATCTCCTACCAGAAATGTCTCTGCTCTCTAAGTTTTTTGAGTCTTAGAATATTTACACAATTGTTTATATTTAGATGATTATATAAAAGATTTGGTCAATTAAGTGCCCCTAGACCAAAATATCAAACTCTTTGGATATTTCACAACATTTGAGATTTAGAAATACCCAACCTTTATTTTCAGTTCCTTCATAATACAGTCAGAAAAGAAACTGCTAGCCGCTAGAAGAAAAGCTTGTTAGGAAAAGCGGGGCTTTAGAGGCTGGAGAGATGGCCCATTGATTAAGAGCACTTGTTGCACCCACCCTAGGCCCGTTTTAAGCTTCAAACTTTCTATTATAAAAAAATTTCAAACTAACAGCAGGGAAATCTTTGTAATGAATCCCCACAGACTCCATGAGGCATCAACAAGGACCAGCTTGAATCATCGCTCTCCTGAATCTCTAAGACCACTTACAGCAATTACAGAAACACACGGTCTTGTTTGTAAATGTGTGTCTCTAAAAGAAAGAGCTTTTAAGACTCACAAGATTGCCAATGCCTTTAGCAAACCTACAATAATAACAATAGCAATAATATGTCTGTTTGAATGCATTTGATGGCATTGTAATCCATAGGATTATACAGTCATATTCTAGGGGCTGGAGATGACCATGCTGCCTCGTGGGGCCAACCACTGCCTGCTCTCTCCAGTGAGTGCCACCCCCACCAGCTCCCCACCCTCTCTGGATGCTTCTATTAAGGCCCTTTATACTGAGGGGGAAATCTTATACTTCGCAATTTTTCCATATATGTAAATATACATGCACTCACCACCTAAAATAGAAGGGTCATCTGATACGAGCGAAGGCCATGATCCCTCAAACAAACGGGCACCCGAGTAAAGTAGAGGGGGGCTAACTGTGTAAAATTACAGCTGTAGAAGTTTATTCCAGAAACAGAGGCATGTTAAATATATGTCCCGTGCTAGGAGCTGGTCATTTAAAAAGGCCCCGTAACCACCGTGAACCTTGGACAAGTCTGAAAGCGCCTGACATTTTATAGCTAGAAAGGAGACAACAGAAAGAGTCCTGTGGTTGTCTCGAGTGTGCGCACGCTCAGCCAGCCCAGGGAAGACACCCCCCAGAAGGACTGAACCCCACAAAGCAGCCTCGCCCCTCAACGTTTTCCGTACGGGGCACACGGCCCCACTTACTTTCAATCTGGGAGTGGAGGTCATTGACGATGACTTGGAGCTGCCCAATAGTCATGTCTCTCAGGTCCGTGGGCTTCAGACTTCTCTTCATCAGACATTCGCTTATGTGAGGCATGTGTGGTAGCTGAAGACACAAAACGGGCAGTGGGGGTCTGAGCAGAGCCGCAGCGACCCCAGGAAAGACTCTGTCCTCTCGCAGGAGACCCACCCTCATCCACCCGCTTCTCTCCAGGTTTGGAGCCTAAATGCTTTCCCAGCCTCTGAGCTTCCCAGGGGTGGACCCGTTTCCCACATCCATTTCTAACTGTGACGCCCTATGTATCCCAAATGATACACTGTCTGCATCGCAGGCTTTCTGGTTGGCCTCTGACACACACAAGGTACGGGGAAGGTAAGTAACAGGAATGGGTAAAGCGAACAGAATTGGCTGCTATTTAATACGTGATACCCTGTCACCGTCCCTGTATGATGTACTCTAACTGCTTTTCTCACTGCGGCTTCAACAATCATACCGTCACCTAGGCGCTGCTGTCTACACCGCACACAAGAGAAAACACACACATGAGTCACATGTCAGACCCCTGCAGCAGATCAGAGGCAGAGCCTATTGCGACTGCTAAGCCCTCTCAAAAGGCAGGGGCGAGACTTGATAGCAAGAGTGTGCTGTGGTATTAACACAGGAACACGGGCAGAGCTTACTTCTGTGAAATGCTGCCCCGTGTGTTTTTTGTGTGACAGTAGAAGGGAAAAAGAAACAGACTTCGTTCTTTCTCAATTGCCAGTGCTTCTGACAAACTGCCTCAGAGAAACCCAAGTTTGCATAACTCTGGGAAAGAACCCATCTTCGGCCCCGAACGCTCGCTGGCAGGCCAGCCTGCGCTGCTTACAAGGTCAGCGACGGGAGACTTTTTCCTGTTCTGTTTTTCCACTTCTACTTGCATTTTGGCCATGGGTTTGGCCATGGCAAGGGCCATTTTGGCTTCGGCTTGTAGCTTCTTTTGCCGCGTGAGGAAGTCCATGTCGTCCAGGGATTCAGAATCCTCCTCGGTCGTGTCTCTATCGGAATAGGACGAACTCTGCTTGCTCTGTGAGGGGAGAAAGAGCAGTTTCAGATTTCACTCCAGCTGCCCAGCACTCCGAGAAGGAAACTAGCAACTGGGTCCTCTCTCAGCATGGCTGGTGTGTGTGTGTGTGTGTGTGTGCGTGTGTGCGTGTGTGTGTGTCTGTCCTGGAAACAATTCCACTACCCACTTGACCTCACTGTGACCAGTCAGTCACACGACACCTTAAAAAGGGCCCGATTCAGAATGGTTCTGTTTTGAGCACAAACAGAAAGAGTGGCAGAAGTTATCATGGGGTCATGTTTAATTGTGGAACCCAGAGCCAAGGTCAGAGACGGTCTTCAGGGAGCAGGCATCTGATAGCATCTGCACCATGCTCAGGGGCCAACACACACTTGCTGGCCATTGGTACAAGGGAACAACACGGGGAGGGGGGGACATGTTAGCTGCTAGCATTTGTGATTATTCGTAACTTCTAGAACGTGTGAGAAAGGGCTGAGCTCCTAGTTCTAAATCCAGCAGGGAAGGATTCTTTCATACGTATATCAATGAGAGTTTTCTGTTGAGCCCTCGGTCAGCTTTGAACTCACTATGCGGCCTCGGCTGACTTTGAATTTGGGATCCTCCTGCGGCAGCCCCCTAAGCACACACCACCTTGTTCACACCCTCCTTTTATACTCTCTAAAAGCGTTAGGCGATTTCCTTCATAGTCAATAACTTTAATAAACTTTATTTACCCCTACTGTGTTGTGACTTTGATTTTGCAGTCAGTCATGGTCAAATTCTCGAAGCAAGCGATCCCAAAGATGCTTCCCGGGAATGGCCGCTCCTAGGTCCCAACGAGCACAAGCCCAAGAGAAGAAGGCGATGACTTAGCTGGTGGCCGTGTGGACTTACCATGGGCGACAAGGGGGTGTCCAGGCTGGTTTCAGTCTTGCTGTCATCGGCATCGCTGTCCTTGTCACTGCTGCTGTCGTTGACGAAGCATATCTGGAGGTTCATCCCACTCTGCAACCTGGGCAGAAGCAGACAGGACACGAGTTCTAAGCAGCTCCTTGTGGCCTGGCCGTAAAGACGCAAGCTGAGTTTACTAACAGAAAAGAGCTGCCACGTGTTCTTCATGTGGAGAAATAAGTGACCCAAATCATCCTACATTTCCTTTTCGGTTGTAACTGTTGAGACAGGATTTTGCTACTGTAGACCAGGCTGGCAATCCTGCCTCAGCCTACTCTCTCCTAGAAATGGAAATCTTATTAGAGGACCTCCCAGGATTCCATTCTTCTGCCCACATCCGTTTGGGGTTTAAAGGTATATGTTATAGTATCCCATGAAAAGCAAACACATAGTTGGCACACACACAAGGGTGCTTTGTGTTTACAATGCTGTCAATCAAGATGACCAGACTTCAGCTAATAACATTGTGTGATGTTACTTAGTATTCTGTTTAAAAGGACAACCCAAAGAAGCTCGCTGGAGCCGGTATGCCAGGACTCCAGCTCTCTGCAGAAAGTCTCCTTCTCCTCCAGCAAGACCAGATCACGTGATGGAAGCCTCTAAATCTGGTGTCAAAAGCCAACAGAGAAAGCACACTTATGTCACGCAAAGACAAAGACACTGGTTTGTCCACGCCAAGAAACGTAAGGAAACCCCAACATGTTCAGCCTTGAACACATGTGTTTCTGCACAGCGCCTCCGACACCCAGCTTAAGGACATCCACCTCTCGAGAGCTCGTCACACCAGGATTCTGGAACTCCAGTAAGGATGCTCTTGGCAGCGGAATCAGAAGGGACAAACACTGGTAATGAACATGGCCAGGCCGTGGGTTCAACTCTAAGTCCCGACCAGTTTTCGAAGGTGAACCACATTTCCGTATTGTTTGATGAGTCTTGGCATCTCTAATATGCCAGTCTTGTGGAGAAGCAAGTCTCATAGAGGGGGAGACTCCTGGGACAGAAGGGACCACAGCGGGCCAGTCTAAGCCAGCTTTGGGGCAGAGGACATCAAATTTGCTCTGGTGTCATTACTGCCACAGAGAACTAATATCTGATGTTTATTTATGCTTTTCTTTATCCTAAATAGATGGAGATACTTTGCATGTATTGCTCATATGTCTGATTTTAAAAATGTTTGAAAACATGGAAATCCATGTAACTGCCGCCCCCTCCCAGCCTGTACTGTAATTAAGGTGGGTATGTACTGCCACCTACTGTTAAATTATGTAATTACACAAGCTCAAACTTATTTTTCCCTTCAGGAAAAGGCAGCCGTTCTCCCCAGTAAGTTCAGGATTATCTTCTTCCAATCCTCTCAACACAGCCAAGGATCCCAGGCCCAGGGCTGAGGGAAGCAGGCCACAGGTTCTGAGATGCCTGGTTTATAGTGGGCCTCTAGTCCTGGTTTGTTCAGAGCGCTACTTCCCCTTCTCCACTCTGTGGAATCTGGGCAAAGGGCCGGGAGGCTCTTGGGGCTACCATGGCTTTCTAAAGGACCCTCCCGAGGCCCTTCCGCTAACACTGCTCACCTGTTCACATCGATCCCCGATGCTGTCCACCTTCTGAGAGACTGCTCAAGTCGCCCATAACTAGAAAGTAGCTGGCCCTCTGCTTGTGCCTGGATGTGCTTCCCTCAAACTATCTCCATCTGGTATGTTCGGGTTTCCCTTTGATCCAGACAAATAGGATTTAACAAATCTGTGGTGGCTGTAGTCTGTCTAAAAAGTAGGAATCAAGCAATTTCTAACAATAAAATCAAGATCTATGGTTTGGAAGGTGACAGCAAAGACAGAGAGGAGGGACAGATTTTAAAATCTCACCTGAACCTAGGATTACATAGCATTTCCTAGATATGTATAAGGCCGCTGGAGATAAAGATTGTAAAACTATAAAACAACCAGCAACGGAATCACAAAACCAAGCTAAAGACGCTCAAGGTCAAAATCTTCATTCTGAAGAAAATGTGATTGCAGCTTTGCAGCTCGGCCTCAAACCAGTCACCCACCCACAAGGAGCATCCACAAGCATTTTAAGAGTGGGAGGGGTATAAGGAAAAGACTTCACAGCTGCTGGAAGTGGAGGAACACCTCAGGTACAAATTCAAAAAAACCCTTAGTAGCACAGTAGCCCCGTGGGAAACTGAAGGGCACTTGGGCAGGTCAGGAGTGCCTAGTTATTCCTTACAGTGGTAATCACCAAAGATATCACTCGCAGGAACGACGTGACATCAGAGCCGATTCAGAGAGGGTTTTAGGAAAGCCATCTTAAATGGGCTCCCGTTTCGAGAGGGATTTGTTTGCTGTTAGCCTTTAGTTGCATTTTAGAAGGAAACAGCTCCGGGTCAATTCAACCACACTCCCTAAAGCAGAGGCCTGGCTATACGGTGATGGGGGCCACTACGTCTTCTGAAGGCCTCTCTCTTGTACCACAACGATAATCCCCATCCCAGCCTTGGAGCCTGGCAGCGAGATATGCAGCTGTCTGAAAGTCTGACTTCCGAAAACTGCACTGCCCGGGGTCTCCAGCCTCAGGCTCCCTCACTTGGAAGAACTGGACAGTTCATTCTGGATCATCTCTTCCTCGATCTCTCGAGCACGGTGCTAAGTGAAAATATTTCAGCATATTCCATTCAGGGTCATCTGATGTTTTATAGGGATTTATTGATATGTTTGTGTCTACATGAGTGTACGCACGCACAAGTATGAGGGCCCCTGGACACCAGAAGAGGGTGTCAGATGCCGCAGAGATGGAGTTGCAGGCATCGGAGAGCCACCAAAAATGGGTGCTTGGCATAAAACATTACTGGCAGTCTGTCTTGCTGGCTGACCACTGGAGTGGGAGGGATATTGCAGGGGGAGACTCAGCAGCTGCGGCTTCCAGCAAGAAGATCAGCTCTCAGACAGACAAGGGCCGCGCTGACCTTAAGTGCAGTTAGAAAGAAAATTATTCAAACGTACACGGGACTGAGATATCAGACAGAAAGTTCTCTGCTGCCATAGGAGATCTCAAAAACACACCCAGTGGTAGACAATTGGGTAAACAATAACAAAACTCAAAAAACCCCCAAAACAGCTCTTCAGGCACAGTGATACACCCCTGTAATCCTAGCAGGGCAGTGGAAGCGGGATGAGAGCTGAGGTCATCCAGGCCTGCGTGAGGAGTTCTGTCTCCAAAGCAAAGGGACTGGCATAGGGTCAGTGAGAGAACACTTGGTTAGGACATGCAAGGCCCTAGGTCTGACTGTCAGTGCTGCGGGTGGGGTGGTCTTTTAAACACAGAGAGACAAGACCCATGTTCTCCAGAGAGAGACAAACTCATGGTTCTACACTTTCCTGGTGACTTCCAGAGGGTCAGAAAAGATGGTAAAGCAGGTTCTTGTCCTGGGTCTTAGGCCAGGGTGATTAAGGACTTGTCTGAGGGTGGCTCTGAAGCCCAGGACTCCTCCTGGTTTTCTGGTTCTAGAAATGAGAATCTGGCTTAGGTAGCAATACATGAAAATATAAGATTCTGTGTGTGTGTGTGTGTGTGTGTGTGAGAGAGAGAGAGAGAGAGAGAGAGAGAGAGAGAGAGAGAGAGCGAGCTCATGTGGAGTCAGAGGAGGTTTTCTTCTATCTCTGTCCATTTTATTCTTTTGAGCCAGGGTCTTCCACTGCACCTGAAGTTTTGACTAGGCTGGCTGGTCACTGAACTTCTGGGATCCACCTGACTACGCCTCCAATACTGGAGTTAGAGTCACTGTTGTCAAGCCCAGCTTTTGTGTGGGTGCCGGGGATTTGAACTCGGTTTCTAATGCTTGCACAACAATCATCCTCACTCACCGAGCCATCGCCTTGACCCATTTTTATGATCCTCTGAAGATTTTCCAGTCTGCTCTTGTGCTTTAACTCTGTCATCACTCTCTGAATGGACTCTCCGGCTGGCGGATGTGTGAATTCATCTCAGAGTTCAGAACCAAAGCACCAGGCACACACAAGAACTCGGGCGAGAGCAGTAAAGGGACCTTAGCAGCCTCGAACTGAGTGAAGACGCTGAAGTCCAACTCAGATGGGCAGAAGTGCCCAGCGACTGGTGGGCTCCCGTGCAGAACTACACACTTACCTTGTGTGCTCCTGAGGGCAGAGCATTTCATAACGTATCATCACTGTGACCACGGCATCATCACTGTGGCAATGACATCATCACTGTGGCAATGACATCATCACTGTGGCAATGACATCATCACTGTGACAATGGCATCATCACTGTGGCAATGACATCATCACTGTGGCAATGACACCATCACTGTGGCAATGGCATCATCATTGTGACAATGGCGTCATTACTGTGGCCATGGGTAGATGTCTCAAGGCTGCAGAGCCTGAGATCACCTGCTGGACTTCTGGCTTTTGAATCCAGTGGCATTTCTCCCCACGCTACTCTTAATCATGGGTTTTAATTTACTAGATCCTGCCTGTGTCTGGGAGCATAATTCTACAGGGCTCAGGCCTCCTATCGTTGCTCACAATTTCAAGGGAATTGTATGGCTTCACTCAGGAAACAGCAAGAAAGAACTTCCACGCGCCTATGGGTTCCAAGCTTGCATTGCTCATTAACTGTCTATAGCCAGTGTGGCTTATGAGTCATAGGCATGCTGGGCCATTCATAACTCAACATCTCCAACTAGTTTGCGGCCAAGCTGTTAGAATACATTATTTCCATTTATTTGAATGGATCTTTGATGCATTATTCAAAGGTTTTATACATAATGAATAATCATCCATATTTTTCATGCCATTTTTCTGTTTCATATTGATTTCAAAGGGGATGGAGCATAAAATATGGATTATAACTACCCAAGGGGATGCATAAATGCATTTCATTTTTCTGGGACTACGTCACGATGAAAGTGAGAACAGAGTTGTGGGTGATCTTTAGCTACACTCTAAGTGGGATGGCGGCAGATCAAGAGGCGGCACCACAGCTTCGTAAGGAGCTGTAAAATGCTTCTCCAGCCCACAAGGTCTGCCTCTTTCTCTCCCCATTCACTGTGTCCTGTAGACATTTACCTTGAGAACTAAGAAACGCCTTTTGATGTTTTAAAAAACAGTGGAAAAGGAACGTGGTTTCTGCTTTTCCACATTTGTTAGGAAAATACAATACTATGTCTTATTTTATTCTAGTAGGATTATGTAAACGTCCTCTTGCTATGAGGTATAGTTGAGAAACAGGAAACACTTTATTGAGCTTTTAAAAACCATGCTGTCTACGTACCAGCTACAAACGTTGCTGGTTAAACACATGGCATCATCACACAAAAGCAACATAAATGATCTTCTTAAACATGTATGTAGAGAAAAGGATTGCTTGATTATCCACCCACCCACCTATCCATCCATCAATCCATCTACCCATCCATCCTCCCATCATCCATCCACTCATCCACTCACCAACCTACCTACCCATTTACTGATCCATCTACTCATCCATCCATCCATCCATCCATCCATCCATCCATCCATCCACCCACCCATCCACCTGTCCGTCCATCCATCCATCCATCCATCCATCCATCCATCCATCCATCCATCCATCCATCCATCCACACATGTGTGGATCAGACAAGAGCTCCAGAAGCTCCCTAGCATCAGCATCCTGGTGCTGAGCACTGCTGTTCCCTTTTGGACAGGGCACACACTTTCTAATTTGCTACAGTCCTACTCCACTCTGTTGGTTTTTATTTGGCTTACTTCACTCATTCCAGCTTCTTGTTGGGCCCTCCAGGCATGTGATGGTCCCGACTCTGTCAATGGAGGCATGGCAGTTAAGTAAGGAGTAAAAAGCAGGTCTTCCAACAGGCAGCAAGTGCTCACCAATCAATCATCATCAATCAGACTCAGTCAATCAGTCAAGGTGTGTGGAAACACACACACTGAATAGGAACTCAGAAACGCTTGCTGGCTGCTGCCTGTTCCATACATGTGAAAGCAAATACTTTTGCTACCTGAACATTAATAAAATAAGGTGTTAGCCAGGAATGTTAGAACACAGAGCTTCAGGTGAAAGGAAGTAAGGCTGGCAGAGAAAGGAACCCAGGAGAGAGCCTGGAGGACCAGAGAAGCTAAAGGGTATCTCTAACTATGTGCCAAAGAATGGGTAATTTGATGGGGGAACGTGCCATCTTATGTCTTGTCCTGACCTGGCATCTTAAAAGAAAATGAAATAACTCTAAAGGCAGTGCATGTGTGACCGACCCTCACAGGGTCTTATAAACCCTCCCCCTTCCCCCTTTTCTGCCTCCACCTCTAAGTCTGGTTCCCAAGCCTTCTGTTGGTATAGCTAAAAGGCTGCTAAGACCTCACAGTCACAGAATCTTCTCAGCGGCTTAAGCAGCTAGACTAGGGGCCTCCATCCACCAGCTTTCCTTTGGAGGAGCATCGGCCCGTTCCCTAACCTGGGCTCCAGAGAGCTGTAAATACTTTGCTTTCCTCGGGCAGCTGCTGGTTCTCACTCCCCATCAGTGTCAATTTCCTCTGCTAATGACCACTTCCATGTAATTGAATTTGGAATTACAGGATTTTAATGTCAGGGAAATGTATTTTCAAGAGAAAGACTTGCCAGTATGAATGGAAGGCCAGAATGGGGCCTCTTAGGATACTAGGCATAAAATAGCCGTCTCTCCCAGATGTCAAATGCGCTCTATTTTCATCTTAATTGAGTTCAGATGATTTCCGAGCAGCCTATTTATGAAATAAAAAGTTGCCATTTGCGAACATCTATTATATGCCGGGCACTTTACCTACTCCACTCAGGGGGCGAAGCGTGGGGTGGGGGCCTTGCTTTACATATGAAAAACTAAGTCTCAGACAGGCAAAACCCGCACAAGGTCACAGTGGTGTAAGTCCTCCCTCTTGAGGGGTTAGGGCACTTTAAGAAAGGTAGAATAAGTTCACAAATGATTAAAAAAAAGGAAGAATTTAAAATAAAACCAAACATGGAACAAAAAGCTGGGAACTGAAAAGGCTAAGAATACAAGATGAAATATGAGCTATTGTTCAGCTATCAAATACACATCTATACACACACACACACACACACACACACACACACACACAGAATGTAATCGCTGTGAAAGTGGCTGAAACATCCTGATATTGTCTTAAGTGGGGGGGAAAAAGGGTCGTAAACAGTAGCTACAGAGTGATTCCAATTTTATAAATAAGAATGCATAGGTAGAGGCCAATGGGGTAGCTCTTTGGCAAAAGTTACCTCCTGCCAAGTATGATGAGTTCCGTCCCCAGGACTCACCGACATGAGCTGTCATCTGCACACGGCACACCTGTGCTCCTCACCCCACAAACACACACAGACACAGAGTAGTATTTCCTTAAGCATATGCAAAACGGGAGGCGATCTGCTTAAGTTCTTTTTGACAGAAGACATTAAGTTGACATTAGCTTGTCTCTTTTGAATGCCTCTGAGTTGTCATGTGTGGGCCGTTAACGAGGATTAAAAAAGGAAAAGGAGCGACCAGGAGAGTTGGCGGCGGAGCCTCTGTGTTGGAGGAAAGGTGAGTGGGGCCCAACGTTTGACAGCTGCAGTCTGACTCAGACCACACTGAAGCAGGGGCTGTGACTCACACATGAGTCAGCCCCGGCTCTGATTTTGGCAGCTATTGTGGAGAGTGGGAGATGCTACGTGGGCTGCCGGGAACCCGCTTCCTTGTAAGTGAACATCTCTGTGGACAGCCTCTTCCACTCACCCAAGCTGCCCCTCCCAACCTCCTCTCCCTGTGCCTGCAGGAAACCATAGCCCCTAGGTAACTGGCAGCAAAGGAATTGTGTTTCTGGTATGACATCCAGGCACTGCGTGCTAGAGCCGTGCAGGGTCAAGATGCTTTCCTTTGTCGGGTGTCTAAATGGCTCCTGCAAAATACGGCAGAGAAGGGTCAGTGTTTGGTGATTTTTGACAGTGACTGGATTAGTCGGATTTGTTGTTTGTTTTGGTGATGGCTGGGACCTGGAGCCTCACACACACCAAGCTCAAGGTCCACTCTACCTCGTAGGCAAATGCTTAAAGTTATCTTACACTCTTCCATGTGGAAACACAGCTTTCTCCTCGCTAACGATCACACAGAGACACATTCAGAGGTTGTTGCTTAGGCTCGGCTCCGTAGTAAGCTTTACCTTAAAAACACCCCTTTCAAGATTGGGGGCTGAGGAGAGGGCTCGGTGGTTAAGGGCCCCCTTTCTTGCAGAGGTCCTATGTTCTGTTCCCAGCATCCACCCAGCGAGGGTGTCACTGTGGAGGCAAGCAAGGCCCTGGCGCCACACATGATGTAGAGTTCAGCTCTGATATGACCTTCATCAGATGCTAACGTGTCTGTCTAGGATAGGACTGCTGTGCTCAGAAGCTCACAGCCTTATTGTTGCTTATACATAACCTGGATATGATCACGCAGGTCAGCATTTTAGCATGGAGGAGAAAAGGAGGTGTGTGAGTCCCTACCCTCAACTGAGAAGCTAACAGGCAATGTAGCTTCTGAGGGAGGGACAGTTGGTTTTTGTTGCAGGTGTGGCCCCTGGGAGGTTGACCATATTTCAGTGGATGCCCTCGAGCATCTATGAACAACACATGCGTTTTTACTGATGCTTTCTATTTAACTGCGGGTCTGTTATACATCTGAAAAGACGTAACAAATTTTGTGGCCACCAGATAGCCCGTCCCATAATCTGTTTAAATAACAACATGCAAGGGTTTGTGTTCTCAGTAAAAACAACTTCCATGGGTTTCATGCATGTGTTAATCTGCAAGAGAACAATCTGGAGGGCACGGGGAAGTTTTGTATGATTGAATTGAAGGATGGCGTTGCCTGGGGAGGTAGCTCGCTTGATGAATAAGCACCAGGCTCTGAGCTCAGTTACCAGCAGTGAAAGAGAAGACAAGATGCTCTTAGTCCTCTAGAGGGCCAGCTCACTGCCGCCAGTGGGCTTCTCTTCTAGTAGTATCTGCACACCCAAGGCCCAACGCATGCGTATGACCACTGTCTAAAGGGAGTGCAAATTTCACTGATGGTATCAGGAGAACCTGTCAAAGATTATGCAAAACGAAAGCTAACTCCTAGAAGGTCTTTTAATTAAACATTCAGCTGTCCACCGAAGCCAACTTTTAATATAACATGTAACCCTATGCCCACCCCAGCCCTTTTGCAACAGCTCAGGCAATTGAATTCTCATTGTTGATTAAAAAAAAATTCATAAGACAGGGTACAGCTGGTTATGCCTTTAGCGAGATGTCAAATTCAGCCTGCACAAAATTAATTGCACCTAATTAATCTGGGGTCACAGGCATTATTGTAAAGCAAGGCTATTTATTAGACAAAGAAAACTTCACAGATACCAATTTAATTTTCTTTCAGATTTGTGAAAGAGAAGAATTGCTTACATAATTAAATTTGTTTTGCTATTTTAATCTTATTACTTCTCAAAAGATCCACTTTAAATCCTGGCTCCCCTTTGGAGCTGTATAATATTTGAGAATACCAGTGGTCTCCTTGAAGCAAGGTGTTCAGAAAAGACAGATTTTCGGTAGAGAGCCAGGTGAGTGGACAAAAAGAAATAAAAGCAGATGCCGCGGCACAGTGCGTTGTGACGCTGGTGCCACCAACGTCAAGATTTAAAAAAAACAAAAACAAATGAACTGCATGTGCATGAGATTCACATGAAGTCTAAACGATACACCACACACGACAAATAAGTCCCTCTAGTAGTCACTTCTTATCTCATGGAAGATGCCTCAGAGTGAATCTCACCGTGTTTGGACAGGTCAGCCTTTCTCTCAATCTCTCAATCTGGGCTGACACAAACCACTCCGCTTACTTCTAGGAAATTATGCAAAAATTATTACTGTTAGATGCAAGACCGTGATTCATTTTGTTGGCAAATGATGCTGGCTCAGTGCTACACACACACACACACACACACACACACACACACACACACACGCACGCACGCACTCTCAAAGCCCCTGTGAATCTCTTTTCTTTAAAGCCTCCTGGGTTCATTCTTACAGGTTCAGCCGAACTGGCCTTGCTTTCCGCCCTCCGGCCCAAATGCGGAGGAGGAACCAGGTATTTGCTATTGGCCTTGCTTCTGCCATTCACCAATAAACATTCACCGAGGAAGAAATGAATTTTGATTTGGGGATGTTGGGATGGTCGAGATAAGTAAACAGTAATCATTATTCACACCAGCTGCTCAAAGACACTCTGGGGAGTCTGTTTTTATCATACAGCCTGGAGGGATACTGCTTGCCTAGGCTACTCCATCGCTCTGCAAGAGCAATAAAGAAGACGGTTGTTTAGGATGTCTTTGTACTGATGTATGTTAAGGAAAACCCACCTTAAGCTTCAGTAAGAAGGGAGTGAAAACCCAGACTTCTCCGTGGCTACTGTGAGGAAACGAGAAGGGAGAGAAGGGGGAAGTTTTCTTTGCGATGTCAGGTTGGGTTGTAATGTTTGAAAATGGTAGCTTTCCTAGATGCCTATTAACCGTTCCATCCTGTGTCCTCCCAGCTGCCAGGCCTGTTCCTATCCCCTCAACACTAAGCTATACAAGCTCAAAATGTAGACACAGAATAGTAACTCATCATTAATGTGGCCAATGAAAAGTTCTACAGGGAAGCATTATACTAGTAGTATAAGAAAAGCTGGAAAGCAAGGTGTGTCGGTACTCTCAGCACGTAGGGGATTGCGGTAGGAGGATGGAGAGGTGAAGGCCTTATAGCCTTGGCCTTATAGCAAGACCTTTCCCTGTCCCCCAAGAATATTATGAAACCTGCTATTTCTTGGAAATCTTATTTCAAAAAAATAGGTAATCCACTTTTCTTATTTCCTATTAAGCAGTTAAGACCCTTTTCAAAACGATAAAAGATCAGACAGTCTCAGTTTAAGAAGGTGATTATCGCTGGATTAGCAAATTTTGAAGGAAAATGTGACACTCCATGTAAGCCACACTCAGTACAGTTGGGTCTAATGGGCTGTGCCGCGCAGCAATATCCAACGTTCTCTGGCTATAATATTAGGCATAAAATGTCTTTATGGGATTATGGTAAGCCTAGCTTACATTTAACTGCTTGGCACTCTTAAAAAACTGCATTAAGTGAGCCGATTTCTAGAAAAATCCAGCACTGCTGAAACCTAGCGGACCAGTGCAAATTTGAACTCGAAAGCACAGGGGACATGCTGAGGCTTTGACACACGCAGATTTGCATGCCCCTTCAGAATCTCTCGCGTGCTGAATATGACTAACTTTTGGCAGGTAAATTGGTATCCACCCTTTAAAAAGCACGAGCAGGAAGCAGATCGGTTTTCCAGAGATCCCATTCGTGTCTGTAGACCTCGCCTTAAAAGCAAGTTTACAACTTCAGAGTCCAATACTTGAGGTGCTTTGGAGAGGGTCTTACTTGGTGGCCCCAGTTTGCCTGCTGCTTACTGTATCGGCCTCAAACTCACTTTAATCTTTCTGCCCCAGTTTTCCCTGTGCTGGGCTGGCATTCCCGTGCCTGGCTCTGCCAATTAACTGTAAATCCAGCATTCCATTTCATGCTGAGGACTGAGCTCTTCAGGGCAGCAGATTCTCAACCGGTCTCCCTGGTTCTGGTTGTTTAACTAGCCTAACGCATACGCTCTGGCACATTTTGGAGTACTGTCCTGTGGAGCTGACACCCTCAAATACTTCTGCAAGAGGCAAGGTATTTGCAGCCCAGTAAAAAAGCTTTTGGAATGACTGGTAGTGATTGGGGTAGGGTTTGGTGGGGGTGGGAGGGGAACAGAGAAGGTGTTGGGAGATAGTAACCAGAATGCATTATAGATTGTATGAAATTAACAAGGAACAAAAGTAATCAATAAAAATACTTAGAAAGAAAAAAATACATCCCAATAGCCTAAATGATCACATTATATAATATCAACTGAGCTTTCCTGGAGTCTGCCCCCATCCCCACATTATGGCTGGTGAAGGTGATTAGTCCACCAGAGGAGATTTTCTATTGACAAGATATAGAGATGTTTCTTAGAAACATTTAGAATGCTTATTAAATATCATCTTGAGGGGAAACTAGAAAAGTCATCGTGTTCTCACAGCGGATGAGCTCATCTGAGAACAGAGATGAGCCCATCTGAAGGAACAGGCTATAAATAATCTCCCCACGGCACGCCAACAAGTGCAGCTCGTTATGTGCTACCGCGAAGCACATTTGTGTTTGCAGCGCTGTCTCCAGGGGGAAGAGGAGCCGGTGCTTTTCCAATTTGGCTCTGCTGTAAGTCTCGAGTGGCTCTGGGGATTCTAGGGTGGGGAGGGCGGAGGAGGAAGGAACGGAGGCAGCATCCTCTGGACATCAGTATTCCAGGCACCCCAGTTCCCGACGTTCCGTACTCCTCGATCAGAGAAGGAACATTTTTTTAAACATATGGGGTTTCTTCATAGAATTTTATTTGAGAAGGT
This sequence comes from Microtus pennsylvanicus, assembly GCF_037038515.1. Classification (NCBI taxonomy): domain Eukaryota; kingdom Metazoa; phylum Chordata; class Mammalia; order Rodentia; family Cricetidae; genus Microtus; species Microtus pennsylvanicus. Next base: position 36,914,231 of record NC_134594.1, on the reverse strand, counting down.
ATTTCTGCTGAAGTCGGGTCCCAGCACTAAGAGGCAGAGGCAGGATGCTCTTTGTGAGTTCAAGGTCAGCCAAAGGGACATAATGAGGTCCTGCCTTAAAAACAAACAAACAAACAAACAAATCAAAACAAGACAAATCTTGAAAACCTCCATGAAATCTAACCATAGCATAGGGAATACCACTAACTACCCGTTCTTCTGAAACCCTATTAAACTAGCATCTGTCAAGGGAAGAAAAACTCAAAGGAAGGGAAGCAACAGCACAGGAGTTATGGAAACGATAGAAACAGAATGGAACACGCAGAGAGAGCAATCTAAGTGCTGCTTCTGCTGCCTTCAGACTGGCTGGCAGGGGAGGGACTGCATGAGCAGCATGCTATGTATGAATCGATCCCACAAAAGCCTGCAGTATCAGGGGAGCAGGGAAGGGCTCCGCACAGACTCAGGGCTCAGGCCATTTAGACCAGCTCTCTGCCTGGCTAATCTCCGGCCTGGAACAATCAGGAAGTTTCTTGTCAAATCAGAAATGCTCCTTAGATACATGCTAAACTTCCAAACATTGCCCTCCTGGGTCATCAGACACTGCCGGACAGGCTGACAACTCCTCACCAGACAATTGGAAGCTTCTTTTCTATTGCAATTCACAGGCCGAGAAAAAAAGACCAGGAGATACTTTCGCTTCCAATCTGGTGGCATTCTGGGACAAGAGTGCCCCAGTTTGGCCAGTTTCACAGTGAGGATCCCCATTCATTTGTTCAACTGCACTCAGAGAGTCTGCATTACTTCACGTGGTTGTCTTGGAAACAAATACAACCAAGACTTGTTTACCGGTAATTTATACCTGAGTGATGGCAGTGATACAGAACAGATTTAAATATATAATGTCTTAATACGAATAACAAGGGCTAAGGAGAAAACCAAATCAAGGAAAGTGGATAAAGAGGATGAGAGAAAATGGTAAGAACATGTCTGTTTATCCTTAATAAGGTGGCTAAGGTCTCTCTGAGGAGATAGTATATGTTAAAAAAAAATCCAACCCACAATGTAAGACAGTAAAATAGCCTTTATTATCTGATACTTAATTATTATCAGATGGAAAGAAAAATAAAGAAACTTAAGAGAAAATCATGGGCAGTATAATGTTCAGTAACAATTATTTACAACAGTCAAACCAAAACTTTAAAAGTTTCAGGGAAATAAACCATGCTAGCAATTCTGAAAGTGTAGGAAAAAGTGTGGAGAAATACCTAGAAAAATACATCTCATTAGAAGTGACTCAAGAGGGCTGGAGAGATGGCTCCGAGGCTAAGAGCACTGGCTGCTCTGCCGAAGGACCCAGGTTCAATCCCCAGCACCCACATGGTGGCTCACAACCATCTATAATGAGACCTGGTGCCCTCTTCTGGTGTGCAGGCATACATGCAGGCAGAACACTGTCTACATAATAAATAAACTTTAAAAAAACACTATGTCCTCAGCAGAGCAACAACAGGATGTCCAAGAAGAGTCCCATTGAGTGCAGTGTCGATAGGGTAGCAGATACCAGGGGCCTCGAGCCAAGCCAATAATTCTTTGCAATGAGCACCTGCTTGCAAAGATGTATGGATAAAGAGTTTACAGCGTGACTCACTGTGCCACACTGCAGCTTCCATGAGATTCCCTTCCTTTCTTCCTTTCCCCCCCCTGTTTTCCTCCTTTTTTATCTTAAATTTTATTTTGTTTATTGAAGTCAGGGAGGTTGCAGAGGCAGAGGGCAGATGCAAGGGGACAGGAGACTCATGGGATCAGGATGCATGACATGAAAGACACAAAGAGTAAATAAGAAAGAAAGGAAAGGATAGGAAGAGAAAGGAAAGGAAAGGAAAGGAAAGGAAAGAAGGAAAGGAAAGGAGAGGAAGGAAGGAAGGAAGGAAGGAAGGAAGAAAGAAAGAAGGAAGAAAAAAGTGAAAAGTAGGTACAATCAAGTATCTCCTTGAATGGAATGGATGCAGTTGTTGACCAGACACACAAACACCAGACCAATGCAGGTGAGCTCTACTGACTTCACAGAAGCAGACCATTACGATTTTATGTAGACATTGTTGGGGACAACAGGAAAAAAACATAAGTCCCAGCCCATTTTTAAGCCAGCATAATTCTAATTTCAGACAAAATATTTTTTTTTTTTTTTTTTTTTTTTTTTTGGTTTTTCGAGACAGGGTTTCTCTGTGGTTTTGGAGCCTGTCCTGGAACTAGCTCTTGTAGACCAGGCTGGTCTCGAACTCACAAAGATCCGCCTGCCTCTGCCTCCCGAGTGCTGGGATTAAAGGCGTGCGCCACCACCGCCCGGTTCAGACAAAATATTTTAAGAAAAGAATATGAAAGACCATGTCGACCATGAACATAAATTTATAATCTTAAGCAAGTTATTAAAGTAAAGAATATGAAAAAAGATAATTTATATACCCCAATCAGCTTAGGTTCATACTGGATATGCAAGGATGGTTCAATGTTTTGAAAAATCTATGATGTACTTCACCAATTCATTGACAGATCAAAATAAAATGGCAAAGTTTTTCAGCAATGAAGAAAAGTTCATGTGACAGTATTAAATTATTCATAAACATTACTAGTTATAATAAAGAGAATAATTAGATGTGACATTTAATTAACATCAATCTGAACAGGGAAACTGTAGAAATAGTCTTTCAATACGAGGAATGAGCTAATGATCCCGACCACTGTGGTCTCTAATCTTCACTACTGTATTCAAATCCCCGTCAAATACGAAAGAAACAGAGGGAGAAATCAGAGGCCAGGGACTGGAGAGAAATCAACTGAGCCACTGTACTTTGTAGAAGATGTTATTGTTTAAAAATCCCCCAAAGAATCTTTGTGGCCCATAGACAACTCTTAGAGACCACAGAAGGAATACCAGCAGTATAGTAAAGCGGTGTAAGACCTACTGATGAGGGAGCACAGTGGGGAAGCACTGTCTAGCACCCACAGGAATGGATTTGACCCTCTCCCCCACAGTAGAAGGGTTGAAGGGGAGTTAGCTAGCTTAAGAAGTTAATTATAATTCTTTCTCTTTGGCAGCAAGCAACAAGAAAGCTTTATTACAAAGAATTTAAGGAATCAGGACAGGAAGTCTCTAAGCCTTCAAAAGTCTTACAAAACAGGTGCAACATCTCTAAAGGGAAAACCATAAATCCTTGATTTTTCAAACGGCTTAATAAATGGAAAGACAGACCCTGTTCATGGATAAGAATATTTCATACTGTGAAAATGTCATTCTTCCTAAATTGGTCTGTACACGGATTCAATGAGAATCTTAAGAAAATAAAAATCTGTGAAATTATTTTGCTGTACTTAATAATATGACAAATTTATATACAGGAATAAAAAAACTAGATCTATTCTCTCTCTAGTTTTAATAAAAGTTTTAATTTTTTTTTATCTGATTGAAAAGATTTAGAAAGACTTGACTGTCCAAACACTGGAATGTTTTCTGAAGCTATAGTAATAGTTTTGGAGCAAGAATAGAAACAAGAAATGAACAAGTAAAATAAATATTCCCATGACTGTAAAGCATGGGAAGGAGCGACCTGCAAGGTCAGGGAGTGAAGGAGGCAATTAATTAATTAGCTAATTAATTTTATTATGTTTAATGTTCAATGGCAGTAGTTTATATAGCCACTGTTGTAATGATGAGCTTTGGCATGTTCTGGAATGCTTGCTATTGTCACATTGCTGCTCATAAACCCTCTTGCCCATGTCATCTGCACAGGCTGAAGAATTTCTTTCTCTTTAATTTAAAAGTAATAAAATGGTTGCTATAGGGGGAAATAAGAAAGCAGTCTTTTCTCACATATCTTATAAAGAAATCAACCGACTGATGACAGATGTCTAAAAACCAACACTTTCAACTTTTGGTAGGACTAGCAAATATCTATTAGGCCATGGGTAGAGAAAATTTTGTCTGTTTTTTGAGACAGAGTTTAATGTAACACAGGTTTGCCTTAAACTTGCTACCTAATCAGGTGGGCCTTGAGCAGCTGACCCTTCTGCCTATACCTCCTGGGCACCAGGATTATAGGTAAGCATTACCAGGCCCAGTTGAGGAAGACTCTTACACAAAATTACAGGCAACACTGACCAGAAAAAAAAAGCAACTTGTATTAAATTCAGGTCTTATTGTCACAAAACACATAAGGAAGTGAAGAAAAAGCTGAGTAAAAAATATTTACAATATTTATTTAGGATTCACAATTCATAATATGGAATAATATTACGATGAACTAACCTTGCCAAGGAAAAGCATGAGGAAGAGGAAAGAAAAGCAGAAATATGAAATACGATACAGACATTTCACAGAAGAGGAGACGCAACTAGTTAATAAACACAGAGATATGCTGCCATAGCTCTGCTTAACTAACAAATAGGTTTTTAACGGCATTATGAAATGCTGGGAGTTCTAAGAGCCACAGGGTCCCTGAAAGACTGCTGCTAGGGGAGTATCCTGTGACGACCATGGTGGAAGATGATTGTCATTGTCTCATGAGTGTGAACACACGTGTATTAGCCTCACAAGTCCACCCTCGTGTGCACACCAAAGAGAAACTCTCCAGCCAGGCAGAAGACATGGGCAAGGGTTTACGAGCAGCAATGGAACAAAGGCAAGCGTTCCAAGAACATCCTAATGTCCATCATTACAGACGTGGCAATAGGAGCTACTGCATTTGCTTAGTAGAGTAGACAGTGGAATTCAAAACCACACAAACATGAGCAGAGGGTACAAACGAGTCAGTTCCTATTCATGTCAAACAGTGACATGTCTCAAGTAATTGAAACATGCTATATGGGTCAGGCGGAATAGTGTCTGATCTCAAGAACACACATTAGACAGTTAACTGATCCTAAATCATGCTGTAACTACATAGGGAGAATGAAGGGAAGAATGTGGGCATATTTATGGGCAGAGTGTGATAAAGATACATCCAAATTTTCTTCCTTCCTTCTTTTACTCTTAGACAGGACTTCTCTGTGTAGCCCAAGCTGTCCTGGAACTCACTCTGCACACCAGGGTGGCCTCAAACTCATAGAATAGAGAGCCACCTGCCTCTGCCTCCTGAGTGCTGGGACTATTGGAATGTGCCCTCACCACCTGGTCTGATAAATCTCAATATTTTATAGTTGAAACTACAGATGGTTATTTGAAATAAAACCCAAGAACCTACAAGCATTTTATTTAGAGATACATATGTAAACACCTGAAGTACCGATCAAGGAGCTAGAGCGGACTGTTTCCAGAGTGGAGCAAGATGCAGGCATGTGCGGTACACACATTACAATACACAGTTTTGTACATTATAATAGAGCAGGGTGTGGGGGTCAAGGGATGATGAATACGGTCGCTGCCACTTCCACGAATATATGCAAACACATTTTGATTAATGTGCAAATACATTATACCAAAACACATGACATGTATCACAAATATATTAAATACATCGGGTAAGAATGCACAGGTACAAAGACAGTCTCCCCATTTGTACCAGATGGATGAGACACAGCTAAGTAGACAGATGGGGCTTCTAGAGAAGACATTCTGGCCCCGTGGGGTACAGCAGAGCAATAGCAAAATCTGTAAGGCCACGCACAATGCCAAATCTCTTCATTTCAGACTCAGAAAAATAAGGATGAGTAAAACAAAACTAGCTATTATCCTCATAATGCAAAGTGGATTAAGACAAACCTGCAGGTCTCCAGGCCAGAAGGCTTTCTGCCACAGCCCCTAGGAGGTGAAAGGCCAGGGGGTGGACTAACTTTCGGGCTCCTGAAGGCAATCCTGCGATAGGAGCCTGGTACCCAGCTAAGGAAGAGACAGATGCCTTAACATTCCGTGGGCAAACTCGAGCGAGCCTCATGATGCACCCACCTACCTGTACTGCTCGGGAAATAAGCTCTCGTGTGAGCATGTGTCTGCTCTCCCATCTCCGCTGACTTACACGACTCTCTAAGGACCAGACAAGGCTTATTAAAATCAGACGGGGCAGGATTAGGTGGGTATCGAATTGCCTAATTCTGGGCCTTGCATGAAGCAGAGATACAGCGTTATCATTTGTTGCCAGCACTGAGATTAACGTTGTCAATATATGCAGTATTTACATAGGGCATGTTTGCGTTAGGCTCAAAAGACAGGGAAACAGACATGGTGGCGGTGGAGGGGATGGAGACGTGTTGATGGGCCTGTAGTTACTACCCTCTTCATGAAAACAATGTTCTATATGCTTTCCTCAATCACTTGGAATGGAATACTTCTGAAAATGATCTAGACTTGCACTAATCAAAGTAGCCCACCAAATGGTGGCACAGTTATCAGCTAGGCGTGGCACAAAAATGCAGGGGTTCAAGCTCCGCCGAGAGATACGGAATTCGAGCCTTCACCTTAGTTCCCCGGCGACACATAAACATGTTAAAGGTTCAGAAGCCTTTTCTGCTTTCCTGGCAAAATTGGAACCTTATCTGTAATTTTATCTGGAAAGGAAAGCTCTGCAAATGACCAATAACATCTTGAAAGAAGTAATGATAAGTGAGTTATGATAGCCTAAAATAAAGATCAAGAAAAATCACCTGGGAGGCAAGATAAGAACAGTAATAAACACTGAATGATCAAAGTGAGAATTATATTTCTTACGTAATAGTATTCATTGCAATCACACATATTGTGGTGAGGGGACTCTGGGTAACTTGGGGCTGCTTAAGGGGAAATCTAGTGGTCTGCCCCAGGCATAAGGCATCAGTTGCTTAGGCCTGTTACCTGATCACGCATTCCCCAACACTGTGCTATCCGTGTTCTCTTCAAAGAAAAATGAAATACAAAAATGTGACCCCATGTAACTGGGCGATGGGCCATAGCAACACCCACTACTGAAAATGAACCAGCGCACAGGAGGAAAAGGGTCTGCCTAAAAGCCTGCACGAACCATGCAAGGACATAAGGCTGCCATTTATTGGACATGCAGGCACCACATGGCACACGCCAGAAAAATCGTCCCCCAGGTGCACTCACCTCGAGGAAAGGCTTGGTTTCCCGCTCTTGCTGCAGCTGGTGTAGATTCCCGGGCCATCGTCGAAGAAGCTCCCGAGTGCCAACTTCTGTCTGATAGACTCTCTCTCATTTTTTTGTGCCTAAAATTTCGAGAGGAAAAAAAAAAGAAGTGCTGATCAGTAGGCAGACACATCACACGCATAGGCCATCCACCTTGGACTGTAACATTAGACAAGAAATAAGTGGGCGGCAGTCCAGAGAGGTTTCAATTCTTAAAAGCTGAAATGAAACCAGTCTCTTCTGGCTCCAAGTCCAGTTCTTTGGTGCCTTTTGTGATCTCTAGGTTAGGTGATCACTGTGGTGCCAATCCATCTCCCTGGGCTAGCTGGAGTTGGTTTGTAACCGCCGTCTTAGTTCTTTCTAGTCAGGGCTGACCAACAGTTTCTCCTAAATTCAATCACTCTGGTCCCAAATGAAGCTTGTCCCCAGCTCGTTCCTTCTCTGTCCCTTGTACGTCTCTTTAGCCCACACCCTCGATCACAAGAATAATAGCTCATTCAGCCATGCACACTGGGTTCTGTGAACTGGCTGATGTCACAGCCTACAAACACCACCAGTGCCATATCTGCCTGGCTTGGGCTTACGGCTTTGCTGGGTATAACTCTCTCTGCCTAGGAGTTTGCCTCCTGTTACCAGAATATGTATGAGCACGGATGTAATGCCTGTGATAGCTGGAGAGCCGTAATTGGCCCCATCGGTCTCATCCTTTTGATTCGAAGCATGCCTAGTAAAAAGACTTGAGCAATCGCTACCGTGATCATTTGGGTATGTTTACAATACTCGGCTTCCTATTAAAAGCCCCATAAAAACTTGCCATGCTGAACTTTTAAGCCCTTTAAACAACGGGGGAGAAGATTAGAAATAATTTCCTTAGTTAAAAAATAGAACTACTACCAAAACAACCAGGAAACCTGAGCTGAGAAGATTTGGGGGTTTCTGTTTCGTGGGATGAAAAGGTTGAGTGGGACCACGAGTCAGGTGCTAAACACTGCTCCCACCCCTGCTGGCTACAGGACTTGGGGGTGCCAGTGTTCTTCCTAGAGATGGTTCTAGGGTCCCATCTGTGCACCCCTGTGTCACAGAGATGAGCTGGACCTCCAATTGGAAGGATGGGCTGACGCATGACTCACTTCACTCCCACGTGAGAGGCAGAAGGCAGCTAGGGTCGCTCTGTCTTAAGCACACGCAGGTCACGTGTGGCTGTCTGCATTTCAATCTAACAATTGGTTAATTAAAATTTAAATTCAGCTCCTTAGTCAATCTGGCCTCATTTCAGGAGCTCAAAAGCCATGGGGATGAGTATTGGATATCATATTGCACAGCACTATAAAATGTGACAATGTAGTATTCTGTAGCGGTTCCCACATCCTGGCTTCAGCAAGCTATGTTAGAACGAACTAGGGCTTTTAAAAGACACGCCCTGGGGTGCTGGATCCAGACACTTAATTTCAGAAGGCTTGAAAATTTGTAACCCAAAGAGAGCTCACCTCTCCTCTCCTGTTCTCCAACACTTTAATTCTTGAACCCCAAAAGCATTCCTCTAACCGACACTCAGCAATGCCATCTACCTCGGCATCAGCCCCGCCCCCCATTTTGGCACATACCAAGATACTATGTAATACCAGGAGCATGTATGTGTGTGTGCAATACATGTGCATGCACACACAATATAGCCACAAAGTGTTTCCACACAGGTATTTCTTACAAGGAAGACGCTGATTTCATTTTGCGTGTTGCCCTGCTCCAACACCGAGCGCTAAGAAAGTCCCCATGAGACTGTCAAGGGAAGCAGGAATGCCTTTTATTTGACTAGCCATTCACAACTGTAGATCTGGCCCCCCATCGAGGCTCCCTGCCTTCTCAAATACAGACCAGCCTGTGACACACACTCCCAACCATCTGCATTTAGCAAAATTTAGCTCAAGTCACTGAGCCTGTGTCTCAACCACAAGTCCTCAGCAGCCAGGAAACTATTAAGAAGAAAAACCAAGAGGTATTGTAATAGTCAACACCTTGCTGGTCCAAAATCAGTCTGGATCTGGAACAGGTGTTGAGGAAGGGCAACACCTACCGCCACTGTACTGTGCGACCGCACCCTTGCTTTCTTGTCCGTCCTTTCTGGAATACACAATGCTACAGATATTGCCATTGGAGGGGGAGGGGGCACAAAAACATATTCCTCCTGTTTCCCTTTCTGGATCTCACTGAACAAAATAAGGCAAACAGAGGGAATACAAATGTTAACGATAATGCTGTTACTTAGATCATTGCTAACAGTTGGTGGTATTTTTCCTCCTCGTCTTTAAAAATTTTGGGGCATATACTGAAGACTTTCCATATAGCACTTCACGCTCTTTGAAAACACACTTTCAAATGATTGCTCACCCATCCCCCCCTCTATGGAGTTTCCCTCTACAGTTAGCCACTTGGGGTTGTGTCAAATTAAAAATAACATCTTTCCATAAATCCCTGCCCACATGTCTGATGATTTCCCAGGGATAAGTTCCTGGAAGTGGGACTGCCAGATCAGCTGTGTGTGAACATTTGTTGAAGCTCCTGACACATCTCGTCACACTGCTCCAAAGAAAAGCTGCTCCAGTTCACATGCCCATCAGCAATGCGAAGTGGGCTTCTGTTGCATGCGGGCTAGCATGCAACGCTTGCCGTTTGCTTTTAGTTTGATAGGCATTGGCATCCTGTTTGCTTCAATTCCTTCCATTTATCAGTGAGAATAAATGCTGAAGTGTTTGTGTGACTGCATTTTCTTTCCTCTGAATTACTTAATCCTAGATTTGTTTATTTTTCTACAGTGATCCCAGAGTTTAAAATCTGCTGTATTACGGAAATTTGTCCTTTTGACTTTTAGCTGTGATTTGCGGTTAAGCCAATGGTTTGCTTCCTCTGCCATACTGCTGGTGGCTTTTGTGCATGGAAGGTTCTTCTCATTCAGACTGGGAAATGACCTCCATAGATGGCAGAGCGTTAACTGAGAGAGTTCTCAGCAGCTGGCTGGTGGCAAGGTGGCCACTGATACATAGTAACGTAATGATTAATCCTCCAATAACTTCCACGTAGAAGATGAGAAACTGCGGGTAACAAAAGGTTGCCCTATTGTTAGGGAGAAGATCTAGGGTTTGAAAATATGCTTCCTGGTTCCAGATCTTCTCTTCTACACGGGAAGAAAAGTGTGTGGGCTACTGGTGGTAGTGGGCACTGTGGTGAAGACATACGGTGAGACTAGAGTTAAATAGATTAACTTCTTCTCTGACCTGGATGTGAATCCTTCCCAGAAACGCACAGAACACTGCATTGCAGGGCATCTATTACCACGAACCAACCGTAAACAGAGATGTTTACAAACACCTTCCCAGCCATTCTCCTCACCGCCACAGGTCAGCTCTTTCGGGAACACCTGATTCCAACTGTTTCAAGTACTCCAATACCACTTACTAGCAAAGCCAGAATCTTCTACCCTCTGAGGAATTCTACCCATAGCCCAGTTGTATCTCACGACTCCCAGAGACCGGAGATGCCCCAGGATGAAGCCATCAGAGAACGAGAGAAGCTAACACAAAATGACACTGTCTGGATGCACTATGGCCAGCAGGGCCACGTCTGCTACCAAAAAACCTTGGGAAACACCCTCTTAAAACAACATTAAAATGTCTAAAATGGATCTTGTTCGCAAGAAGCCAAAGAGCAGCTGAGGAACAGTGGCTCATGACCACAAGACAGAAAAGCTGTTCAAAACCAAGATGGAAGTGAAACCACCCTTAAATGTTAACCCTTCATCAGCCTCAGGAAGTTTTGTCCCTGGCTGTAACTTCATTCCTTACTGCCACACACTGGGTCTGGGCAGGGAAGACTTACAATGGCCTTCACGTGTGTCGTGCAAGCTACAGGGGCACTTACACAGTGCTGTGCAAGCTACACAGCACTTAGACTCCTTTCTCGGTGTGAAATAGATCTACCGCAATTCCCTAAGTGTGGGAGGAAGAGCACTTCCTAAAGGAAATAACAGAACGTTCTGCTAGCGTAGACGTTATCTACTCGAAACCCAGCGGTCTCCAGATCTTTTCTACGCTGTTTTCGGGGCACAGCATGAACCCATCCCTCATAGTAACACAACTATATCATTCCTGCATTCTCTCCTAGGTTCCTCCTTATATGAATTCTTTGTTATATACACACAACCTCGCCTAAAAATTCCAGGACCTAGTGGGCAGGAGCCGCACAGAAATGCTGTGGAATGATGTTGCCGGCGCTAGAGAAGGACTCAGTGCTAAGAGTGCTGACGGCCCGTGAGCCTTGACTGCCCTTTCTCCATTTCCTATGCTGCTACAAACAGAAAGAATCTCTAGCAAAAGCAATGTCATAAATTCGGCGGCTTTCCCTATCAACTCCTTCCACCGTGTTTGAGATTCAAGCCTCAAGGGTTGGGAGGGGGACATCTGTCTGGACAATCTGTATTGCATTAAGTATGACAAATAAAGAATATGAGACTCTAGGCAAACTCTGCATTACTTTATATTGGAGACGCGAACTTGAGAGTTTGCTCTCTGTGTGTGAGTGTGGGGGTATTAGAAGCAATGCCCTACGGATACTTATGACAAGGCTAGCAAGGACAATGGTGTTCACAGAGGAAGAACTTCCTAAGCAATAACACAGGCTGCATCATCTCAGGAGCCACTGGTCTCCCTCGCCCTGTGGGAGTCAGGGTTCCAGGAGCTGCTGAGATATCAGTGGAGACGCCGCATGTGTGCACACACACAAGCGCTCTCTGTAGGTGACATGGTTTTCTCAGTCAGTAATTCTCTAACTTGAATGTGCGTGGCAGCCACCCAGAGGGCTTGTGAAAGCACAGACTATGCTTCTGCTTCAGGCTTGGGCTGGAGCTGAGACGGTGCACGCCTAACAAGCTTCCAGATGCTGCTGTTCTAGGCGCCATGCTGATTCCCCTTCCCCCATGCCCACATCTGTTCCATGCAGCATGTCCAGCCTCTGTAGCTAGGGCCACGTGATCTGCAGCAGGCTGGCCTCCCCCAAGGCCCCGTGAAGATGCCTGTTGGAAGCCATTAAGGATCTTCTTGCCTGAGTGCCATCTATCACCTTGCGGCACCTGGTTCATCACCATTAGCAGCATCCACCAGGGAAGCTAACTGGGATTCTGAAGGTCCCCGTGGAAAAGCGCTCTTTCTTTATAAAATGGCGGTCACTTGTTTCTTTCCTCTGCCTGGAAGACAGCTGGGCTGTAATAACTGGAGGCGGCTCTCCAGGGTGGGCGAGGCTGAGGCTTTGAAAGATCAGGGAGCAGAAGTACAAGGCGTATTTGTTCAGTGGCAAACTTCAGTGACTTTGTTTTAAGTTAAAGAGAAAAGAGAAAACTTGGGTATATGGCCAAATGGCTGATACTTCTTAATTATTTTCTGGCTGAGATAAACCATGGATTTGTAACAAGATCCAAATAGGAAAATAGCATTCTATAAGAAAATACTTTTTCTATAAGAAATACTTTTGAATGCCAAAGTGCATAAATACTCATAGAGTGGAGGTTATTTCAAATTCTTGCACTTTATTGGAGTCCCTGGGAAGCGCTTCTAAATTATGAATGGATACAGTAGTTAAAATGGTACTGGATCTTTCCACAGCACAGCCGGATGGGTATTAAGCCTGGACACTTGGTTTCATTTAGTATCCCCGACATTTTCTATCTCCCTCACTTACACTAAACATTCTACAAAAGGTCACGATGAAATGTCAGCTACAGGGTTCCTGACTTGCCTTTGAAATTTCAGGGCCACACTTGGGAAAGCTGATCTTGAATATCTATTATCCAAGACGAACATCACGGGGTTAAGTTCATCTGTTTTGCCCAAGAATGGCTGACATCAAAAGTGCTGGGCTATTCATTTCTAGGACCAGATGTTTACATTAGTGTAACTGTGCGGGCAGTTTTGAACAATGTCGCTGACTCTCTGCCTTCTCAAGCTATGGGGATACAAGCGTTGCTTATACAAGGGCCCTGACACTGGGATATTCTGACTGGTAAGGACTGGAGCAAGGGTATGTAACAAAAACCTATCATTGTTAGTTCAGTAGCTACTTACAAATGGGAACTTTGGTGATGTGCAACCATCAAATATGACGGCTAGAGGTGTGTAAGCGAAACCCTGAGGGGGTGCAGTTGGCTCCCCACCCTCTGAGCAGCGTCTTCCAAACAGAAGCTGTTGGGAACAGCCTGCACTCATTTCTAGTTCCTAAATGGTGGCTTGCACAGATGACTTCTACACACGGGACAGTGTTATCTGGCAACTCTATTTTTAATAGGTGCCATTTTAGAAGCCTGTAAGCCTATCGCAGTCTTTAAGATCAGCCTCAGGAACACAACAGTCCCAAACACTGCCTGGTTATGAAACGGCCCTGGTCAATTGCCAGGAAGCTGGTGTCTTCAACCCATGGGCAGGATGGACTTGGGATCTGGGAGAGTGGGGACAGGTGGATGACCTGCAAGAGGGTGGGACAGTACCTAGGCCTGAGGATCCAGTGTAGAGACTGATGCTACTTCAGGTTACAGAAACTCTTTGAGGCTCAGGCTCTTTTTCATTTTTTAAGGAGATAATATCTACTTCTCAGGTTGTTTAAACCACTAAAAGACATCTGGGAAGTGTTGGACGTGTCTGATGCACAGAGAAAATGGTAGCCGACAGTTTATTGTGGTACTTGATATTGACATATAAAGGAAGCGTGGACAAGATGGGGAGGCACAGAAAAGGACCAAAAATTAAAATGCTAGAAATATGTGCAACAAGTATATCCATAAAGACAGAAGTGTCTGGCAAAGGCTAACTGGACAAAGGATGTGGACTGGCTGCTAATGGCTCCAGGTTTCTTTGGAGGGAAACAAAATGTCCTTGAACTTGATAGTAGGTTGCACTAGCTTGTGAGTATACTAAAAATAAAGAAGTGTTTTTTTAAAAATATTTATTTATTATGTATAGAATATTCTGTCTGCTTGTATGCCTGCAGGCCAGAAGAGGGCACCAGACCTCATTACAGATGGTTGTGAGCCACCATGTGGTTGCTGGGAATTGAACTCAGGACCTTTGGAAGAGCAGGCAATGCTCTTAACCACTGAGCCATCTCTCTAGCCCTAAAGATGTGTTTTATTTTGAGACAATGTCTCAAAATACATAGCCTTGGCTGGCCTGGAACTTGCTATGCCAATCAGGCTGGCCTTAAACTTGCACTCACAGAGATCTGCCTGCCTCTGCTTCCCAAGAAACAGAGGCATGTGCTACATATTTGTTTGTTTGTTTGTTTGTTTGTCTGAGACAGAGTTTCTCTGTGTAACAGCCCTGGCTGGCCTGGAACTTGCTTTGTAGATCAGGTCGGTCTCAAACTCAATGGAGATTCATCCACCTGCCTCTGTCACCTGCGTGCTGGGATTAAAGGTGTGGACGACCACCGCCCAGGTTTATATTTCAGTTTTAATAAAAATACTATGTTGATCCCCAAAAGAAAAGAGCTAGAGGCCTAAAGAAATTCCTGAGAAGAGAAGCAGAGGAGAAGGAAGGAGGCCATGTCAAGAAAGGGCTGCGTATGGTTTGCTGAACAAGACCCGGAATCATGAGCTGGAGGCTTCATGTTAAGAGCACTGGATCCCTCACTGTGAAGAAAAGGAGATCCTGGTCCCCCGAACGGGAAGAGATTTTCCCCAGGTGGCAGGAGGGCCCAGACTCGGGTGAGAAACAGGGTTCTTCATGCCTCTGAGACAGGGAGTCGCGAGGGTTAATGGAGGTTGCAGCGGCTGCTTTTCCTCAGTAATTGTGTGGGGAGGGGGCAGAGCTTGTCAGGAATGGCAGCTGGCGTTCCTGCTTCTGTTTATTGCAGTTTATCTGAGGCAGTCATTTCCATTCACCTTTGAAAAAAACATGAGGCACAGCTGTGGCTTCACTTTAAATATTTTCCCTTCCAGCCTTTTCATTTTTTTTTTCCGCGGGGTCCTCCCTAATCTTTCACTGTAATTAGATGTAAGACACGAGGGACAACATCTCCGTAGGACAAAGCTGAGCCTGCCAGGTCCTGGGACGGCGCTGGTTATTGTGTGCACAGTGGCCTGGGAACAGAAGGCAAAACCCAGCTTCTCCGGGCTTCGACCAAGCCCGAGCCAGTCTTAGGCGGTGCTGAACCGTTCTCATGACTTCCTCTCGCCTGTCCGCTAATGTTCGTTGAGATATCCCCCACCTCGGCACAGCCTCGGGTAAAAATTTCGGAGGTCCTCATTGGCTGTTTACATTCTTTTAGGCAACACCTATTCATGTAGCATATTTTTCTACGCCTGCCCACCTGGATCCTAAGCTCCTAGGGGAAAGACTCAGCTTCCTTCCAAGACCCCGGTGCACTGTATAAGCGATGAAGAAGAATGTTGACGGATGATGGGGGGGTGAGTGAGGTTGGTGACCATATGCTGAAGGTCTCCTGGTCCCGACACAAGCTGTGTGGTTCTTCCTCTTTTTAAGAGTTATTAATATTTTTATGAGTACGCGTGTTTGCCAGTACGCATGTGTGCCTGGTATCTGAGGAGGCCAGAGGAGAGTGTCAGATCCCTGGGAACTGGCCTTACAGGTCACTGTGAGCTGCCATGTGGGTGCTGGGAGCCACACCTGGGGCCTGTGTGAGGTGTAGGCCGCTGAGCTGCAGCTCCAGCTTCCGTGGGATTCTTGGGCAGCGACTTGGAAGTCCCCTTAGCACAGCAGGAAGTGGTGGGCTACTGGGCTAAGCACGTGCCCTCCACACAGCTAAGATCGCCACGTTTCCTCCCCAGCACTAGGATCTGCTCTCTATTGGGTGTGGCTTGACTCTTGTTATTGAATAAACCAGGTTCTTAATGAAGCCTCTTTCCTACAAGCAGGGCCTTCCCCAAGGAGAAGGGACAGATGCATACGCTTTTCCGCCCTCTGCCTTGGTGAATCTAATTTTAGTCATCGGAAAAGTGACCTTTCCCCCCTGAAGGATCTTTGTCTGCTTTAAAACAGCTCTGTGAAACAAGCCCTATACGCATGTGGTATTTATTAACGTGATGCTCCTGGGCAGCCAGCACTGATTGTCTGCCTGTTTTGATGATGGACTTCAATGATGGAAGAGGTCACAGAAAAGAAAAGAAGATCTCATTTATAAGTATTTTATTCTCTCAATTAGCTATCTGCGTGTATGTTTCAGACATTTATATTTACAATGGTAAATTAATGTAATTTTGGAATAAAACAAATGTATACTTTAGGCACAGGCTCTGATACATTTAACTGATGGATGCAAGGACAAAATACGTGTGAGAGTACCTTTTTTTATGGGTATTTTTTTCATTAGTCAACCAAAGACCAAGAATATTAGAGGAAAAAAAAACTTTGAAAAGGGACATTCCAGGAAAAGTGATTTTTATAACTGTTTTTTTCTCAGCTTTGCACTTTGAAAAAAGGCCTATGCCCCTCTACTTCACTAGAATCTCTTAGTGAAGTTACGCTTTTCCCCCAAGCATAATGAAGCCTTCGCTGTGACCACGAGCATCAGTAACACTGCACAAACGTGAAGGCAAGCCGACGTGGCGAGGAGCCAACTCACGTTTAGGGTACCGAACACGGTACCTACCTCGGAGCACGCCACATGTCTACAAGTTTCACCTGATAGGTTGTTTGTTTTGAACTAACCTGCTAGGTACTATTTCTCCTGAAATCACACATAGCTTTCCTTGCCTCTGCTTCATGGTGGGTGATACTATATTTCGTTGAAGGTGACACCCCAGAGCTCCTTGGGTCCCACATGTCTGCCGCTTTGGCCAGCCCTGTGTCAGGTTGCTAGTGTAGCACTTATTCTGGGCAGCTGGTTCCCTGGCTGATTCTGGGTGGGACCCAAGGACAGTGCTCAGGATTTTATTGTTAGCGAATTAGCAACAGTATACCTTTCATTTTTCCCTTAGTGTGAACTTGACTTTTTTTTTTTTTTTTTAAATCTGAAAAAAAAGAATTGAAAGAAAACTATGACCCGTTCTTTGGCACTGAAAACAGGACACAAGAGACGGACACCCTTGCTCTGCAGGGCTGGGTAAGCGATCTGACTGGTGGCAGAAAGTCCTGAGTGTCTTTTGTAGCCCAGCTTCCGCCAAGTGGGGGAAGGGTGGACGGCTGGGGTTTCAGGACACCAGCTCAACACACTTGAGCACTTAGCCCCTTGGTGGAGAGCAGAAGGGCTGAAAAATTCACAGGGTAATATGGCCCGGTCAGAGACCTCCTGCATATATAAGTTTTACCCACTGGAAAAATAATACAATTATGAAATAATAAGAAAGAAAGCAAATCCCTTAAAGAGCTGCCATGTTCACACATAGTCTTAGGTTTAAGATGGAGATATCACAGCTGACTGTATTGAAGAATGAACATACTAGAACCTTCTTCCTAATTCTCACTCTGGGGGAAAACACTAATGACATCTTTGGTGGATTTTTTTTTTAAAAAAAGATCAGCAAATTTTACTGTTCTGTCAGACGGTAGTCATCAAAATTTACTTCTGAAGGAAAATAAAATCTTTGTTTCCAAGTCCACAATGGAGGTTCCTATTCTTCATGTTGTCCAGCTGTGAACTACACTTGACTTTTGTCAAATAAGAACTGAAGGGCAGTGTGTGTTTGGGTTTCTGTGGACAGACAAGTATATATTTGTAGCTTGGTAGCTTGATTTCATGACCTCACCCATATAACTACGGCTATTTTTACTTGGGCCTGTTATTACTAGACAATCACCACATAAAACATTCCCAAAATATATTTACTGGCTTTCGAAAGAAAAGGCGAGCAGAAAATTCACCTTGTATAGACTGTTTTAAGATCCCAAACTTCTCTGTAAAACTTTCTGTTTTTTTCATTGTTAAAAACAACAAACTTAGATCAGTTAGCCCTACCCAGTAATGTACCTACCTTGTACCAAACTGTTAAAGTATCAATAATTAAAAAGGAATTCCTTTGCACAAAACGCTGCTTAGCAATGAAGTAATAGTAGAATTTCTCTCAACTTCAGAACAGTAACATGTATGGCTTAGCTGTTGGTATAGGAAAGACTATAGGCTGGGAAAATGGGTTACTCTCAGAGCTTGCTGTGGTTAATTCTGTGCATTTGGTTTTTTTTCTTTACCGTGTGTGGAATTTGGCAACTTTCCTCCCACTTAGAAAAACGGTCCAATTGTTTATAAACAAAAGAGCTCCCCCCTTACCTTTTTATAATTCCCCTCCAAATCCAATGGGGATTCTTGGCTGATGACGCCATCCATTCCATCACTGTCCAAATTCATCCTTCAACTCTTTAGAATTTCACTTAAGAAATAGCGTCCCATGAATTCTGACGGGCTGAAGTGCCAACTGCCCAGCACCTTGGTTACCACTCATGCTGGCATGGAGAGCCAGCTAAGCGCCTGGCCTGCGCCTGGTGGCAGTGTCCTTGCCCCCTTCTGCCTCAGACGCTGCCCCGCCCGGCTTGCCTGGCTTCTTTCTCCAGGGCGCTGGGCAGCTGCCTGCTCTCAGGCTCTCTCTCGGTCCCTGACAATCGGCTTGTTGAGAGTCCAGCCTTCCCACCATCTGCTGTCACCTTCCCTGAGTGATCTGGCCCAGATTCTTCTCCACAACACCTTTCCTGCTCCCATAAAGGGACAAGAGAGACACCGAGCTCCAGCCAGCCAGCTGACCCGAGTCCAGTTCAGGGCCCGATGGGAGCTGGAGCTTGGGAAGGCAAGGAACCTACCCTGCAGCCAGTAGACCGTGGGATAAAAATAGATGCGAAAACTTGCAGCCCGAGAGATCCCACTGTGAGCCGAGTCGGCTGCTCCACGCAGAATAAAAACTGTCATTTAGAGTGACCTGTGGGACAGATGTTCACCATTCTTCTTTTTCCCACAGCCACCAGGAACCACTTCATTTCTTTCTTTCTTTTTCTCCCCTTCTCCCAAATGATTTCTTAAAGTGAGAGTAAAAGTTTCATCATCTGGAATGAGTACTAGCCCAAGACTTAAGTTGATTCCTATCCAGAGAAAACCTTCTTTGCCCCAGGAGCTTGGCTTTGTTCTCATAATGTAGGCAAGAGAAAGGGATCCATCAACTTTTCTTTACGATTCAGCCAGTGGCGGGCTTTTCCACAGACGCTCGCTTTCTTTTCTATGGCTCCCTTTACCCTTTTCCCATGGCTTCTGGTTTTGTTTATGGGTTTCGCATGCAGTCAGGGCAAGGACCACAGCTGGACGATGTTTGGCTCAAAGGAGCAGACAAACAGGAGTTCACAGGCACATGCCTGAGCATAAACACACACATCAAATTAATACTTCTATAAACTAAAATATAAATATAGACCATACTTCAAAACAACAGTTTGCAGGAAAAGCCAGCCACAGAGGAACGCAAAGGCCAAGCCTCCACTTAGCAACAGGCCTTACCTTCTGACGTGCTCCCACAGAAAACTGCAAATGTACCAGTCAGTCAATTCTCCAATACGCATTCCCTAGCAACTGCAACATCGTTAAGAACAGTTCTGAAGCGAAATGCCATCCGATACGACCTTGCTTGGCATCTTAACCTCTTCTGACAGGCTCACCTTTAGTTGTTTACCTATTTCTCTCCACAAATATTTTTTAAATTCAATTTGTGTTGGACTTGGGCTATAAACATGTCTCTGTGGGCTTTACGGTAGCACTGCTTCTATCAAGCGAATATTTTCCTCTTGCAGCCCAGATCCAAATCTAAATCCTTTTATTCCATCCTCCTCCCAGCCAACCCTCTCCCCTCCCAAGGGGATGAATAGCCCTTTTGTCAGGTACCACGGAGACAAGTTTCATCTTGTGGACCACACATGCACGGGCTTCCTCCTTTGCTGAGGTCTCCCTGTCTTAGGCAGGTCCAAACCCAAGGACCCTCATACCAGATGGGATCCCCTATTTGCAGGATGGAAGTGTCTTGGATTGTGTGACAATGGTGACCCCTGAGTGTTGGCTAGGGCTGGCGGTCACAGTGCAGAGCAGCCATGGAGATCAGGGCTATGGGGTTAAAGCGATGATCTGCTTTGAATGGTCCTCCGTCTCCTAGTCTGGACAGAGGAGGCGGGGTTGAAACGAAAGAAGCAGGAAGCATACACCTTCTTACACAGCATGTGACCACATGACAATAGCTGTCATTTACCGGGGCCAGCTACCTTACCTGTGCCTCCGACATCTTTAATCATTTCATTAACCCCATGGAGTAAGGATTACTGTGAGCTGCATTAGGGGCACACAGTGATGTGTTCTTTTTTTTTTTTTTTTAAATTTTCGAGACAGGGTTTCTCCATAGCTGTTTTGGTTCCAGTCCTGGAACTAGCTCTTGTAGACCAGGCTGGCCTCGAACTCACAGAGATCCGCCTGCCTCTGCCTCCCAAGTGCTGGGACTAAAGGTGTGCGCCACCACCGCCCGGCTATAGCGATGTTAAATAACGCGCAAGGCATGGTAGCTAGGCAGTAGTCAGGCAGGAATTTGAACCTAGGTCCTCTGCCTTGGTGGCCCCCATTGTAAATGGGTGTGCTACAGCCCCCTACTGGCCGCTCCAGTAAGCAATAAACAGGCATGATGAAAGTGTATTTTTTTAAACAATTAGGACACACTGAAGAGAAATCCAGCGGCCCTCCCTGGTAACCATGTTAGATGCTGAGTTGTTTTGGAAATCATACATCTAGAACCCCCAGCACGCTCTGCCACACACCTCCTCCTGCTGCTGCCCTCATGACCCGGCACACAGTCTGGAAAATCTTCCTCTCTGCTTCACCAAGGCACGCTCAGAGTCACAGTGGCCCCTTTCAGGCAGCTTTTTACCGTTTTAGGCTTTTTTCCCTTCGGACAGGGATTTGCGCTTGTTCATTTGATTCATCCCAAGTGACTGGGACATGGCCTTGCATATGCTAAGTGGTCAGCGCAGAGCTGACACACATGTGAACAGTGAGAAGCACTCACAGCTAACATTAGTGTTTTCCAACCCGTGTTGTCTGTGGGACCCACATGAGTCTGGCCGGAGGAAGGAGGGCAGCCACTTGCCTGGAGGATGTTTATCCTAGCCATTCCCTCAGCCTGCAGGGTAGCTTGGTCAGGAAGACTGTACACACCCTACAAGGTAGAGCCTAGAACTGACTTCTCCATAGCTGGACTCACTTCTAGATCCCCCTCCCCCATTTGAGGTTCAATTTTAGTCTCTTATTCGGGTTCCCATCCTGTCACTAAGCAACCTACAACCAATAATAAACGTGACAAAAGCGATAAACATTTAGAGCTGAGAGGACATTAAGACACACAAAGTTTGAACAATACCTTTTTACCTTCATTTCAACTGGATAACAGTTGAAATAGGAGAACTAAGCTTTTATCATTAATTATATGTACAAATTCTACAAAAAATACATTTGCATTTTGCATGTATATAATACACAATGTATTACTAAAAATGCATTAACTGTATACATGCATACAAACATATAAACACATATGTAAATAATGTTTTCTTTTAGAAACAGGACCCTTGGATCCACCCTGGAAAGTTCTTAGACTGTACAGCAATGATGAGGATGAGCATCGGGAACGCACGAAGGACCTTCCTGGTCCACCGCTCATTTCTCATCGCACGTAAGTCCTGTACTTAGGCAAGCAGCCCCGTGCCACCGCCTGAAGCAGGGACGAGGAAGCTTGCCGGAGTCTCCAGAAGCAGGGCCACTACTCTACAACTCCCTAGATGAGTTCTCAGCACACAGGCTCACTGCCCAAACCCCTTCCGGGTGACCCGACAGTCAGTGTCCTGTCATGCATGACAAAAGCCATCTTGGACACGTTCTAGAGTTTTCTTACTCTAGGTCACTCTTGGAGCAGGGCATCGACAAAGCATAGAGGCCTCTAGAAAACAAACTCTCAGGTCCTGCTGGAGGCCCCCCACATCAGAGGCTGCACGTCTGAAGAGAAAGCCCTGTGATTTCTAAACGCATCTTCCATTTCCAAAGTACTGCTGGGGAGTAGAGGGAAAGGAAATCATCACTTGCTGTCTTTCTTCTGCTTCAGATTGCACTTCCAAACAGGCTGGCAAGACTCTGCTTTTTGTTGCCCGAGATCAACACTGTAATAAATTTCATTTGCAAAAAGTGGTCCTAACGCACACAGAAGTGGACGAAACAAAACCAGCCACCACCTTGGCAGAAAGGAACTGAACATACATGGGGGGCTTTGAAGTACCTACGTAAGCTAAGGCCAACACCGCACGTCCTTCTTGCAGAGAATGGTCTAAAGGGAATTACCCGAGAAGAAGCGAGGCCCAGATACGAATGCTCTCTCTCAGAAAACGTGCTCATGGCCTCTCAGAATCTCTCCCTACCCTGAAATCCAAGACCGCCAAGCCATGCTCTGAACAGCAAGGCGTATTTCTCATGTGATCTAATGCTTTTAAATAATCATTATCAGCCATTGGTGGAAATTATTGACTCTGAGAACCCTGAGTGCATTACTGGGAAATCACTTACGGACTGTCAAAAGCCTCTCCTGTTCAAAGGTGGGAACTCCAGCTAATCGTCTTTAACCCTTCAGCCTTCCAAACCCACCTTTTAACATCCCATTCTACGTTCAGCGCTATAATCTCCTTTCAAATAATTTTTTTTGATGTAAAGCTCATTTGAATTTGGTTAGATTTTCAACAAAGATACTCCCATGGCTAGAAAATCCATGAAAAATTGCAGCGCTTTTTAAATGTAAGTTAAAAACATTAAAATGGTGACATTGGGAGGCTTGGGAACGGGGAGGCAGTACTGGAAGCAGCCAGTATCAAATGTGTTTCCACATCCAAAGAGCAAGGACCACGTTCATAAATCTTCCCGCCAGGCTAAAATCCCGCATACCAGAAACACCTCTGCACTCCTTCTGCCAGCCGACAGCCCAGCTTCCAGGTAGGACCACTAATGCCCTCATTCCATCTCTCTGTGTCCCGCCCCATAATGGTTCTCCTCCACTGACTGCCACTAGGCTTCCCCAGGGCTGCTTTCTGTAGAATGCCAGCAGTTTTGTCAAATTACTTTCTATTTCGGGAGCCTTAGTGGTTTCTGATGCTGCCATACAGTGTGCATCAAAGTTTCAAATTTTCCCCGGTAGAGAGAATATAAATATATAATGGAAAATGGCTCAGTTGGTATATAGCTCTATTAATGCTTCCCTCTGTTTGTGAGACTGTGAGTGCTCATCCAAGATTATGTATTTATATGTGCATCCATATATATATGCATATCTATATATCTATATCTGTATCTCTCTCTATATACACACATCTATATGTATCTATATATATACACACACACACATATATGAACGAATGTGGGGTTTCTACTCTCCAAAAAGCTCTGGTATGGTGACTTTGTACCGCAGCGATGTCCCATCCCCCCCCCCCCCCATCACCACCATCCCTTCCAAGAGAATATAACTGATCTTTGGATTAGAATGAGCTTTAAAACTTTACTTCTTTAGATGGTGACGTCTGACTCATGAAGACAGAGCCCCACAAGAATGCCCTGTGCTACCTGTCTGTGTCTGATGAAGTCCATAGTGGGAGCCCAGCTGACCCTTTGCCATCTTCCCAGCACCTGTCACTTGCCACTTGCCAGTAGTTTTGTGAGGGAGCCCAGAATTAGTCTTTTTCAGACATCTTGGCTTAAAGTAAACATTGATTTATTTATACCCTGAATTACTTTCTCGTTACTGTTACCACCTTCTTAAAAAGGAAACTGTATCTCAAGACGAAGACAAAGCATCTCAGCTCTGTCTACCATGGAAACAAAAACTTTCCAGCTAGGGCAAAATCTACAGACTCATCAAGAAAATTACTTCACTGAAGTTGTATTTAAAACCCTGCAACAAAACCGTGCATTAGAAAGCCTGAAGTGTTGTTTTCTTCCCCTGTGCAGATGAACCCAGGCTTATCCTGGGACCCTAGGATGAACTTCATCTTGATACCTTGTTCTCTCATTCTCTGGAAGGAAGAAGGAAAGGAGCTGGTGCCAATGGGGATAGATGGATTTCTCTGCTTCTGTCAACCATCACACAATCCACCGGAATCTGAGCGTGCACGACTGTTTACTGCTTTCTCTACTGAGAGTCTGAGGGTATCTTGATGAACTACTTACACGGCTCGGCTCCTTAGGCTTAGCATCCGAGACCAAGATATCTTTTGTTTTGTGAGCTGGGCAGGCCACATCCACAACATTTTGCTCCAGAAAACTAAGTGCTCAGGAGGTAGTGAAATTACCCCTCTGTATCGTAAAGGGATGCAGTAAAATGCTGGGGCGAGGGGCAAGTTGAGAGGGCTCAGCAGGGAAAAGTATTTGCTGTCAAGACTGACGACCTGAGTTCACAAGGTGGTGGGGAGAGCCAACCCCCCCCCCGCAAATCGTGCACCATGCCCTCCACCTGTCTCCCACAAGAAAACAGCTAAATACAGAAACACAAAACTTTAGGAAACTTCATGTATTAGCAGAAGCAGCAGCTGGGCTTGGTAGGGTGAGCCTATCATTTCAGCGACCTGGGAGGCTAAGGCACCAGGATCACTAGGCTGCAGTGTTTCAAAGTCAAAACTAAAAAAAGACTGGGGATAGATGACACAGCTCCGCGGAGGGGCAGTAAGTAGCCTTGTACTCGGGAGGCCCTGGGTTTGGTCCTGAGCAGAGGTGCAGGTAGGGAGAGGGACTGAGGAGAAGCGGGGGCGGTGGGAGAAGGGTATTTCCGAGTAAGTGTGGAAGTGCCTGGAGAGAGGCCATGAGCTTTGCCTTGGCAAAATCCTTGATGTGAGCTAGGAAAGCGAAGTGTAGAGAGGGGGGGGGGGGTGGGAGGGCTGGGAGCATGAGTTAGGAAAGAGGATGTGGAACTCATTCTTTTTCTCACTCTAATAGTCGTGGGTCTGTTTGCTCGTTTGTTTGACTGGGTGGTGGATAGGTGCATAAAATAAATAAAACATATTCAACACTGAAAGTGTAAAATTTCACGTGAAGCTTCACCGTTTCCGTTTTGGAATGTCAATTCTAATTGTATAGGAGTTCATTGTGTAGACTTTGGGTCTGGTTAATTTTGGTGCGTGATATTTTTATTTATTTGCATAGGTTTTTACATAATAATAAACTTTATAGGAAAAAAAGTGCAAAAGTGCCTGAGAGTAGAGCCCGGGTTTCACCCTGGCAAAATCCTGGGGTGAAATGAGCAGGCATGCAGGCGCTTCACGCATTATCCCTTGGTGGGCTTGGGTGTGCGTGCACCTCCTTTACTCATTGGCTGCGCACTGCCCTGTGTCTTGTTCTGGCATACGGGATGTCTAGAGCATTAGTGACGAAAACTCAGAGGCCTGGTAGCTGCTCTGTGTAGTCCTGGGGTCAGCTTTGCTGCAAGGGAGAGATATGCATAGTTCTCCAATTCTTGGGGCTCCGAACATACCAGAGGCAGCAAATGCAACTCAGTCCAGCAGGCATTTAACAGACACATGCTCTCTGTGTAAGGCAGAGTCTTCTAGAAATTGATACAGGGGCTTGTCTCTAGTCGGAGAGGCAGATCCCTGGTTAAGCACTGTACGGAGGTCCTAATAGAAGGAAGAGTGCTGGGGAGACATTTTCACGGGGAGGAGGAAGCTTTCTGCGGGAGGTGGTGGTGGCATTTGCGCCTTGAAAGTTGCTGGCACAAGGTGTGGGCAGGTGGTGTGTGGGTGGAAGGGCATCCTGGCTGGAGGCAGCGCAGCAGGGAGAAAATGTGGGGAGAACACCAGATCTGGAGGGAGGGAGGGAGGGACGGAGGAAGGGAGGGAGGGAGGGAGCGAGGAAGGGAGGAGTACTTTGTCCAGGGTTTGGATCTCTGCCAGGCTTGGAATGCCAGGCAAAGGGTCTGCAAACTCTCTGAAGGGAGCAGAGAAACGTTAAAGATTCCTGCTCATACCGGAAGGAGGGACTCTATGGCTGGGGAGGAGGCAGAAGAGGGCCATTTTATCTTTTCTCCATTCCCACAGTGGCTCGGAATTCAAGGGTGTGATCTGGATCAGAGCCCGTCATTTAAGCGACAGCAAGGGAGGGGTGAAAGCCTGCCGTTGTTTTCAGTGTGCCCTTACCCCCAAAACAAAACTGCATGAGAAGAGAAAAAAAAATATCTGGGAATTTTTAAGCTCAGTGGACCCCTTGACCTAAATGTGTGCTTACAAGTTAACAATATTTCTAAGCTGTCTATCAAAAAGCATTTAGAAGAATTTGGGCCTTCTGAAGGCTTCCAGGCCTGAAGCAGCGGGCAAGATTCTTTCATGAAGAGATTGGCTTCCTCCCAAGACTGGAAAAATGGAAGTCGACAGCTCTTTCTTCCAACAGGGTGAAGACCGAAAATGTCAACACATGTCTCTGGGAGGGGCGTGACAAAAGCAGGGTGACCTGAAATTATCACGAAAAATTCTGCAGCAGGGTTCCTCTGCCCACTCGCCCTTGGTTTCAGTTGCTTGGAGCACAGAAGACACTTGCTTTGGCGGAGGCACACAAACTTGTGGGCGGCACAATCATCAATAGAGGAGAACTGATTCTATCAGCCTGAATCAGTTGAGACCGAAGTGACACATGGCTTGACGAGGGTCCAAAACTACAGAAGACACAGTTGCACAGGCAAGGTGGCTCTGAATTAATGAGGGATGACCGATTTGTGCAGACAGGGGGCCTCTGGAAGGAGACCATGTGGTGTCAACAGGCAAAAAAAACCCATTGCAGAGATGAGAAGATTAACATACGAGGGAAAGAGGGGAACCTGCTCAGAATAACAGCCGAGTCCATCGAGGGAAGGAGATGAGTGTGTGCAACGCCTTTTCCACTTGGTCAGACACATCTGCCTGTGGTACCTGAGGACTTAGAAACGAACCCATCTTCATACAGCAATGGAAACAGACCACGGACAAACAGTTAGGTCAAATCTGCACCGATCAATGGTAGGTAATAAATGCTCAGTAGAAAAACAAAATTGGGAACTGCAATCAAAATGTTGGAACAGAACTAGGAAAACTTGATGCTTGTGGAGTGTGGTGTACAGATGCCACCCAAAGATGTGATACTCCAGAAAAGGCCAGAAGAGAGAGAGCAAGGTGTCAGGGAAGGTTGCCTGGTTCCCCCACGACTGCTCGGAGCATTGTGAATTTCAGACAAAGGATGAACAATGTTTTAGCACAAGTGTGTACCCAACGCCAAATGGGACAACTCTACAGAAGGTGTAAGGGTGCGGGATGCACCAGGGAGACCAGAGGGGCTGACAGAGGAAGAGTAAAGGCAAATAGAACAAGGAGGAAATGGGGAGGGGGTGCAGGAGACACTGGTGTAAGTCCAGGCCCTGTGAACAACTGGGTTCCTCTTCTAAGTGGGATGATAAACTTTCAAAAAAAAAAAAAAACTGGAGACATGGTACCTGCTCAGACTTTAACAACTTTGTCTGGATACTGTGTTGAAAACAAGCTGTGGGTGTTGGAAGAGTAAGTACTGAGACAAGGAAGTATTGAAATGAAAGTGACAGCAACCGTAGTGGTCCAAATCTAACTCTCTCTCTCTCTCTCTCTCTCTCTCTCTCTCTCTCTCTCTCTCTCTCATGTGTGTGTGTGTGTGTGTATGAAGCAAAACACGCATGCAAAATCCAGGAGAGTGGGGTCTGAACTCCCACTCATGATGACTACACTAGAATGTTCTCTAGAAATATCAGTTTTAGAAAGTAATCAATCTCCCAATGAAATTCTGTTAACTCATTAAAAATGCTAGCCTGCTGGGAGCAGTTTGCACAGGGGTAGGATGATCTCTATGAGTTCAAAGCCAGCCTTGTATACATAGTGAGTTTCATAGTAGCTAGGGCGACATAGTGAGATTCTGTTTAAAAAACAAAACAACCCCTCCTCCCAAACCCAAACCCCACTAACCTAAGCAATATGCCAGAACCACTCTGCATTGCCATTTCTAACAAATAAACAGGCCCTCATTTTAAAAAAAATGGGAGGGGGGACGGGAAAGTTTCTGGAAAAAAAAATCAGTTTGTTGATATCACCAGTTATTTAAGACCACATCAAGCTAGGACTGTAGAGAAATCACTTTTTCTAAACCCAGTCACACGGGATGCCAGATGGGCTCTAAAACTCAGGTTTCTAAGCAGGATTGAGACTTGGCTCCAAGGCTGACGCTCCTGTTTTTGCTAGTTATCTCTGAAGGAAAGCATTTCAAGAGTCTACACACAGGCCTCCTCTACCAACCTCCATTGTTGACACGCTGTGTATTAGCTACCGTTATCAACCTATCACACGTCATCTTACTGTGGAAATAAGCAATAGAGACCTCAAGACTATTAAATACACGGTGGCACTGTTAAATATTGAGTTCCTATCAAGTCAGAGCTATCTGTCTTCCTTTGGAAGAAACATTTGGCTAACACGGCCCCTCCCTCTCCAGATGAAATCGCTGATGCTGACCATTTTTTCACCTCCCCCCCAAAACAATGACTTCACATTCGACCTAATGAGAAAATATAGGGGGTGATCCCTAGTCATCTGCCCTCCAACATAAATTACAGAGCTTCTCTGAAAAGAGAGATGAAAAACTATTTTAATTATGACAATAATTTAATCTCCCGCAGCCATATGGAGCCACCCACACACTAGACTCTCCATGGATGCCTGGCGTTCCCCACCCTAAATATGTGGCTCTTTTCTCGGCTCTCTGTCTCTCTCTCTCTCTCTGAAAGAATTCTTGTGATGAACAAATCTTGATACTTAAGGATTCATGCATGTAACTAAATGCCCCGAAGATGAAAACACTACAAAACAGGTCCCTGATTATAAAATTCCAATTATTAAGCATAAAAAAAATAGCATACAAACATCTCTTACAGGCATGCATCTCTAGGCTAGCAACAGCTGCCGGGAGTCCTGTGAAATGAACCATTCTGCCTGCAGACATGCACCCTGTGAAATCTGACCCTCAGAGAAACACCTGTTCAAGGTAACCTGTCTCAAGTAGCACTAGCGCTCATGAGGAAGAGGCATTGTTAGGATGGCTGGTCTCGGAGAAACTCCATCAGGTGAGTAAGACCCCAAGACCAGCCACCCAGGATGGGAGCCAATCATGCCTGCCACGGCCCAGAGTGATTTCTCTGAGAACGGCTCTTGCTGTTTACAGTGTTGTCTCCACAGTACAAGCGGGAGGGAGGAGTTATGAAACATTCTAGAAAGGAGCTTTGGAAATTGTCTGAAGTGTTTAATTCCTAGCTCCAGATAGCCAATTGACACATTAAGAGAGGAACATATGTTATTAGTTTTTTTCTATATGAAGTTTTTAATCCACACAGGCACCACCGTGCTTACCTATTAACCATTTAAAAGAGCATGCTGATAAAAACCGGTTCATTAAAGGCATACGAGTACAACTTGAAATGCCAAATGCCTGCTGACTGGCTTATGAAAAATTCTAAGATTATCAATTAGAACCCTTGACATTCATAATTTTCTCATAGACAGTCTTAAAAACTGGATGCTAACTACTGTACCTCTTATGCAATGAGCAATGATCCTGTTTTTCAGTGTTGTGTCTATGAACCCTTTAAATTCAATTACAGTTCAGAGCAGTTTCTCATTTGCACAGACCTACAGTGTGCATGCCTTACCTCCGTGTGCTCCACAAACGCTTTAAAGGCCAAAGAAGCAGTGTTTCTGCCCCATTACTCCCCAGAAAGCCTCATTAGAATTCAGATACTGTATGCAATGAAGGCCGGGAGTGGAGCCCAGGATGGCAAAATCCCCTGAAAAATCCAGCAAGAGGCAACCTGCTGCCCTAGAAGAGGAAGGCCTCTCCCATAGGGCGAGGGCCTTAAAATCAGGCTCTTCCAACCTTACCTGGTACGAGCAGTTCTCCTGATGTACCATCTCAGAGCATCCTAGGGCGCGGACCCTAAAACTGAACTGCTGGGCGAGGCTGCGCAGGAGAAGCGCCGAGCATCCACAGGCGCGGGAGGGAGAACGCCCTGGTTAGGCAGGGGCTCCCCGCAGATTAAAATGGATGCTGTTCCGCTGAGCAACCTGCGCAGTGGCACTGCCTGTGCTGGGAAGCGCGCAGCCACCGAGCTCACTCGCTCGTTCGGCAGCGTCTGAGCTGCTCTGCTCCTCCGGAACCGGGAGGCAGGCTGCTGAGCCGAGCTGGGACCTGCCTGGGGGAGGGGGCGGGCGCATCACCCGCACAATCAGCCAATTATATTATAGGCACAAAGAAAAGGATCTGTCTGGGGCTGGTGTGACCTTCTGGTGCTTTATGAAGGCAGTTAACTGATGTGGAAACATTCTAGCACTCATTAAAGAGAAAAAGGCCAGCGAGGGAGAGAGAGAGAGGGGAGACAGACACAAATCAATGCTGCAGTTGGACATTCCTAACCTGAGGCAGCATCCTTCCTGCCCACTAATGCTGCTTGGTTTGTGCTTACGAAAGCCAAGCCTT
The DNA here is from genome assembly GCF_037038515.1 of Microtus pennsylvanicus. Taxonomy (NCBI): domain Eukaryota; kingdom Metazoa; phylum Chordata; class Mammalia; order Rodentia; family Cricetidae; genus Microtus; species Microtus pennsylvanicus. Next base: position 36,883,600 of record NC_134594.1, on the reverse strand, counting down.
AAAGATCCGTTCAGAACTTCTACCGTGCTAAAGGGTATACTAACATGCAAGGTTTGTATTCATGCTTCAGAGACGCGTTTTTTACAGTGTCTTGTCAACTTTCTAACTAAAAAACAGGCTTTCTTTAAAGTAAGTATTGTTTTGTAGTTTAAAAAAATGATATATCATTTTTTTCTTAACTGTTTTAAGACAAACAAAAATATAATGCAACCAATATTTCTATAATTTTGGGGTAAACTCATTAAAATGTTAGAATCACTATAATGGAAGAATCCAAGAAGTTCTCTTTATAAGGTTAAGTCTATCGCTTTTAAGATAGTTGCTATTAATTTCTCCCAAAAAATTAGCACAAGCTCTTTGCCATGGTTCATTGTCTTCCCATAACTTTTTTATTTCATCGGTAGTGAAAGGCACTATAATTTCTGCTGGGTCTATACCTGCTAGTTGACGAAATCTCAATTTACCTTTTATAATTAATTCAGAGACTTTCTCCACATAAGTTTTTAATTTTTTACTTTGTTAATGTGGTAAAAAGATCCATTCTAAAATAATATCTTCCTGGCCTGGAGGGATGGCTCAGCCATTAAAGGCTGGGCTCACGACCAAATATATAAAATAATATCTTCCCTTTGCATGAAAACTGAACTCTAATTTGCAGGTCTTTTTTTTTTCCTTCAAAGTAGGGCCTTGCATGTGTCCATTACCCAGTACTATGACTTGACTAGACAGACACCCCCAACATAGCATAGATAAACCCTGGGATAGGTCATCAAATGAAATACCAGTTAGAGCATATATTTCTGGGAGAAAACCAGGGCCAATCAGAATGGTCTCAAGCGCCACTCTACGACTCTGGGGTACCTAGGAGGCCTGTAAATTCTTCAACCATATAAAATTAAGAGCAAAAAAACAATAAAATTTCGTCATTTATATTCCTTGGTTGCCCCCGAAGAATTCATATTGTTGTCTCTTTATTTCTGTCTCCCTGTAGGATGGGTGTACCCTGGAGCGTGGGAGGTGGGTAGGTCAGTTTTTCCCCCCTCTACCATATGGGTTCCAAGGATAAAACCCAGGTCATCAGCCTTGGTGACAAGCACGTTAACTCAACAATTATCTTTCTGACCCTTGTTGACGTAATTGGTCCTCAGAACAGACACGACTAGCTTCAAACCATCATACCTTCTCGAGGTTAACATTTTAAGCTACTTTTTTTATTTAGCTTCACGGTCACCCACGTGTACACCCATTTCGGGTCTCTTATCTCACTGGTAGAATAAATAGGATAGGAGCAGCCCAACCCTTGTGTTCTCACAGGCTCTAAATTAGAGCAGTGGGGTACAGGAAGAAGCACTGTATCCTGTGTCTTGCAGAATCCCTTGCCTCATTTCCCTCCAGCACAGAGAGAGGTGGCCATGCCGGACAAGGAGTAGGCACTAGTAAAGCCAGAGTGTGGGGATAGTAACAAGTCTGCTCAAACACAAGACGGAGGAAAGACAAAGGCTACAGGAAAGCAAATCAAGTAACTCAGGCCGCCCATGCTGTGGCCTTTCCTGCTGTCTGCACAGAGCGGAGAGCCACATGGGGAGTGCAGGGAGTAGGTGTGTGGCTCGGACTCCCTGCTGCCCAAGACAGGGCAGCCCACTGCAAAGGCCATTGATATCCTGACTCAGGTTCCCAAGTCTAAGACCCGGAAAGGAATCTATGACATAGGAATAGACTTCCGCACAGAGCTGGGAAAAAAAAATCACTTTCTGGACTCTGTTCTCTAAAAAACTGGGGGTTCTGGGATATATTATTACATAAGCTCCTGGAGACATTTGTCAAGTATTGTGTTTTTTTCCTTTTTTAAAGTCTAAACAAGATCGCGCTCTTCACAGTAGCTGTTCCAGAGACAGTGGAAGTGACTCAGAGGGCTTTGGAGAGAACAGATTTCTGACCCTTGCATCCCAAACGCCATCAAATCACACCCCTTCCAAAAAGTATAAACAAGACAAAAAGGGATGCATTTAGCAGGCCCGTCTGAGTAACTATCCATCGGAAAGGACTTTATGTTATGATTTAAATTATGATTTGCTGGTACAGGAAAAAGAAAGCAAGAAAAAAAAAAGCTTTAAACAAAAACCAGATGCCCCAAGAACATTTAAGCTAAAACAAGCCAGCAACCATTAATATCTGTTACTTTTGTCTAAAAAGACTGACAATCTTTCTGTTTTAAGTGCAGTCTATAGAACACTGATTCTTTGTTACAATTCTTTTTAGTTTCACTTCCCATTGAAACCATTTGAACTGAAGGACAGCTAGGATGTCTCAGTGGGCGGATGCTCTTGCTGGGGAAGTCCGACCTCAGTTTGATTCCTGGAACTCACATAAAGGTAGAAGAGAAGAACAGACTCTGTCCGCTGATCTACACACGTGCGTGTGCACATGCACACATACACACGCACTTTAAAAAATTTAAGTGTGGAGTTGAGTAGCAGACACTGCACTGTGCTGTGCATCTGTGATTCCAGTATAAAAAAGGCTGAGGTATGAGGATTAAGTTTGTGGACAGTCTGGCCTACACAATGAAATCGAAAAACAAAGGCCAAAAAAAAAAAAAAAACCAACACCCCTAAACTACTGATATTTCATATTTAGATGGGACCTCCAGAAACTATTTCATCTAAAATGCTTGCCTTGCAGATATGTAAACTGAGTTCGAAGGGTGTTACTAAAAAGAGTGTCCCAGGAAGGAAAAGCAAGAAAGGAATTCTGTTTCCCAGGTTCCTACCAATGGAGTGGCCTCTATGCCCAATGAGGCTGCTTTCCTAATAAACAGTTTATCTGCAATGTGAAGATATCAAGAGGAGCAGCCCCCATGAACGGAATCCGTGTCCTCTCGAAAGATGGTCCAGGCTTAGGGTTAGGTTAGCCTTGTACCTCTACCACATTAGATTGCAGTGAGAACTGGCTATCTGTGACAGCAAGCAGGGCCTCGCTAGCACTGACCCTGCAGGGATTCGGTCAGAGATTACCAAACTTCCAGAAGGACAAGAATAAATTTCTATTGTTTAGGAGCCCCTGAACGTCCAGTGTACAGCAGCCTGGATAGAATAAGAGATACGTTCAGTAGGACGCAGCAGAAACCAACTCACTTGGACTAGGCCAAAGCAGGTACAAACCAAAATCAGTAGTGTGGTTTCATTTAAATTTGATTCAAGATATGTGTGCAAGGAAGAAAAGTTAGAGTGTTTCTCAGTTAACATTCATGTGGATGCCGCTGTAAAATAGTTGGGCTTTTAAATCTCAAAAAAAAAAAAAGTTTTTTTTTTGTGGTAAATAGGAGAAACACAGTGCACAATGGTTTTAATAATTTTTATCTTACATTTATGGTGTGGGAGGTCTTTCTGTCTATGCGTTGCTTTCATTGGTTAATGAATAAAGCTGTTCCAGTCAATGGCTTAACAGAATATAGCCAGGCAGGAAAAGATAGAGAAAGAGAGTAGGCGGAGTCAGAGAAAAGCCATGTAGCTGCCACAGGAGACAGACACCTAAGCCAGAGCCTGCAAAAAGTTTGCTGGTAGGCCATGACCTTGTGGTGATGCACAGATTAATAGAGATAGGTTAGTTTCAGATAGTGCAAATAATATAGTTTCTGTGTAATTCTTTTGGGTCTGAGCGACCTCCACCAACACATTTATTACTTATTTTATGTGTTTAGGTGTTTACTTGTATGTATGTCTGTGCACCACACGCACTGTGAGCCAATGGAGGCCAGGAGAGGGTCAAAGACCCCAGGAGAGGAGTTACAGTTAGTTATGAACAGCCTGTGAGAGCTGGGACTGGAACCTGGGTCCTCTGGAAGAGCAGCAAGTGCTCTTAACGTCTGGGCATCTTCCTAGCCCCAGAGAACTGTTTTGAATGGTAACTATAGGATTGAAAAGTCACATTCAGAGGTCATTTCAGCACCAGTTCAGAGGTGAACTTGGGTCAGAGACTGACGTGCATGGGAGGCTTTCTGGCAGAGGCTACAAAAGCAGACTGTTTGCTTCCCTAGATATCTGCATTTGTCAACCTTCATTGAGTAAAACATCTAAGATTTGTGCATTTTATTATATATAGTAATTACCTCAAAAGATCAAAAAAGTTAATTACTCATTTTTTTTTTTACTCTAGTGAAGTATATACAGGCTAAAGTATTTACAGAGACATTTATTGATACATGAAACTCACACTGAGATGGATCAAATAAATGCAATGAACTGACGGACGAGCAGAGGGCCACGCCAATGGGAAGCTCTGACAAGGCGTGTTTAGCAAAACATCCATTTCAGACTCGTAAGTGGGATATAAATCCACATTTGTAAAGGGCAAAGAGTCCTGGGCTCTGAAAAGAAACTAATACATAAATTAGTACACGTGACAGAAATCTCTACCTCAACATATTCCCAGTGAAATGTCAGGGGTCGGAAAAGAAGCAACAAGGCTGGCCGGGAAGGCAGTAACTGTCTTCTGCAACATGGGAAGCCAACCACTGGTGTCCTGCAGCTTTAAGGTATGCGACTTTTTAGGATGAGAAAGGAAGAGAGGTTAGGAGTGAAATTAGTCCTATGGCCATCAGAGCCCTTGAATGTCCAGTCTAAAGAAGGGGGGAGGGTTCCTGTGTTGTCACTAATCCTGGCATCCATGCGTCACAAATTCTTTGAAGATGCTTCGCCGTCCGTCCCCCAAGGACTTTCCCCGATGGCTCCCTTGATTCTTACAACCTTGTAATAAAAATAAATTTCTAGTAGGTACAATTCAAAGCAGGGGGTCTGCCCTCAGGGTTTGGTAGGATTACAGTCCATGGTAACTGTATGGAACCTTGCTGGTGTTTATGAGGGCAGGACCAGAAGCTGGAGAGAAGGGTCAGTAGTTCAGAGCATTGGCTTCTCTTCTAGAGGACCTTGGTTAGATCCCAGAAACTACATGGTGGTTAACAACCGTCTGTAACTCTAGTGCCAGGGGATCTGACCTCCTCTCTTCATCTCCACAGGCACCAAGCACACACAGACATGCAGGCAAAACACCTATACATACATAAAATAAAAATAAAGGTTAAAAGAGAGTGGAGAGCTACATGGGAGGCGGGCATCAGGGAAACAGGCAACCAGAGGGGTAGTATGAGGATGCCGTAAAACAATCCCACACCAGTTCAGAATTAGGATAATAAAAGGTTATTTATTTAAGGGGAAAACTTACAGATCACTGTCCTAAACAACATTCCTCTAAGCTCAAACAGGAACAGAGTCTGGCAGCCTGAACGGGAGCTAGAAGCAAGAGAGAGAGCAGGCACAAGGTCCCTGCTGCTTTTTAAAGTATGAGACCATGCCCCAGTGGGCTGGTATCTTAAAGGCTATTGGCTGAAGGAGCAGAATATGCTCCCACAGCAATGTGAGGGCAATGGCTGGAAGTAGCAGAAAAGCCACATAGTGGAGGAGTTGATGAGGCACACCTGGTGTGCGTTCATTCCATTTTCGAAAGGAACTCATGAATGCCAGGTTACAGAGAAATGCTCACTCGGGAGGATGTTCTGGTGGGTTTGGGATACAGATGGTGGGACAGCCTTCACCGTAGCTGGAGGCTAAGGCTTGAGGGATATCCGAGAGGCAGGACAATTGTAGGGGAAACTTTTCCGAAGATTCCCTAGGGGTTCTGCTGTGGCCCTTGAGAGCTCTGGTCCAGAAGGACAAAAAAAACAAAACAAAACAAAACAAAACAAAACAACAACAACAACAACAAAAAAACAAAACAGACAGGAGAGTTGAAACTCCTAAGACACATGAAGCAAAGGTAGTGAACATGCAGGAGCGGACTAGGTGAAAGGCAGTGTATGTGTTAGAATTAGACAATGGTTAGGCAAGTAGACACAGTCAGATTTCACAGAATACGTTCAGGATTAAACCAAGTGTGTGCACTGAGCATAGAAAGGGACGGGGAAGGCTCAAGGACCACTTGCCATTCACACACTGACCCACCTGGTGCATTTGGGGCACCTGCTGATCACTAGACTCAAGGACTGACCATCGGTCATTCCTGTCCTTGCCTCGTTTGTCCTCTGGATGAGAGGTGAAGCAGAAATGTCAGTGGAAGCTGCCCCTCTCTCTGATGAAGTATGTGTCACCAGCAGACGCGTTCTGTTTAACTGAGAATCATCTTCAAAACCTCGACTGTTGGATCACAGTTTCATCATCTACCATCTGCTGGGGAGAGGTTGGGCCCACAGACTGCAAATTCCTAGGTGTGGGCAGCGCAGCCCTTCCCAGCCCTTAACTTCTTGGTATGTCAGTGCCCCCAATCTCTTTCTTGCCTTTACTTTGTGTTTTTAACTATCTTGTCAAATGAGCATCTTTACTGGGTTGTGACATCTCAGATGGGGACCCTCAGAGTTCACTTGTAGGCTACTACTGTATCAAAGTCATTCTCCGTGTTACAGAGAAGGGCAAAAGTCCCAAAATAAGACCCTGGCATCAGGATAACTGTACACCCCCGCCCCAGCAACATTTGGAAGACCAGAATGGGAACTTAGTGGAAGATAAAAATGAGATATATTATATTTTTTTTATACTTGTAACTACAAACAAGAAACCCGAGACTCATAAGTAACATAAAATAATTTGTTTGGATGCCTGACTATTCTGACTCCAGCTTAACACTTATTATTTTAAGCTACAGTGAAAAAGTAGCTTCCTCCGAAAATCATTACTGTGAATCAGTGGTGCTGATAAAAATGATAACGTTTTTATGAGGATAAAATTAACTTGTGCTCAAGCTTGCATTTCACTTGATGAAAAACACGCAGCAGCTCTTCTTACACACTGACATCCGAAGGTGTGGCATTTGAAGATGTCTGTTACACGCTTATTCCAACCGGAGCCTGACATTCTTTTTTGCAGGCTGCTCTTCTGTGTGCCTCATCTAAAGAATCCCATTCCACAGAGGCAAGGAGCTGTAGTGGAACCAGGTCTCTGTAATGGTGTACGCTACAGCCTCTGGCTAACTCCTCATGGAGCAGAGCATATGCAGAAGCGTGGAGGCAAAAAAGTGAGAATCATACCCAGAGGTGAGGCAAAGATATGAGACTGGTACCCACAGGTAATTTAGTGATGATGGGTAGCAACTGCTCACACTTCTTATAAACGTGACAATGAAAGACAGGATATTTGCAACAAGACATCTATCTGTAAAAACACCTCCTTCTTTGATGGGTTGAGCATCCCCCTTGTTATTGTGCAAGCTGTATCAAGCAGATGAGGACTGTGGGACAACCATCTTGTACCCTGTAAAGATTTGTCCCTTGTATTGGTTTAATAAAATGCTGATTGGCCAATAGCCAGGCAGGAAGTGTAGGCAGGGAAGCCAGGCAGGAAGTATAGGCATGGGGTGACTAGAACAGGAGAATTCTGGGACGAGGAAAGGTTCAGTCTGCAGTCATCACCCAGACGCAGAAGACTCAAGATGAGAATGCCTCACTGATAAAAAGGTACCAAGCCACGTGGTTAACACAGACAAGAACTATGGATTAATATAAGATGTAAGAGTTAATTAATAAGAAGCCAGAGCTAATAGGCCAACAAGTTTATAATTAATGTAGGCCTCTGTGTGTTTCTTTGAAAGGCTGCGGGACCAGGCAGGACAAAAACCTCAGTCAACAGACGAGCCTGACCTTAGCCTGGCACGGAACCAAGCCTGGCTTCTTGGGCAACTTAGATCACTCTTCCTGCCTAGATGTTTGCAAGGATAAAGTTTTCAGAAAAGCTGGCATAGAGCTGGCTCTTACACAGTCAAAAGCATATCGACTAGTTCAACCACCCGAGGACCTGGCATGGAAAACTCAATCCGCTGATGTCAAAGATGGAGGTGGAAACAAGCAAATAAGGGGACACTCTCCATGGTATGGACTGAAACGATATATTCTTCTTACCATAACTTCATTGACAACTTTTCTACCAAGTCCTACAGACAACCTCGTTTTCATATGGATTATGGATTATTTTTATATTTTAGGACTCTAATTTTCAGTTGTATGTTTTGGGAACTTGAAGATGAGGTGTTTAGCAGATCATCATAATAGGTGCAAATTAGTCTCTAAAAATACCTGCTGCTGGCCTGGGTTTCTATAGACAGCGTTTGAAACTAGGTAGTGTGGCAGCAGCCCCCTCCCTGCAGAATAACGAGCCGGTTCTATTTCCATAGGAACTGCCAAGGCTCCTGTTTACTGCACAGTCTTAGGCTTCTCCCCAGTGTGTGTTCTGCCCAAGGCAAGATGAAATTTGCATGCTGCAGGAAATTAGCAGCTGATATACAGGTACACGGAGTGATGTCTGGTTTCTTCTTCAATTGTTTATATAATGATGGTCTTACCTCCACTCCGGGGGGTGCGGGGAAACTAGTGAGGCTTTCTAAATTTCCAAATAAAATCAAACAGGTTTTCAGGGAGAAGGCCAGAGTAGCACAAAGTAAGTGTGTGTGTGTGTGTGTGTGTGTGTGTGTGTCTGTGTGTGTGCACGAGCACATGGATACAAGGGGTGGATGGGAGAAGGGGCATGCTTTCCCTCTGCCCTCTAGGTCTTTGAGTAGTCCTAAATCTTATCTATCAGTATCATTTACCTAAAAGACTACATGGAATCTCTGAAGCCCCCCCCCAAAAAAAAAGAAAGAAAGAAAGGAAAAAAGAAAAATTAAAAATTAAAAAAAGAGAGAAAAAGGCTAGAATTTACTCCTCTAAAGTGAAGGTAGTTGATTAAAACCAGCTTGAAAGGTGACCTCTAGTGGACAATTGTGTTTATTCCATTAGTTTCAAATATGGAAACCGAACAAAAAGACTCTCAAAGGTAAGATATAAATCTAAGTGACATCTCAGTGATATCTTAAGAAACAACAATAAGATGAGCACACAAGTCTTCAGTCGTGTTAGTAAAGAACTGGAAAGTTCACAACACTGTCGATATTCCCAAAGCGACCACTCAGGGGACCCTAGACCTGTCACAGCTGATACAGCCTCCGATCAGGACTCAAAGAAGTATTTGGAGCTCAGGGTCATTTTTGGCCACGTAGTACTTAGGGAGCCTGGGCTCCGTGAGACCCTGCCACAAAACAAAACAAGAACTGTTTCTAGCCTTGACTGCATTTATCCTTCCTTGGTCAACTGTTTCATATCCAAGGCCCTCTATGTCCCAACGTATTAAACAGGCTGAACTGCCCTCTCCCCTTTGGAGGCTGTGAGATGACTGGTATTTTAAAGCCAGGTTGATTTTACATCCTGAGTTTTCCAAATGAGCAATACAAAATTCCTATCACAATCTATGTTTTCTGCATTGGATGAGTCAGAAAAAGCAACTAGATCTCAAGTGAAGTTAAATTTCATTCAGGTGAAATCAGCTGCTATATTTGTGTGTCGGTGAACTGTACGTGTGCATACACTCATGTGTGTAACTGCAGGCGCATCTGTCATGGCAGTCGTGTGGAAGACAGGGGACAGCCTTGGGCCTTGCCTTCCACTTTGTTTGAAACAGGCTCTCTCCTTTCCTGTTCTCCTGGTGTACACCAGGCTCCCAAGGTTCTCCAGCCTGTTCTTCTCATCCTGCTGTAGGAGCACCGAGATTACACTCACAGGTTACCAAGACCAGCTTTTCCATGGGTCACAGGAATCTGAACATAGGCCCTCACATTTCCATGGCAAATGCTTTGCCCACGGCTGAGCCAACTCAGCCCTCAGTTACTATTCTATCACCAGTGTGGAACATTGTAATATATGATTAAACTGTTAATATAATCCGTAAGGAACTATTAAAACTCATCAATGGTCCTTAAATATACTTTTTAAAATGCAGGAGTACTGTTGAAATGCTATTATTTACAATGGGATGGTGCCTAAGAGTTTCTTCAGGAACATTCTCTGTCAGCTTTTCAAGGACCCATTAGGCAATTAACACAGACAAACTTGGCGGTCCTTCACAGTCTCCTGGCCGCGCCTGATTTTAGCTTAGAGCACGCTCTAGTCTGAAAGGTTTTCTGATGTGTAGCAAAATTGCCTGAAACATATTTAATGATCTAATGAAGTTGCTTCACGTAGAGCAACGGAACAAAGATGCTCCTCCCGACGTAGAATGTGAGGGCTGGCCAGGGAATGGTGTGCTGGGAACAGGTCTGGAAGGTGAGCTCAGAGGAGGGCTGACATCACTCACGGGCATTTCGGAAGCATTCGAGCGAATCAGAACGTTAATTCCAACTTCTCTAAAACTCAAATTTAAATCAGTTCTCCTTCGAGGGTGGCAAAGACAGACTCCTTCAGACACACAACCTCGGCCCTTAGCAGGTTGTTGTAGAAACTGTCTGGGCTTCTTCATCATTTACCGGCTCTGCCAAAGCAGAAATTAGCAGCCATTTTGAAGTTGAGTGTTCTGTGGATAACCCTGCTTGATCCTGACATGTCTCCCCTTTCCTCATGAGCTGACCCTAGAGGAGGAGGCAGGGTTGTTTTTATTCTCTGTAAACATGTGTGCGTGTGTACCCACTGTATGTACCTGCATTTGCGGGACAGAGGTGACTATCTTCCTCAACTGTTTCCCACCTGATGGTTTCGAGGCAGGGTCTCCCATAGAACCCGACTGTCACCGGACAGGCTGACTAGGGGGTAAACCAGTGGTCCTCCCGTCTTGTCTTCTGCACCCAGGTTTCCAACCCCTCCCCGTCTGCAGGGGGATGCTGAGGATTGAACTCGGGCCCTCATGACTGTACAGCAAACACTTAGCCACCTGAGCCACATCGCCAGCCTGTTTTCACTCTTGACATCAATCAATGAGAGGGGACACTAGAAAGAAAACCGTGATCCACTGTGCCAACACCCCACCCTCCTCTTCCTCTTGTTGCTGTCACCTGTCATGATCATACATGGTGAGAGCAGCTGAAGGCATCTGCTTTGCAGACATCAGGGGGAACCCGCTGATGAGAGTGTAATGTTACCCCAAGATTCTCACAACCAGAAGCCTTTTCCGGAGCACAGAAGAGATTTCCTTCAGAGAGCTGTCACTACCAGTGCGGCAATCAGACCTTTAGTCTATTTTTGATGGTATAAATTTATAAAATACCATTTGCAAAGAAATTAAACCCACTCCTCCTTGCCTTGTTCCCCTGACTTGATAATTTCTTGCTTCTTGATTTAGTTCCTGTGTTATAAAAAATGAAGGGCTGGCAGCTTTACCCTTTCAAATTAAATATACTTCTCAAACCATAACAGATGATGGCACGTCTTGGTTGAAACCCCCAGTCATTGCCCACAACACTTAAGATCGCCTCCTCAAACCTAGCACTGACACTGCGTTCACCTCCAGACTTCCTCTTTATGTCTCAAAATCGTGCTCACTCCTGCAGCTTAGATCTCAAACATCCTCCAAAGCCTTAAAGGCTTGGGTACCAGTTTGCAGCTCTTTGGAACTGATGGACCCTTTAGCACCTAATGGAAGGAAATTAGGTCCCTGGGAGAGAGCCCTTGAAGGGAGTATGAGGACCCTGGTTCCTTCCTGGGTCTTTCCATTTTGCATCCTGGGCACCGTGAGGCTAACAGGCCTCCTTTTCTTTGCTGCCACAGGGCCCAGAAACCATATGCTGAAAACTTTGAAAATGGGAGGAAAAGTAAACCTTTCTTTCCCCCTTTATATGCTCATTTCCTCAGGCGCTTTCTCAGTGACACCTAGTGAACGTATTCACTGAGCTATAGGCCACTCATGGCCTTTGGATGCCCAGAAAAAGCCAGGCTTGTGCCTGCTCAGAGTCCTCACACAAGCGGCTTCTCACCCAGGAAACAAGTCCTCTACCACATAAGCCGCGTTTACTGCCTAAGATAGAAGTCTTTCCTCAACCCCTGTCTGAAATAAGGTTCCATTGGGTTTCTTCTCCAGACCTTAGAACGACAGGTAACTAGTCAGTTGCTTTGGAAATGTGTAGTGTTGAACTGCTCCACAAGACAGAGTCTTACTGCTCATATCTATCTTCCTACATCCAGTGTCTAGCAGTACCGGATATACAGTAGGTATCGATGACTATCTGAATGAGCTAATGAACACAAATCCCAGGAAGTCTCTCACTTGAGGGAAGGGAAGTGCCCGTAGCCAGCCGTTAGTACTGCAATGGAGCCAAGCTGTCCAAGTGGCTACTTGTCTGTCTGAAGTCAGTCGAGGCTCACCTGGGAGCCAAGTGGCTGACGGCCAGCTTGGAACTAAGCCTAGGAGGCATTTTGGCCAAGATTCCCTCTTCACTTTGAGCCGTGATGATGGCAGATTTTAGGGGGACTCCCTAACTTTATAGATCTACCTACCACAGGGCCAAGCCTGACTACATCTGTTGGACCAAAGGGCAACTAAGTGTTTACAGGACTTCAAGTGAGGTTAGTAGTTACTAAACTGCTGTAGCTGACTGTTCCAATCCCATATCATATTAGTAAGTGGAACAAGATGAGTTACCAAGTCTTCCCCCCTTCTCTCCCTGGTTTTCCACCTTATGGGATGGAGTTTTGGTTCCAGGGAATAACCTGGTTTTAAAAAAGCAGCCGATTTACTATCGCCAACTTGTACACCCTCCCAAAGCATACTGATAGATAAAGTCGATTCTACCTTGAAGAATGATAAAGTACCCTCAACCACTTTCTAATCAAGAGAATAGGATGCTAAGAGATCAGTCTGAAGACAACCTGGGCCTGTGAAAGATGGACCCTTTTATTTTGGGGTACATTAAAAAGGAGATGAAAATAATAAAGAGAACAAAAAAACTGTTGACACCAAGGAAAAACCTGCAGTTTAAGCTGTGGCTTTCCACAAAATACTCTAATGTGTTATACAGACAGTGAGCAGGGCTTGTGTCTCTGACCCATATTCTCTTTCTTTTCGTGTGTGTGTGTGTGTGTGTGTGTGTGTGTGTGTGTGTGTGTGTGTAAGACAGAAGTTCATGTCAAGTACCTTCCTTAGTCACTCTCCACTGTAATTTTTGGGACAGTGGCTCTCACTGAACTTGAGGCTTGCTGATTCAGCTAGACTGACTGGCCAGCAAGCTCCAGGGACCAGGCTGTCTCTGCCTCCGTGGGGCATGAATTCTAAGAGCACACTGGTGTGCATGGTTTTTTAAACCCGGGTTTTAGAGAGTCAGACCCAGGTCCTTATGCCTGTGTGACCGTCTCCTCACCTCCTACATTTCCTCTGTAGAAAATGGTTCGTGTCCTCACCACGGCACCACCAGAAAGGAATCACACGGAACTCCTGAGGGGGCCTCCTCCTCCTCCAGGATGTGGGGACAATTAGGATGGGTCTGGGTTGGGTTCACTGAATGAAGACCTGGCCAGGCTATCTACAGGCTTTGTGAACTCTTTGTGACCCTCAGTCCCCATGAACTACACCTGGGGAGGGACTTGGGATTTCCCCAGATGGTAAGTAGGTTAGAATCCCGTCTATCTGTCTAAATGAGGACAGTCTGGTATGCACCCCCGCACAACTCTGCCCCGTTATCTTCTTGAGATAACACACAACAGGAAATCGATGTCGCTTGTGCAAACAGGAGAGCTCCCAAATCCAGGCAGCCTCAAGACGTCAGCAGACAATCCTTGCGCTCAGTTGCTTCAAGCTTCCAGACATTGCACAACACCGGGACACGGCTTCCATACGGGGTCTCTGACCAAGCATGATGGGCAGAGAGATGCCCACAATGCCTTTGCTCTTCCTGCTCAGGTTCAGCTACTTAGTTCCTACAACCACGTCTAGCCGTCATGTGCAATCATTTTAACGTGAGACCGAAGGAAAATTACAGATTTGAAATTTTTCTATAATCTACTGACTTGACTACGCATATAATTTTCCCTGAAGAAGAACTTATCATCTGTAATTATTATTTTTAGAGGTTTTAATCATTCCTCCTCTCAGGAAGCTATAATTCCGAGTGCTGGGTCCTGGTGTCTGAATTCTCTTTGGAAGGGAGTTCTTAGTACATATTCTGATTAAGGTGGGTATCGTGGCTGGGAGAAACACTCTGACTCTTGAGCTGGTTCTGCAACTTTGCAGGTAGCTTGGGACTACAGAAGGCTTTTACACGGCGCCCATCTGGAGTCTGATGCAGAGCTGGGAACGGCCAACAACAGCCCTGTCACTAGGACTGCTTCATTCAAACCTGTGTGGTGGCCTCCTGGAAGACCCGACCAGGCCCAACCAAGACCCCATGAGTCAGGGAGAGATGACAGCCACCCAGAAGCTGATTCCTGCCAGGAAGGGTGGTACGTGTCTTTAATCCCAGAACCCAGGAGGCAGAGGCGGGAGGATCTCTGTGAGTGCGAAGGCAGCCTGGCCTACAGAGCGAGTTCCAGGACAGCCAGGATTACACAGAGAAACCCTGTCTTGAAAAATCAAAATAAGAAGAAGGAGGTGGAGAAAGAGGAGGAAGAAGCATAAGTAGAAGCAGAAGGAGGAGGAAAAAGAAGGGAAGGAGGAAGAAGGAGAAGGGAGGAAGGAAAGAGGAGAAAGAGGAAGAAGAAAAAGAAGGAGGAGGAGAGAGAGGGGGCGGGAAGGAAGGAAGGAAGGAAGGAAGGAAGGAAGGAAGGAAGGAAGGAAGGAAGGAAGGAAGGAAGGAAAGAAGGAAGGAAGATTCCTTGAGCCTCCACCTATCTTCATTGATGGAGGTAAAACCAGGGCACAACCCCCTCCCCCTCATCTGAGACCGGCTCTGGGAAAACACACCCAGTAGTTTCTGGTGGAGTTTTGCTGGCACTGGCTCTGTCGCTTGCCACTGGCAAGAAGGAGAGTTGAAATCAAGTTCAAGAGGTACTCCCTGGTCCTTCAGGACTCCTTCAAGATGAGCCGCGATTACCTCTACACTACCCCAGTCCCTCTAGATTCCTCTGAAGGGTATGAATTTCTCTGCCTGGCAAACATTTCCATTAAGAAGCAGAACAGGGGTGGGGGAAGCTCCTTCCCAACTGGAGGGCAGCACACAGAAGTGGCAGCGGAGCAGAGAAAGAACACCGGGATTTACTTCCAGAGGCTGGTGCTCGCTGCTCGCTGCTTTGTTTGTTTGCTGCAGAAAAAGTACGCAAAGGACCAGGGAGGGCTGAGGAACTTTTAAAATACACCCATAAACCCCTTGATGCCTTTTCATGAAGAAGTGGGATCGAATTCTGGGCTGGACTTAAAGACTGTTCTACAGAACAGACACCCAAAGCAGAACACGCCAGCTGCTTTAGGGATGAGATTAAAAGAGACACAACAGACGGCTCTTCAGAGGGAACTCACACCACGTCATAGGAACAAACAACCTGTGGAGAAGGCCATGGAGGAGGAACTGAGGCTTCTAGCCACCAGCCTTCAGACACGTGTCCCTCCTTCCCCCAGCCAAGCCTTCAGAGGACTGCGACCTGAGTCACCCAGAGCTCTGGGTCAGATTCCTGGCTGTCAGGACCTGGGAGATAAGAGTCTGTGAGGCTCAGCTGAGGTAAACGTAACAGGTAACTAGGCCATAGGATAAGGTTCACACAGGTAAGCCTTTTCATTTCCGATAACCTGGAACACAGAACTCTGTGAAAACGAAGAGGATACTGCGTGGCTGTGCGCTGGAGGAGGGGCCTCTGCGTGGATCCCAGGTGATCCCCGTCTGTGGCACAGCCTGCTCAAGGTGAGGTACAGAAGGTTTCACAAGACTAGGAATGCCAAGCCCTCGTCAGAGGTCCCCTCAGCGATGAACTGTGATATCCCTGGAGGCATAAAATGAAACAGACCCTTTCCTCCTGTGATTGGCCCCATAATCTCATAGGGAGTGGTACTACCAGAAGCGGTGGCTTTGTTGGGGTGGGTATGGTCTTGTTGAGGGAAGTGTGTCACTGTGGGGATGGGCTACAAGGTTTCTTATGCTCAGGATACCGCCAGTGTGATAGTCAATTTCCTGTTGCCTACAGGATGTAGGACGCTCAGCTTCTACTCCAGCATACGTTTGCTGTGTGCAGGATACCGCCAGCGTGATAGTCAATTTCCTGTTGCCTACAGGACGTAGGACGCTCAGCTTCTACTCCACCATACATTTGCTGTATGCTGCCGTGATGATAGTGGACCGAACCTCTAAAGCTGTAATCACGAATCCCCATTTAAATGTTTTCTTCGTAAGAGTTGCCAAGGTCATGGTGTCTTTTCAAAGCAATAGAAACCTTAAGTAAGGCATCTGCCAGGCTGTTTTGGGTCAAAGTGTTTTATCACAGCAATAGAGAAGCGAACTAGGCTGCTACCTTCCAAAGCAGCACCATCGGTTTAGGAATAAGTATTGAAACACACGAGGCTGTGAGGTACATCTACATCTAAACCATAACAGGTCATCTCCCCTGTTTTACTTGGCAGCATAGACCCATGTGGGCCAGCTAAGGCTTTCTGGAATGTTCTCCACTGAGAACATTTTCCTTTGTCTTCCAAAGTCCCCTATTATTGGTCCCTTATTCTCTGGCCTCTAGAAAACATCCATCCCTACATCCATGAAAGGAATTCTGGCTCTAGCCCTTTGTACTTAGGAATGTCCTATATAAGTCAGCAATTGAGAAGGAAGGAAGCAGGAAGACAGAGCAGAGGTCTGAACTCTGGGGCATCTGAAAACAAGAGAGGCTCACTGAAGCAGCGAGGGGGGCGGGCAGAGCTAGGCTGGCCCTTCTAAGTTGTTCCAACCCTGGAGAAAGAGGGCAGACTTTGTTTCCTAGTATCAACGAGTCACTAGATACGGCCTTATCTGGAGAAGGAGGCAAAACAGTCCCATTCAGCACCAAAGAGGGTCTCAACTGAGAGCTGTCAGCTGCCAACAATTCCTGGCAGCTGAAGGCGGGCTGCACTCCTGAAAGGGGAGGGCAGAGTGTCATGGATACAAGCCATCTCCCCGGTCCCATTGTCTACATTGTGCAGGTAGTACTTTCCCCTCCATTACTCAGTCTGCCTCCCATCAAACAGAACTTAGGGGCTGTATCTGGGGTTCTCGCATATTGACTCTAGCTTCAGTGTGTCTTGTGGAATTAGATCTCTCTCTACTGTGACGTCAGAGTCTCCAGAAGTTTTACACTTGTATCCTAGCAGGGTTTGCAGAGATTACCAATAATCAATATCTGTGTTGGCTAGTTGAATGTCAACATGACACGACCTATAGCAATCCGAAAGGAGGGAACTTCAATTGAGAAAATGCCTTCATAAGATCCAGCTATTAGGCATTTTCTTAATTAGTGATTGATGGGGGAGAGCTTAGGCCGTTGATGGTGGGGTCACCCCTGGGCTGCGGGACCTTGGTTCTATAAGAAAGCAGGCTGAGCCATCCATGAGGAATAAGCCAGCAAGGAGGAACTTTCACAGTCTTTGCCCCCAGTTCTTGCTTTTGGGTTCTCACTTGGTTTGAGATCTAGCCTTGGTTTCCCTCCTGGGCTGCAATCCAGGATATGTAAGCCTTTTAAACCCTTCACTCCCCAAATTCCTTTTGGTCATGGCGTTTCATCAAAGCAGTAGTGACTCTAAGACAAATGCATCCAGAGGCAAGAGCAATGGTTTGGAAACTAAATCAGCCTCTTACAGATGTACCAAACTGCATACGCCACTTAGTTCTGTGAATCTCATCTCACCATTTAGAGAATAATTAAAACCAATCTTATTTCATACAAGCTCCAGGAAGACTGTGAAGACCCTGAGATGGTGTAGAACTTAGTTCTTTGTCAACTTGACACAAGCTGGAGTCATCTGGGAAGAGGAACCTCAACTGAGAAAAGACCTCCATTGGACTGGTACGTACGCAAGACGGTGGGGCATTTTCTCGATTAATGATGGATGTGGGATGTCCTAGCCCATTGAGGTGCCACTTCTGGGCAAGCGGCCCTGGTGTTTAAAGGGTAAGCTCAGGAAGCCTTGGAGAGAGAGAGAGAGAGCCGTTAGCAATGTTTCTCCACGGCCTCCGCTTTGCTCCTGGCTCCAGGTGCCCCCTGCCTTGACTCTTTCATAACAGGCTGGAAGCCGTAGGATGAAACACATGCTCTCCTCCCACATCGCTTTGGCCATGGAGTTTATCACAGGAATGAAAGTAAGCTACAGTAGATGATAAATTCAAAGTGCTTCTGAAAAGAAAAACGCTAAAACTAGTGTTTCACAAGGCTAGAAAAAAAGTACACAGCCATGCAAGGGGGAAAATGCTGGGCTGATGAGCAAGAAATAGATACTTCTAAATAGTTATTTTTATAAATATTTCTCAAGAAGTAGGGTAGAAGAGTCAATGTTATTAGGACATAAATCCTCTTCACGTATCTATGAACCCAACAAAAGTCTTTAAAATTCCAAGTGTTTTGAACAGAAACTGATGTAACTGATTCTAAAATACAAATGAAACATGAACAATCAAAACACAAAAAGCCAAAATGAACTTCGAAGGCAGAAAGGAGAAAACCTATATACTTCTCATTTTACAATTTAGCATTAAGCAACCATAATTCAGATACCGCGGTGCCGGCATGGGGTGGGCATATGGATCCGTGCGGCAGAACTGCAATTCTAGAAGCAAGCCTTTGCTGTCAGAGTCCACCGAGTTGAGGCGAAAGTCCCATGGCAACAGCACAGAGAAAGGGCAGTCGTCCTAGCACACGGGACATGGACTAGCAGAAGGCAAAAGGCTGGGCTCCAGGGATAAACTTTCAGGGGAGGACTGGAAGCCAGTGTGATAAATTTGTTAAATGTACTTTAAGAAATTGCCAGACTATTCTAAAATGAGCTTAAAATGAATCAGAACATAATGTTGGTTTTCAAAAATGAAGAAGAAAACACATAAGATATTTACAACCTTGGGTTAGGCAAAATTAAAAATAGGCTTCAGATACATCAGGAAAAAAATGAAAAGACAGCCACAACCTAAATATATATGCATATATGTATGTGTGTGTGTATCTGTGTATATATATAAATGTATATTTTATATACATATGCACACACATACATACATACATGGTATTCCATCTTAGGAAAGAGTTAAATTCATAATCTTCAAGATTTCTTACTGTTTAATAATAAATCAATTAAGAATGAGCATCAATGGCATCAGTATTCACCAAAGAAGAAACTGGAGTGGCTAAAAGGTGCTAATAATCGTTAGTCATAAAAGAAATCAAAGTGAAACCCACTTCATGCTTAAAAGAGTAGAGTCAAAAGCAAGTAGCCATAGGTAAGGGTATGGAAGACTGGGGCCTCTTCATCCCTGGTGGGACTGTAAGAAGCACAGCAGTTTTGGGACACTTTTTCAGTTTCTTTTTTAAAAAATTCATCAAATTTACTAACTGGGAAACTTATAGTATCTACCCAAGAGATCTATACACACACACACACACATACACACACACTGTGCAACTATCTTACTTTGGTTTCCGTTGGTTTGATAAATACTATGACCAAAAGCAATGTGGGCAGGAAAAGTTTTTCTCCTCTGACCACTGTCAGGTACTAGTCCTGGCCCAAGGGAATCCAGGGCAGGAACTCAAGGCAGGAACAGAAGCACAGACCACACGCTGCTTGCTGACTTGTTCCCAGGCTCATGCTTAGTTGCTTTCTTTAAGTCACTCAAGATGACCTGCCAAGGAGTGGTACTCCCCACATGGCAATTGAGAAAGGCCCTACAGACATGCCCACCGTCATCTGATAGTAACTCCTCCACTGGGGTTCCCTCTTCCCAGCTGGGTCAGGTTGGCAGCTAAGATTACTCCTTGCAGTGTCGTTATTTATAATGTCTAGAAAGTGAAGATAACATGAGCACTTACCAATGAACAGACTAATTGTGCTGCAGACATACAATGACACATTATTTAAGTGTCAGGAAGGAAACGGATGCATGCTGCATGCTGCAAGCTACAACACAGGGGACTACAGGAAACAGAAATCGGGTAGGTGACAGCAGCAACAGGCATCTGTCCCAGTATAGATGACACCCTATATAATTCTATTTAAACGAAACGCCCAGAAAACACAAATCCACCGAGCCAGAAGGCACATAGGTGGTTGCCTGAACTGGAAGTGGAATAGAGTGTGACAGCCAACGGGTAGAAGTGATATACTTTAGGGTGACAGAAATGCTAAGTTTGGGTTCTGTGGTGTCTGAGTAACCCTATGCATTTACTGAAATCGGTCATTTCCTAAACAGGTCAACGGTGTGGCATTATCGTATCTCAGTAAAACTGTTAAAAATTAAGAGAGCTTGGCCGGGCGGTGGTGGCGCACGCCTTTCATCCCAGCACTCGGGAGGCAGAGGCAGGAGGATCTCTGTGAGTTCAAGACCAGCCTGGTCTACAAGAGCTAGTTCCAGGACAGGCTCCAAAACCACAGAGAAACCCTGTCTCGAAAAACCAAAAAAAAAAAAAAAAAAAAAATAGAGAGCTTGTTTGCCCACCCAGTGAGGACAGGCTAGCCCGGCTGGTATGATGGTGTTTGATCGTCACTAGGGACGCATTCTATCTGTGTCTGAGGCTATCTGTGTCTGTGTCTCCTCTGTGCTCTTGCCTTCATAGTCACACACCAATTTCTTTACCAGAGAAGAAACTGGACAGCGAGGAAGACGCTGGTCACTGCTTCTTAGCCTTCTGGATGAGACCGACTGTGGTATCTGTTTTTACCAGCCGACTTCCTCACGCATCATGACAATCATTCAAGATGATTTTTGGGGCACGGAGGGAGACTTCACACAGAATTCTGGCATTACAGTACCTTGAGAAATAGTATTCCCCCCTGGTCGAATTAAGACAAACAAACCAAAAAAAAAAAAAAAAAGATACCGGACAGCTAAGCCAGCTGCTTTAATAGGTATCTCAGAGAAACTCCGATCATCAGCCAGAACATGTCATATGACCATTTTAAAAGAATTTTATTTATTTACTTGAAAATGGGTCTCTCTCACTATGTAGTGCTAGGTAGCCTGGAACACACTACATAGACCAGGCTAGCCTCAACATTATCGAGATCTGCCTGCCTCTGCATTCTGAGTGCTGAGATTAAGGCATGTGCCATCACACGCTGTGATTTTATCCCCCACCCTGTGTGTGTGTGTGTGTGTGTGTGTGTGTGTGTGTGTGTGTGTGTGACATGCAGGTGTCCAAGGATGCCAGAAGATGGCATCTGGAGCTAGACTTACAGGTAGTTGTGAGCTATCCAACATGGCAGTGCTCTAAACCACTGAGCTAGCGCTTTAGTCCATTGGTTCTCAACCCGTGGGTCATGACCCTTTCGGGCTGCATCTCAGATATCCTGCAGACCAGATATTTACATTACCATTCATAGCAGTAGGAAAATTACAGTTATGAAGTAACAACAATATAATGTTATGGGTGGGGGTCAAAGGAAGCTTGAGAACCACTGTGCTAGCCGCACTTACGAGCATTCTTTTCGTTGCTGTTTTTGTTTTCGGAGACAGGGTTTCTCTGTCTATTTCTGGCTATCCTGGAACTCACTCCACAGGGCAGGCTGGCCTTGAACTAAGAGATCCACCTGCCTCTGCTTCTGCCTCTGAGTGTTGGGCCGCCACCACTGCCCAGCAACCATTCTTAGCAGCAGGAAATGCGCGACATTGCTGTTGGCAGTCACCTCAGGTTCCCTTAGCAAGAAGGAAAGGAAGAACGGCGCGCAGCCTCAGTGCTGAGAAACAGTCCCTGCTGTCACTCTAAGCACAAACTGGGCCAGCACTGTCACACTGTGGTGGTGTCTGGTCAGCAGGCCACGAACCAGGAAGTACTTAGTATTCACGGCTATTGATTAAAATGAGAGATAAACAAATCCTTAGCAAAAACAGAAGGTCTCTAAAGAAGCCGTCTGCTAATTGAACAAATGTTCGCTGTTCTTCATATTTTTAGCTGCAAGACAAAAACCCGAAGGCTGGGACATTTGGTACGGTAGAAAAACAGGATTCTCAAGTTAGCAAGGCCTGCGTTTTGAAACTTGGGGATGTCTCTAGGTTAACTACGCCTTGGGCCAATGTCAGCGCAGCTCGGCCTCAGTTTCTTCATCGTGCAGGCGTGCGGAGGAATTCACAGATGGAGTCAAGCCCTTGCCTTGGTGCTTAGCGGCCTCCCTGCGGGCTCACACGGCAGAGCGGCAGGGCTGCCTCCGCAGCCAGGAAGGGTGAGGACTCACTACTTTTCTTGCCAAATTTAAACAGCCTTCCAGCCACACTTTCTCTCCATCTCCCAGGCTGACTATGCTTCTCAAGGGAATTCCTAATTAGAGATCAGCCATTCAACGTAGACACAAACACACACTAATTTGGAGAAGGGGAGGGGGAAAAAAACCCTCAACCTTACACAAAAAAGAAAACAAAATAAAACAAAAACCCAGAAAAACAACAATAATGATAAAAGCTACAAAGAACAAAATTCTAAAAATAATTAAAAAAAAAAACCCAAAAAACCAAAGTGTTCTAGCCCTCCTAATGGTCGATTCTCTCACAAAATCATAGACAGCACTTGGAAGAACACTTTGATCTGTCTGCACTGGGTACGTGACAGAAGGCAGCCACTGGGTAGGGTGCTCGTGAAAGCGGACGGGCAGGTCATCAGATCCAAGCTCAGGTCAACCATAAAAGGTGGAGAGGGATGGGAGGGAGCAGGAGAGACCGCATGTGTCTATGTTAGTGTGTGTGTGTGTGGGGGGGGTATGACTACAAGCCTATAAAAAGATCTAGTCAGGGCTGGTAAGACAGTTCAGCAGATAAAGGCACTTGCTGCCAAAACTAAAGACCTGAGTTTGATCCTCAAGATTCACTCGTGGAAAAAGAGAACTGGATTCCAAAGGCTTCCATATGTGTTCATTCTCATTCTCTCTTTCTTCTCTGTCTCTCTGTCTCTCTCTGTCTCTCTCTGTCTCCCTCTCCCTCTCCCCCCCCTCTCTCACACACACTAAGGAGGTAAACGCAAAAGAACAAAAATTAAAAAGATCCCATTCAAACTGACAAAATAAGCCTACATCTTTCAAGTGGTGTGCAAACGTAGTAGCTTCTCCCAGCCCTCAGTGAACACTTACTGAATAGAGCCTCAGCTCCCATTTCTGCAAGAAAGCTAAGCGTCACAAAGGTAAACTCCAAAGTTATCAATGGAAAGATAGAACAAATATTTAATACGTCTACTTACTGTCTACAAAGTATCAAAGATGTCACCGTGGTAAACCCGCTTGGTGGGCCTAACCTAGTAACAGGCACAAACCACGCCGAGGCCAGCCTGGCTTTTCCAGTCACTGAACCAGTGGCTTTGCTTCTTCCCACGGCCTCGTGACCACTGCTTGCCTGTGATGCTCTCCTCTCCTGTGGGAGGGGGCAGCAAAGGTGGGCAGGGCCACCTCAGAAGTAGTTGAACGCCCCCCCCCCCCCCAGCGAGCTGTGCAACCCTTGGTCGGCAGCAGTAGCTCTGCTTGCTAAAGCCAATAGCTGTCAAACACCTGCCCGTTTCCCAGAACTTCCCTCAGACTCCAATCAAGAAATCCTCCCTGCCCTTCAGTGCCCACCGCAGCTAATAGCAGCTAATTTCCAATCCCCACCTTGTTCAACACTCCTCCTAGCTGGAGAGCTGCCTCATTTCACACTTGAGTTAGAAGTCAGTTACATGCAAAACAAATCAGAGGCACAGTCTCTCTTTTTCTCGGGCATCATCGTCTTGTATAGTTACCAGGTCTCCACCTTTCCTTTTTTCCTACAGTCCAAACCAGGGGAAGCGGTTAAAGTCTTGTACCTCCAAGTGCACAGCCTAGAGGAAGGCAGCGTGTAACACGTCTTCACCTACGACTCAGGTCCGGCTTCCTGCAGTAGTACAAGCTGATTCAGTGGAATAAAAGCCTTACATAGGGAGCGCTGGTGCTGCTGGCCACACTTGGAGCCGGTCCACAGCACAGAACAGCTGCTCAGGGGTGCCTTCTGGGTTGCTGGAACGCTTTGTACAACATAACATAGTTTACAGACACAGCTGACTGCTGACTTTGTTACTTTGTGTGCATTTAGGCCGATAATGCCATTAATGGGCAACACCATAGCTGAACAACACCTGCACTCTTGTTGGTTGGCTGGTTCATTTGTTATTTATTTATCTTTATTTAAAGTAATTCTACATAGTCCTGACTGGTGGGGAATGTGCTCCTATGTGACCCAGGCTGGATTCCTACTTGAGACCCTCCTGCCTCTGCATCTTCGATGCTGGGAAAATAGGAGGGGGGGGGGCTTCATCTTTCCAGGCAACCTGCACTAAGAGTGGAGGTGCTCACCTTCAAAAGCGTACCCTGCATCCGGGGAAGAGACCCACTTACACATGACTGACAGGAGTGACCAGGATTGCAGAAAGTTTTCTGATGGTGATGAGGAAGGCTCCTAAGTGTATGCTCAGCCTTTTGTTTTTGAGATAGGGATCTCACTCTATACACCAGGCTGGCCTGGAACTCACAGAAATCCTGCCTTCGCCCGCTAAATGCTGAGATTAAAAGAGTCACTACCCTGCACTCCATGTGCTGGTGTCTTAAAGGGTTTTGGAGGGCTCCTCTTTAAATTCACAGCTGGTTGAAGCTCTGCAGGTTTTATTTCACTCACAACC
Organism: Microtus pennsylvanicus; assembly: GCF_037038515.1. Classification (NCBI taxonomy): domain Eukaryota; kingdom Metazoa; phylum Chordata; class Mammalia; order Rodentia; family Cricetidae; genus Microtus; species Microtus pennsylvanicus. The sequence continues at coordinate 36,859,011 of NC_134594.1, read as the reverse complement.
TCCTCTTATGGGAATGGGGCGAAGCACCGAGGCTTCTGTGAGGGCGTGGTGGGAAGTAGGACTTTAGATTTCAGATCCAATGCTGTACTAAAGACACTAGGGGTCAGCAGATTCCCAAGAGTGGTGAGCGAGATTGGGAGCCCCAGTGCCCAGGGCACTGCTGGAGGGATGCCCACTACTGGAAGCATCCAACCGGCACCATAGCTGCTTTCTAACCCGGCTTAACAGTAGTTTTAACCTTTCCTTGGGCACACTGAAGTCCTCCTGCAAACCCTGCACGCTCGGAGACGCTGATTTGGTGGTAGGGTTTGTGGCCCAGCCCAAGCTAACTGATTTGCATCATACCTTCCCACAGCTCCAACTGTGCCTGCCAGTACCAAAAAATATGACCTTATTTGGGCAACGAGTTCCAAGAGACTGCTTCGGAAACTTTTGTTTAAGATCAAATAGGGATGGAGGTGGGAATGAGGGTAGGGGCGGGGCCAGAAGAGGTGGCTCAGCAGTTAAACTAAAGGCCAGCGCTGCTCTGGTGCAAGGAGGGGTGTTCAGTTCCCAGCACTCACTAGCACCCCCCTCATGGAGCTCCAGCTGTCTGTAAAGATCCAGGGATCTAGCACTTTCTTCTGGACCCTACAGGCACCTGCACTCACACATTTGTGTACAGGCACACACAGTTAAATAATTAAAATTAATGAAAGATTAAATGGGGAAGTAGCAGAGAAATTTGCTAAGGACACCCGGCTCTTCTGACAGTCCCTGGAAGCCTCTCCTCCTACCCATCTCTTCTTCTAATTGGGATGAGAAACCCAAAAGCCCTGGAGACATATGATTGACGGTCAGGCAACAAACGGGGTGTGGCAACGAGGGACACTTAGGAAATGAAGCTGACTGCAAGAAACACAGCAGAGGCGTTAATAAAACCAAGCAAGTTCCAGGTAAAATCCTACGGAGTGAAAGAAGGAAACATTCTAAATCATCAGTGTGTGTGTGTGTGTGTGTGTGTGTGTGTGTGTGTGTGTATGTGTATGTGTATGTATGTGTCCCACCTGTGCTGAAAATAGAACCCAGAGCTTTGTATAGGAGCATCCTTCCCTTGAGTTTCTGCCACGTTTCCAGAAGTATTTTCTAAAGAACCTTCTAGCTGCTTAAAAGCTAAATCTCATCACTGTAAAGCTACATTTGCATTTAGTGGCGTCTTACATAACACACGAGGGGACAAAGCATTTTAAACCTGGAAATCTGAGAGCAAGTGACATGCACGTTCAAACTTTCTGAGTTTCACGCCAGCTCTACCCATGCTGTGACACCAAAGCTCCGCATGGTGACAAAGGGGCCATGGTCCCAGAGCCCGTGACTGGGGAAGAGGCTGTGATGTGCTCAAGGCCTCGCTTCTTTCTTCCCAGAGGCTGTGAAGTCCATTTTCACTACTGGTTCCTTTTCCTTCCCCAGTGTTTAGCAGTAGAAGAAACTTTTTTGGAGATGTACTGATCAGAATTATATTCTCTTGTCTGACAAGAACGGCAGGCTTGTCGAGCAGTGGGCGCACGCCCTTAATCCCAGCACTCGGGAGGCAGAGGCAGGCGGATCTCTGTGAGTTCAAGGTCAGCCTGGTCTACAGAGAGAGAGTTCCAGGACAGGCTCCAAAGCTACAGAGAAACCCTGTCTCAAAAACAAAACCAAACCAAACAAACCAATGGGAGACTGCTGCCAGGCCACTGACAAGCAGAGTGGAGAGGGAACAGGCCTCCACTCCAGCTGTCTGCTGATGTTCATCCCCTGCTCAGCCCTAAGTGGTTTCCGTGTCCTCGGAGTTCAAAAGCCTGCGCCTTTCCTTCATGTCTGAAAATGGTTTTATTTGGTACTCATTTGAGAAGCAGTAAGGGAACGAAGGGACACCAAAGTCAGCTCTGCGGGTCAATTGCAGATGAATGTTTCTATGAGGGCTGGAGAGTAGGTTCAGTGGCTAAGAGCACTGGCTGTTCTTCCGGGGACCAGGGTGTGGCTCCCAGAACCTATTCGGTGATTTACAACTAGCCTTAACACCAGCCAGTTCCAACATCCTTTTCTGACCTCCTCTGGTACCTGGCAATAAGGTGCACATACATAATGAAATCAAAACATTCATACACATAAATAAAACAAACAAACCAAAAACCACTTAGGGCTGCTGAGATGGTTCATGGACTGCAGCAGGTGCTTGCTGCCAAGCCTGATGACCTAGGTTCAATCCCCAGGACCCACTTCAATAGAGAAAACCCCCTCCTACAACTGTCTTTGACCTCCACACACGGGCTGCGGCACAGACACAAAGACAGAAGTTGTGTCTGTGCTGACCACAGACAGACTTCAATCTTGGGATTATTCTCTAAAGAGCTCGGTATAAAGGTCCTTTGCAGCCTGTTTGCTGTGTTTGTGATTATCAGCAACCGACCAAGGACTCGGCATTTGGGAGGCCGTATGTAACAGGCTGCGTATAAACACTTCTTGGGAAATGAGCACCTGTGCATCTTGGTAACCATGGTGAGTCTTGGCATAGTCCCCGGAGGACACCAAGGGATGAGATAGGACTCCAGAGAACAGGCAAGACTGACTCCACCCCTCGACTTTCCTTCGTTTATTACATACTGCAAAACACGGCAAAGGCCCTGTGCTTCCGTGTGCTTCTGAGGAGGGAAAGTTACATCTATAAAGGGTATAGACGCCGGAGTTCATCATCTCAGTTCAAATCTTGGCAACTCCCTTGGTACTGGGTGACTTCATCTCCGTCAGTAAAGGGGTGATGGATGAAGCCCGTCCTTCAGGTTGCCCTCAGGTTTACAGTCACAACACAGGCAATGATTTTAGCATGAAAAAAAAACCATAGTCGCCAGGACTCTAATCTCCATATTCCTTAGGAAGAAGGCATGCTGCGACCTACAAAGTCAGAGACGCAGCCAGCTCTCAGCTCTCGATGGATTCCCAATGTCTGTGTTTATTTCCACCTGTGACAGATTCCCCAGGCATGCACTGATGAAAGTCGGCTGCAAGAACTTCAAAATGCAGCGCTCTCACACGGGCCCTGCATCTCTGACGGCAATCTAAAGATAAGGCACAGGATTCTGAGAGCAATCACAGGGTTAATGCTTTGATTTGGGGATGATCCAACTCCTTAGGTTGAGTCCCAACAGCAGTCACGAAGGAGCTACTGAGAACTTAACGTTGTGGCGCTCCTGGCAACGCCTCTGCTGTGGCTGTGTCTGTGCGCTGATGTCTGTGTGTGCGCAGCTGTGTGCGCCTGTGTGTGGACGCTGCAATCTGGGGCATCATCCTCAAGAATGCCATCCCCTTCTTTGAGGCTAGGTCTCTCGTTGGCCTGGAGGTCACCAATTAGGTTAGAGTGGCTGGCCAGTGAGTGCAAGATCCTCCTGTCTCTACCTCCCCAGCACTGGGATCCTAAGACCAAGGCCACCAGGTCTGGCACTTCCATGTGGGTTCTGAGGATGAATCTCATCCTCAGATGAAGTTGAGTCTAAAAGGCAAGGTAGTTACTACTCAGCCCCTGCTGTCCTTTTTTAAAAAATTAATTAATAAAAATACAGGTTTCTAAGGACTTTAGTCATTCATTCAAAATCAGGTGCCTGGGGGAGGAAAAGTTTAGGCCCCATATATACACAGCCATTCCAGGATTCCTGTTCAAGGTGGCAGACGCCGGGGTGTCCTGGGACAGAAGCAGCAAAGGAAGTGATCTCTCTGTGCTGTGTGGTAACCCACTTTCTCTCTCTCTCTCTCTCTCTCTCTCTCTCTCTCTCTCTCTCTCTCTCCCTCTCCCTCTCCCTCTCCCTCTCCCTCTCCCTCGCAAAGCTACTAGCTTTCCACATCTGTACAATGTGCTTTCTTCCTAACAGCTGGAAGACATGAGAGCAGGTGCTTTAAGCCATCGGTTCGGACCACGAGGCAGGAAGCGGTAAACTGAGGGTGGGCAGAAGACAAGCTGCATCTACAGCTAACTCCAAAGCAGAGAGACACCAGCCGACTTAAAGCTGCCTTCTTGGGTGGCAGATCTCCACCCGTCTTCCGGATTTCTCACAACATAAAACCCTGCGTCACTAAAGCTTTGGCGTTTGGAGTATCAGTCACTCCGAGCTAACGATAATCATCTGAACCATCCTCCGAGACCTCTGCACCAGCTCCTGCCGCCTCCAGTTCTTGAAGGACTGTGATCAGAACATGTCAACCCTTTCCTCCCCGAGCTGCTTTTGGTCTTGGTGTTCCATCACAGCAGCAGAAAACCCTAACTCAGCCGAACATGTGTTTGTTTGTCCTTTTGGTTTTTAATTGGCACAAGTGACTGACTACTATAAATTTGGAGGGTCGCATTTTTATGCATGAGTTTTATAATCATGGTACCCTAATCACTGAAGATTCGGTTTCTTCAATCAGAGTTGTGACAACAGCTATGATATGATTAATTGTAATCATAAAAATTGTTAACATGTTGTGTGATTATCAGATATTAGGCGCTGCGCCAAGTCCTTTATTTTCATTATTGCATTAAAATCTGTTTTTCCCCCCTCTCCTTCCTCTAGAGATGTTTTGAAGAATGGGAATAAAAATAAAGAAATGTACAGACATAAAAAATATATTAAAAAATTTTGAAGTCAGACATGGTAGGTGGTGATGCCTACCATGCATCAGGAGGCAGAAGCTGGTGGGTATCTGAGTTCGAGGCCAGCCTGCTCTCCACAGTGAGTGTTCTAAGCCAGTCAAGACTACACACTGATGATAAGATACACACAAATATGGAATTATTACTGATTGAATAGCTAACTTCTTTTAGGGGAAAGAGACCCCAAAAGATTTAAACTAAAAGGGGGGGTCTGTTTTCTTTAAAGACGTCAGACAACATACAAACAAAAAAAAATGTATGAAATTGCTTACTATAGAAAAGATGTTAAAATACATATGAAGAACATATTGGATGCCCTTTCTCTTCATTTTGAATTATCCTCATCATCTGATCCAGCAAAAGCTAAGTATCAGGCAATCCTTAAGAAAAGTATGGAACTGGACAGATGACTCCTGCTCTTCCAGAGGTCCTGTTCCCAGCACACTTACTGCCTGAAACACCAACTCCAGGGGACCCAGGACCCTCTTCTGGCCTTCATAGGCAGCTGCTATCACATACACATTCATATACAGACACAATACATACACATAATTTAGAGCAAACAACAAAATATGACTGACACGTGCTGTATATAGATATATGTTTTCTTCTATTTTACTTATGAATAATTGCATATGTTCCAGAAGAATGTTTAAGTTGACTGAAATTCTAAAATTTCTCCCCTTAGAGAAAGAACACTCATAACAACATCTTACTTAACCGCTATCACCCCACAGCTGCAAGTTCCCCCATAATATGTGTGTGTACTTAACTGTCCCATAAATGCAAGAGGAAAAAAAATAGGAGAATTGTCATTCATCTTTACTGCATACAAAGGGGACTACAAGCTCTAGGGTTGGAAAATGAAGGGGAAGAAAATGTCCAGCTTCTAAAATGGGAATTTTTTTCAGTAAAAAGCATGCACTTGGCATTTTTCGCACAGCCAGAACACTGAGCATGAACGCTGCCCTCCATGGAGAGCAACTTCCTTTTCCAACATCTGCCTGGTCTGTATTGAAGGGGTGCGAATCCGTGCCTGTGAGCAGGTCCCTCTTCCCTGGGAGAACACAGAAGGAGCTGCAACTGTGGGTCAAGGGCCCGCGGTAACCGAAGAAAGGATCTGCCGAGGCTCAGCTCCTTGTCTGTCACCAAGACCCTCACAGCCAAGTGCTTGGCAAACAGGGTACAAGCGCTACTGATGTCGGTGCTTCTTAAACCCGAGGTCTGCCAGCCGATGCCATCTGTGTTACGGGAACTGATAATGACTTCCTGTCCTCACAGCGGGCTACAGTTGGGACCCCTGTGAGAAGCAGGGGATGCCCCAAGTGAGTGAAGCCCCGAGGGAATGTGTATTGTTTACGCAGGCGCTGCGACCCTGTCAAGGACCAATATCTCAGCCCGGTGGGAGTGGCTCAAAGGGAGAGCAGAGCCTTCCTCTGGTGTGTGTGCAGAAAATGCCCACCACAGCTTTTCCCCAGGTTTTTGTTATATCTCCCCAGAAGTTTACAGCTTGCAGACTGCTTACTGAGACTGCTAACCCCGCCTCCTTGCTCATCTGTGTGTTATCTGTGTGTAATAACCCCCTCTCCCTGTTCCACTGTATAATGGACAGGATGAACTTCTGGGATGCTGTGGCTCCTTCATCAGAGAGCCCAGTGCACCCAGTCCCGGCTTTTCTGTGTATCCATTCATGTTAGTCTTTCCTTCCTTCTTGAAGCCCCAGGAGGCCAATCCTTGAAGCTGTGACTGACACAGCAAATGCTCCTTCAAGCCCTTTGAGTCAGTTCCTGTCCTGCATCCGTTGGTAGGAAAGGGCAGATTCAGGGGGGGCTCAGAACCGATCAAAGTCTCTGGATCTTGGGACTTGGTGGGCTCTGCAGGGTTCTCGGGAGGTGACACACTGGCTCACCTATGCCTGACTTCTCATATTATGGTAGAGACTTTGGAGATGGATTATCAGCATGGTCACATCAGTGTAACACGTGGTCGTTTTCGTCATTATCTTGTGACTGTAGCTCGTCTGAGGTGGCAACATTGTTCTGCAGGTGAGTATGTGGCCCCCGGCAGACGTTCCAGTCACACGTGGAGGATAAGTGAGTGAGTGAAAGCAGAGCTTTCCTTCCTGGAAACCTCCTTTCCAGGCCCAAGCCTCTTCCCCCTCAGAAGACTTCGACTCAGACATTCTAGCTCAAGTGGACTTTGCTGTAGTTTCCCCGCCCAACCCAATCTCTGCCCTGAGTTATTGTTCCAGACTCCAAACCGACTGCTTCACTTTTCTGAAAATGCCTCAAGAAGTCTTCATCGTTCCTGAGGCGGTCAAGAAGAACCTGGCTTTAACGGGTCCCTCCCACACCAGGCAGAATTCCTGATCAATTTCTCGATGCCCAGCCCTTCTTTCCACCTTCCGAGAAGCTGTGTGGAGAACTCCTAGCTCAGCCGTGGGGTCTCAGTGACGCCTTCCACATTTGTTATCTTTTAACTCCTCCCATTGCCCTTGCGGTGTTTCTTACAACCCCTGCTGGGCTGTCTGTCAAAAGTCCAGTTCACTCTACCCTGCTTTTCTGTGACCTTGGTCGTGTGTCCCAGGCCTTTGCCTGCAGGAAGCAGCTTGGCAACTCTTACTGGATAAACATATTTGATTTTGTGCCAATTTCAATCCCACACTATGACTTCACGGAGGAGAAAGCGAAGCTTTAAAAGGTTAAGCCATTTGCACGGGGCTAAGATTCCTAGGGCCGAAACTTGGCTTTCTTTCCATCACTTGGCAGCATTTCGCCTTTCTTTACCCGGAGGGTAGCAAAAGCTGCATACCTGAGCCCCACTGCCCTGCACGGTGCTGGTCCCCTTTACTTCAGAAAGAAGGAATGCAGGGGAGAAGGAATTTGCTGCTGGTGGTTCAAACAAGAGCAAAGCCTCCAGAGCAGCAGCGTGAAGGAATGTAGGTCAAATAACTGCCCTGCTCAGTCTCTGTAGTGGTTGCCTAACTTTCGTCATTTGCATATGTGAGGTCACAATCTAAAAATCATCAGATGGAAAATTCCAGCTTAGTAACTGTCATTAAAAGCAAGAGTTTTCAAGTCCTCGGTTTTAGTTCATGCTCATTCTCATTTAAAATTTCACAGTCGTCGACTTGTGAACGGCCGACCAGGTCCAGAAACCACGGCAAGGGTTTGCAAACACCAGTCTCGTTCGGCAACTGTTAAGTGTGGAATAGGGCTAAGATACGCTCAGTGGTACAGGGCTTGATTGACAGACGAGGGTCCTTGGCACGGGAAATGAGGAACAGATAACGATTATAAAGACAAGGAAAATTGGCTAATGTTAGTTATGGACCAGGTACATCCTCCTATCAACCCTGCTATTAATAGCCCCACCTCACAGCTGCAGAAGTCAGGGCAAAGAGAGTTCGAGGAACTTTGTTCAAGACTGGACAGCTAAAGGGATTAGAGGGGACTTGGGAAGAGAGCTTGTCAGTAAAGTGTCTGCCTCGCAAGAGTGAGGACCTAAGTCTTGATCTCCAGCACACACACGAAAAGGTGGGCATGGCAGTGCACCCCTATAGTCCCAACTTTGGAGGGACAGAGACAAGAGGATCCTGGGGGTTCCTGGCTAGGAAGTGAGCTCCAGGTTGAGGGAGAGATCTTAAAGAATAAGGTGAAAGGCAACTGAGGAAGAACCTGATGTCAGTCAGTATGTGTTTGTCTGATGCACCCCAGACAAACACATACAAATATGTAAACACACATGCATGCACGTACAGAAAGAGAAAGAGGGAGAGAGAGAGAGAGAGAGAGAGAGAGAGAGAGAGAGAGAGAGAAAGAGAGAGAGAGAAAGAGAGAGAGAGAGACCCAGACAAACAAAACACACACACACACACACACACACACACACACACAGAGTACAACTCTGTCTGGTTCCAAGCCTGATTTTTGTTTTTGTTTTGTTTTGTTTTTTCCAAGCCTGCTCCCCCACTCCTTCCACTTTCTAGTTTGTATAATGGCAACAATGAATAGTGATACGAATAAATCATTTTAGGTCTATATTTTCCCAAAAGAACCAATTTAAAATTTAACAATGTCTGACAACATTTCAATAAAAATCTGTATCTTATCCACATGCTGTTTCCAGGAGGAAACTTCACAATGTTGATATTCTGCTTGATCCTTTCAAAGTAAAAATGGAAAAGATGAAGGAAAAATGCCTTGTTAGAAGAATCTGAGGACAAGATCTAGGAAAGTATAAATGACCGTAGAAATCCCACATTTGAAACCCAGACTGCTAATAAAATCAAGTTTTAGAGTGATCTACAGGATACTATTACTAACATACAAGAGTTCTTATTCAGGTTCAAGGGCATGTGATGAACTGTCAATAAGAAGCCACGGGAATGAATGGTGCCAGTGTCCCCACAATCAGAAAGGAGGTTGTGTGCCAGTTTCTTCTGAGATTAAAACCTTCCATCTTGGAAGGAGGCTCATAAAGACACACTATATTAAAGCGAAGTTCAAACAACAGGATAGTCTAAAGGAAAAGTGTGTTAAAACACGGGATGCTCTAAGGAGAGGTGAAACATTCCATCCTGCAAGGAAGTTTGCTAGGTTCAGAAAGTAAACAACTCAGAATGGCTTCAGGAAGTCCCTGAAACTGAGCAGAGTCACTGGGCTCATCTGTCCCCAAGTGATATAAACTGTCAGGACTCCTGAGAGACTCTACCACAAGCTGAGCTGCTTCAAAAGAGGCTCAGACCACCACCTCATCTACCTGGGAAGGATGGACACTCTTCAACCTGTTGAGCTGTCTGGAGTCCATGCAGTGGGCTCCAGGTATCCAGCTTTGGTGAGCTCTCACCCATGCCGGTTTGGTGATACAGCTGGCTTTGAGTCATCTCTGCTCCTGGTAAATAACCCTTTACTCCTAATTCTGCAAGTAGCCCCGGTGAAACTCATTGGCTCATCAAGCTGGATTGGTCTGTCATGTGTTCCCCAACTGGGGTGAGTAGACATTTATTCACTCCTTCCCGGGAACAGAACCACACAACAGAAGAATTGTTAAGAACAGCTTTGAAGGGTTTGAGGTTGAAGTAGACACCAATCTCTTTGGCAACAAGGGTCCAAAGACAATAGTGTCAAAGTCGGTTGGTTAGTCATGGAAACACAGACTAATTCAGTGGCTGGCCCTTAGAGTCCTTGTTCTAATGCCATGACATCATCTGGAGAAAGACACTGCAGAGTTTGTCCAGAAACTTCCATTCGTCTCCCCCGCCCCCCAGCATACAGAATGGATGGCTTTAAGCTTTGTCTCCATCTGTGGTTGTTGGCCCTGGTGCTCCCTTAAGTTACCATTTTGTTTCTCCACTGTCAATGCAGAGTGTGCCACTGAAGTATTGGTAATGTTGGACTTTGTTTTAGCAGGATGTGGCCCCACTGCAACATGTCCCAAACTAAAACAAAACTAAATCTTTGTTCCTCTGTGTAGCATCACCTAACAAGTACTAGACGGTAAGGGCCTTGTTTGCCCCATTATCCACAGGGGTCCTTGCTGGAGTCATGCTGTGTTTACATCTCTGGGGAATCCGGGAAGCAGTAAGTCTCCCTTGCAAGAAGTAATAAATACTACATATTCCAACCTTTGAGTCTGTCTTAGTTAGGGTTTCTATTGCTTTGAAGGAACACCATGACCAAAAAACAAGTTAGGGAGGAAAGGGTTTATTTGGCTTAGACGTCAGCATTGCTGTTCATCACTGAAGGAAGTCAGTACAGCAACTCGAGCAGGGCAGGATCCCTGAGGCAGGAGCTGATGCAGAAGCCATGAAGGGGAGCTGCTTACTAGCTTGCTTCCCATGGCTTGCTCAGCCTGCTTTCTTAGAGAACCCAGGACCACCAGCCCAGGGATGGCAGCACCCACCATGGGCTGGGCCCTCCCTCACTGCTCACCAATTGAGAAAATGCCTTACAGCTGGCCTTTCATCACCTGAGGCTCCTCCTGATGGGTCTGAAGACTCTAGTTTCTGTCAGGTTGGCACACAAAACCAGCCAGTGTGGTGTCAATTACTCTCCCAAACCCAGACTTCTGTCTGGTTCCTTGGTGTCCCCAAGGCTGTCTTCATGCACAGATCATCTCTCACCAAGCTATGATGGTCCTATCTGTTTTATATGGACTGTTTTTCTGCCCTCCTATCTACTGTACTGCTTCTCCTAGTTTTGGAGTCTTCACTGAGGACTGTGGTCTCCCTGCTAGAACAGACTCACCGCTCCACAAGTCCCTTTCACGGACTTGTGGAGGGGGAGATATTTCTGAAAACTCAATCTAACCTGCAGGGGCTCCGCTCTTCCATGACAAGGTTCTAGGTGGTCTAGCTCTTACCTAAACCCCTGTCTGTTCACCACACGTCAGTCTTCCTACAGTCAAGTGTTTTGCTTATTTAAAAAGCAGATTTCAGGGCTGGAGAGATGACTGAGGTTAAGAACAGTTACTGTTCATTCGGAGGAGCAGAGTTCAGTTCCCAGCACTTATACCAGAAGGCTCCCAACATGACATAACTTCAGTTCTAAGGCGTGCATATACCTTCTTCTGTCCTCTGTGGGCACCCCTCACCCAGCCACACACACACACGCACACACACACACACGCACAATTTTAAAATCTTTTTTTAAAAATTAAAAACTAAAGTGCCTAGTCCCAGATTCTAACCTCAGTTAGATTTCTGATCCATTATGCCTGGGGAAAGGCTCAGAATCTATGTCTAAATACAGAGACAGGACTCTCCCTAACGCGCCCATGCTCACTCATAATTTAACATATGCTAGTCCCTCTGCCTGGAATATCTTCCACACATTCACCAGTGCGGAAACCAAGGCAGAGATTAAGTAACTTTCCAAAGATCACATGCTTAATAAGTATGAACTGGGATTCCAAGCTTATAGCAACAGCCTAAACTCCTTAAGGCCTATCTCCCCAGTTAGGAAACCAGCTAAAGGAGCAGGCGCTAGTGAAGTGTAGGATCTGAGTTTGGGTCTGTCCTACCCAAAGGTCAGAGTCTTCACCACACAGTCTGGTAGAAGAAGTGGGGAAGAACCAGGATGGGCAGAACCTGTACTGAGCATGTGCATGCACACAGAAAACATTACTTCCGTGACAGATGCCTAAGCCCTCTCCTAATTAAATTAAATCGCTAAAAGTAGGTTCCAGGAACCAGGAGTTTTAAAAGGGGTAATACTCCCTTCTTCCCACAATTCCAATAAGTAGCTTGAGTCAGAAGTCACTGTTGAAGCCTCTTCCCCTTGGGACCCGCTTCCTGTATTTCCAGGTCATCCTTTCTCTATGTCTACTGTTTTATTAAAAGCCCACTTGTTGGCCTCTCACGGAAGTTTTAAATTGTTTTTATGCCACAAAGGCTCCCTTTTCAGGAGGTCCTTTTCATGTGTAAATATTAAAAAACCAAGGACAATAACAACAAAAACAAAAACAAATCCTAACAAAGCAAAAGCAGGTTTACAAAGAGAGCCAGTTGCACTGAACTACTGACCACCAGTAGCCACTTCTCTGCCCCTGACCTTGAAAGCCTGCCTGTCCATTCGTCCTTTTTTCTGTCTAGGAGGCCAACACACAGTTGGTAGTTGCAAGCTTAAGTTCTAGAACGAGCTGCACCCACCGCACACACTTCAGGTTGAGAACCTTAGGTTTGGTAGTTGAGAAGCGCCTCATCGGAGAGCAACCAGCAGGGCGCCAGAGCTCATGAGATTCAAATGTTACATATCTATTTTGAGAAATTCTCAAGACATCTGAACATTTTTAAAACTGGTAGCCTTTTAGAAAATCAATAAAATTAAAATTCTGAACACGGTGTTATCACTTCTAGTCTTCGTAGGGTGTTCGTTCCTGTCTTGCCGTCAGATGCTGGAGGGAAAGGAAGCGGGGATGTGGATCTGACTCAGAGGTTCTCTAAGCAGGAGAGAACAGTTGGGGGGTATGTGATTGCCTTCCTGCTTAGCTAAGCAGAGTACTGCCCGCCCCAGCATGTCTAAGTAAGTCTAAATCCTCAGACCCCATGATTATGTCTTCATGTTTTCTTGCACAGCAGAGCAGACTTCACAGATATGGATAAATTAAATCTTGAGATAAGATTAGCCTGGATAATCTGGATGGTCCTGACATAATTACAAGTGTCTTTATAACAGGGATGCAGGAGAGGTGGGAGGGGTGTAACAGCTAAAGCTGATGTGAGAGTTATGTAGAGGGATATTCCAATGCATGCAGTAATGCAGGGGGTAGTCCAATGCATGTAGCAATGCAGGGGGATACTCCAATGCATGTAGTAATGCAGGGGATACTCCAGTGCATGTGGCAATGCAGGGGGATACTCCAATGCATGTAGTAATGCAGGAGAATACTCCAGTGCATGTAGTAATGCAGGGGATACTCCAGTGCATGCAGATGCTGTCTAAAAGCTGGAAAGGGCCAGAGAATCGAGATCCTGCAGAAAGATTGCCTTTGGCCCTGTACGACCATTTCAGACTTCTGACTTCAGAACTGTAAGATAATAAATATGCACAGGTTGTTTGTGGCGATTTGTTACAGCAGTCATAAAAAAAAACAAATGCATCTGCCCTTCCATAAACAACAAAATGGCAACACACACAATGAGCAAGAGCCAAACACATAATTTCATCTTTTGTTTATATGCTGTGCCAGTATTTTTGACCCTGAGTGCTTGTTAGAACCATCTGAGAAGCTGCAATAGACAGACATAGGCATAGAGATGAGCAGATTCTGACAGATAGTTCACACCACAGATATACTAATGCTGGGGCCCCAAATGAAGCAGAATCTATGGAGGGGTGCATGATACTTTGGACAAGAGCATGTTAAAGGAACAGCTAAGAACCCTGCCTCGTACAGTCAAAGGTAGGATGAGTTATAGCCTTTATAGCCAAGGTAAATTTATCTAATCTTCACTTTGAAAAATTTGCACATGCCCAAGGAAACTGTATGTCTATCTCTCTTGCCCTCAGTCCAAAGGTCACTACTTCAGTTAGGCTATCTAGCTGGCCGGTAAGCTCCTGGGATTGCCTGTCTCTGTCTCCCAATGCTGGGGACAGGCACATCTGTAAACAGTTTCATTAATTAGCGAATTAAGAAGGTGACAGACATATACTGAAAACAGAGAGGAGAAATGGTTTACCTAAGGTTATAAAAAGCTTCTATGTGATTATAACCAGAATCTTGCTTAACTTTCAAGTCAGTCAGTGACAGACCGTACCCACCCAACCGCACATCACATCTCTACTCTGATGAGCAAACCATCAGCCTCTAAGTCAGTACCAAACCCCTGGCCAAAGCAAATGGTCAAAGCAAGTTGCCTCAGCTCCTTTCTACAGGTGAACAAATCCTAAGCTACCGATTCAAAACAAACCTTCCCATCGATGGAAATGGTAAAAAACGATAAACAACTAAAATGTCGGTTGTGGGGTTAAAAGGCAAAAGTCCTAGCAAATGAAAATTCTACTAGATTGAATAGTGAGTAAAATATCTGAATTGTTATCGAAATTTTAACACATTACCACTGGTGGAACATGCTTGTGGGATGTGTGAAGATGCTCTGCCGTGGTCGGTGTAATGAAGAGCTGAATGGACAATAGCTAGGCAGAAAGAGGATAAGACAGGATTTCCATGGAGCTCTGGGAAGAAGAGAGGTGGGGAGACACCATGAGACTCTGAAGAAGTGTGACACACAGTACAGAGGAGAGGTAACCGAGTCACATGGCAGAACACAGATTAATAAAAGTTTAATTTGAGTGAGAAGAGCTAGTTGGGGACAAGCCTGAGCTAAAGGCCAAACTTTAATAATTAATAAGTTTCTAGGTTGTGATTTGTGGGCCAGTGGTCCCAACAACAACAACAACAACAAAATACTACTACAGAGCATTACTGTGGCCCACACTGATGGTGGCTCCATCACAATCCATGCCTTAGCAACCCTGTGTGCTAACGTTTGCCCTCACAGCATATAGGGCACAAAGGCTAAGTATTACATACGGGCCACTGCCGGAACTCAAGGCCTAAGCCATGCTCCACCTAGTTCCTTTGGCTTCTCATCTCTGAAGTACAGCCTAGTGTTTGACAGATCCAAAACAGAGGCTTACTGAGAGGACTCGGATATGAGACAGGAGAGTACCTGCAATGCCAACTTACTCATCTCTAGAACTGAAGAAGGGAACTGCAGTAAAGACATTAAAAACAGTGTGTGATATCTGTCACAAAAAGCTTCGGGGGGGGGGGTTGGGGAGGTGGCTCGGTCAGTCAAGTACTTGCTCTGTAAGTGTGGGGCTAGAATTCAGATTCCAGCACCCGTGTAAAAGCTGGGTATGGCGACCTGAGCCTGTAAATCCGATCACTGGAGGTGGAGACGGGACCATCCGGAGAGCTTGCTGGTAGCCAACTCAGACGCTCACCAGCTGCAGGTTAGCGGAAGACCAAACAGAAGGGCTGGGGAGAATGACTGAGGATGGCTGGAGGGTGAGCTAACACTGCCCTCCGGCCTCCACATGCATCCTGTGTGCACATGCATGCACATGAACACGCAGAAACACACGTTGCTGTAAAAAGTAGCATCTCACTGATGCACCAGAAGCATTCCTCATCTCAGACCTCTGAACCCCACTGCTGAGCGGAGTTTCCAGAGCAGAGAGAACACCCACTTCACAGCGCTAAAACCTGAGGTGTCTACTCTCTGAGCGCAGAGAGTGTCTTCCTCCCTCTCAGTAGTCGGTGTGGCTGTGGCAAACTCTCAAATCCTGACTGTTCCTGGGCTCTGACCCCCTAACTCCTCAGCCTTCTTCAGGGCTGCCTCTACTACAGACTGGCTCTGCACCCCCATTCTGGTGGGATTATTTTGTCTTTGTTTTGGTGTGGATAGGAAACGTCCTCACAGTTAGCACTGGATGCTTGATCTTCAGATACTGGTGCTATTTTGGGAGGCTCTGGAGACTTCAGGAGGTGGGACCTAAACTGGAGGATGTAGGTCACTGAAGGTCAAACCTCCTAACTCTGCTTCCTTTCTAGCATGCCCCTGCCTCTATGATGTCACTATGGTCTCACAATCGGCCCTGGACTGACATCTCTGCCACCGTGAGCCATTCTTCCCAGCTTGCAGTTTTTTCTATCAGGCATTTGGTGGCAGTGGCGGCTTCATTTCTTACTGCAGACCAGCAACTTGGCATAGATGTTTTATGCATTAGCAGTGTAATCTTGATTTACCTGGGCCCATCCCTGAGAAAGAAACCTAACTTTCCTCCCATCACGAAGTCAGTTTCTGAGCCGTGAAGCTAAAGTGCAGATCTTGGATTAGAGATCACTGGCAGGTTCCCAAAGTGCAGTCCCCGGGCAACGGGTATCAACCTCACTGGGGCCTCGTTAGAAGCAGTGGTTCCTGGACCTGTCTTCCACGGTGTTTTAACAAGAGTTCGAGGGGATGCTTAATGCGTGCTCAAGTTGAAGAGTCATTAAATGAAATAGCGTCGTTATTAGGAGGTAGGTGCAGAGGTGGGGATGGGGGGTCGGGAGTGATGAGTAACTTGATGTGCCAACTTTACTCGGCCAGTGTCCCTGCTGTTTGGTCCAACATTAGGCAAGTGTCTTTAGATGGGAGCAACATTTAAACTAGCTGACCGGTAGTACAGAAGCTTCTTTCCATCCAGTAGCCAGCCTCACCCATTCAACTGAAAAGGAGACAGCACAGGTTCCAGAAGAGGAGACTCCCTCTCAGCTTTGGACTCCACCATACAACATCAACTCTTGCTGCTGGCCTGAACAGTTCCATCAACCAACTCCTTAAAATCTGTCTCTCCTGTACTTTCCCACCTTATACACACACACACACACACACACACACACACACACACACACACACACACTTTAGTTCTGTTTCTTTGGTGGGCCATGATTGATACAGGGCTGGAAGGGAGTGCAACGGAGTGTAAGAATTTATTCTCTTCTTTTCTTTTTTTTCCCTCGGTACTGTATGTTCAACAATTAGTAAACTCCCATATATTTTTGGTAAACTCACCGAGAAAGGGCAGTAGATAATTTGGCCCTGAGAGGCACCTCCTGGAAAAGAGCCAACCCTGAAGACCCCTCCACTCAATTTCCGTGGGCAATAAACCTCTCCTCAGGAATCTTCTAGACTGTACTGTGAGCCAACAGGAAGTCACATCCAGGGGCATGTTGAGTGTGCCCGTGTTTAATTTCTCACGAGTGGAGGAACACTTGGCACCCAGCAGGCCTTCTTAAGCTTTGTTTGCAGCCGCCGGCCCCGCTGTTTTAAGTGCACTGGCGCAGTGGCTGAATCTCGTCACTTCCACCAGGTTTAATATCCCGGAAGAGCACTTAGGTTAGGTTCGTACCAGTGCGTTGCTCTTCCAGAAGAGCGACAGTGAGAATCCAGCCTTAAAGTGCTGTGTATTTTATCATCTTCCACAAGATGCCATGTAAAGGATGTAGTTTCCTGCCAAGAGAACCGAATCCACGACTTCCACATGGCATGTTTCTGGGGAGCGAGGGGCTATAAAAACAAACAAAAACCCAGGGCTGTCCAGGCTTTGAAGACTGTTTTCAGCAGACAGAAAGTCATCTTAACGAAGTTATTACGCACCTCCAGGATGGTAATTTTATCTATCACATATGATTAAAAAGGAGTAAACACATTCCTTGGTTCATTTCCTTCATTCCTCCTACTTAAGCCTAAATCAAGTTTCTCTGAGGCCATGCCAGGTTCTCGGTGCTGGCTGATCATGTTCAGACTCAGCTGAGAAGACCTAGGCCCAGTGAGGTGGGCAGATGAAGGCAGCTGGCCTGAGGGAGCCCTTGAGACTGCACCTTTGCCACCAAAACACCACTAGTCCTTAGGCTGAACCTTTGAAAACCTTGTTCAAGCTCAAGTGGGGGGGGGGGGGGGGAGTTTTTAAAGCCACTATGAATTATTTTGTTGAATCTGTTTTCCAGTCCCACATAAAAAAAGTATTACAAAAATGAGAAAAGGATTCCTTATTATGCTACACATTCAATTCAATTCACCTAGTGTTCACAGCTGTCCCAAGACTCTTAAGCAGCTGAGGCCTGGTTAAGGATCACCCAAGGTTCAAAGAAAGAACACAAAGGCCAGAGTCGATACTGAGTACCTGGAGATGAAGAGAAGGTAGCTCAGCAGCCTTTAGCATTTACAGAGACCAAATACAGGCCATACAAACAGGTTGGAGACTAGTCAGATGCAAAGATTCACCAGTCATGATGTGGGATGTTCTTCTGTATATGTATTGCTCTTATTGGTTTGATGAATAAAGCTGTTTCGGCCAATGACTTAGCAGAGTAAAGCCAGGTGGGAAATCCAGAGAGAGAGAGAATAGGTGGAGTTGAAGAGATGCTACAAAGTCACTGAAGGAGAAAGATGCCAGAACATTACTGGTAAGCCACATCCTTGTGGCAATACATAGATTAATAGAAATAGGTTAATCTAAGATGTAAGAGCTAGCTAGGCTTACTCCTAAGCCATTGGCCAAACAGTGTTGTGATTAATATAGTTTCTGTGTGACTATTCCCAACTGGTCAGGAACCAGTGTGCGGTCTCTGTTTACAAGTCAACTCATGCAGGGACCGCTTTAAAATAAACTTAAAGACAAATCACTCAGATTTGGCATTGTCACCTAAGTACCTGCTATCATTGTGGAAGCTACTGCATCTTCATTGGGCTTTTCTCTACATCATTTTATTGAAAATGTACACACAATCAGATCCAAAGGCAGACCTTCTCACGTACATTAGTACCAAGGTTGATAGACCATGTTCCTATGCTCTCTCCAGCTCCCTTGCCATACTGTCTCTCTGGGAGTTCTCCATGGTCTTCAACACTATCCCCACGAGCTTTCTTCCGTGATACCATGTCTATTAGTGGCATCCTTGTTCACGTCAAGAATGACAAGCAACTAAGGAATTCTGAAAGTGGGAAAACAGCCTTCCACGGAGAAGAGTGCTCCAAATGGTTATCCAATACCGAGAGTTGGCCCTGAAAACACACACCCTAGTAACATTATACAGACTGAGCAGGTTGTGTTTATTATTTAGGAATACACACACACACACACCTATTAAAGAAAAGGAGGCCATGAATCTGAAAGCAATCAAGGGATGGGCATAGGCGGGGCTAGAGGGAGGAAAGGAAGGAAGGGGATGATGTAATTATACTCTCAAAAACTAAAATATTTTTTAAAAAGTTGTTAATGCCAATATTAACCTATTTTTCATAAAACCTTCTGTTTTCCTAAAGGACAAAGGGGTCATTGCAAAATGAAGGGTTGCATATGTGTCTGGCCTCACTGTGGGACCTTGTGCCTGTAAACTTCTCAGTCCCACAACACACACACTGACTGGTTTCTGTGCTTCTGAATGAGGGCAAACCATACCCCACTACGGCTGCTCCGCTCCCCTCCTGCCACTTTCATTTTCACTAAGTACATGCCTCAGTAGATTTCAAAGGAGCATGGAATCATCAATATTTAAGAAAAATAAATTTTTGAATACGCATGTGGCTCCTCTAAGGTACACTATTTTTTAAACCCCTCAAATGCGTACAAGTCCATCTTGGCTAAATATGTTGGGGAATATTATTTTAAGGTGTGATCTTTGTTCATGCTGCATTTGTTTAACTCTGTGGCGCTGTGATTCTTTGTCTAAAATACCTGATGGTCTTAATAAAAAGCTGAATGGCCAATAGCGAGGCAGGAACAAGGATAGGCGGGGCTGTCAGGCAGAGAGTATAAATAGTAGGAGAAATCTGGGAAGAGAGGAAGGAGGACAAGGAGAGGAGGACACCTGGGACCAACCACCCAGCTGCACAGCAAGTCGCAGAGAAAGAAGTAAATTAAGGTATACAGAAACAGAGAAAGATAGAAGCCCAGAGGCAAAAGGTAGATGGCATAATTTAAGATAAGACAAGCTGGCCAGAAACAAGCTAAGTTAAGGCCAGGCATTCATAACTAAGGATAAGCCTCCATGTGTGATTTATCAGGGAGCTGGGTGATAAGGTTCTCAAAAAGTTAAAAGAGTAAAACATCACATAATATAAACAGAATCATTTGAGAGACACAATTAAAAAAAAATCGTGGTTCTGGGAATCAGCCCCAAGACCTGGTTGGTATACACCGGGCAACACTCTATCGCTGAGTTGCTGAGCAACATCTTAAGTCTGATTTTTGGAGACAAGGTCTTCCTGTGCAGTTCAGGGTGGCTTCATACCATTGATCCTCAGGCCTCTGTATCCCAGGTGCTGTTTTTACGATTGTGAATACCTCGCCTAGCTGAGTAATACAATGTTTCCATCAAGCTCTTGTTAAGTTCAGGAGACCTTGAAGACCGTGATGCTGACGCTCAGACGACTGTCACCACACAGGTGGTCCAGGCAGCTCAGAGGAAAGCTTGCTGGAATAGCATGCAGACATATAGATGTCTGTACTTACTGAGGAGACTTGTGTTTAAATCATTTTAAGGAGTCAACAGTTTCACAACATGCAGGAACCACTGTGGAGTTATTCTTCTCGGTGCTTATTGGAAGACGGACAAGACGGCTTGGTCTGTAAACTGCTGGCTGTGCAAGCAGGAAGAATGGATGTCCATCTCTAGAACCCATGGGAAAAGGGTCTTGGAGCTTGCTAATCAGACAGCAAGTAGACTTGGCAAGTCTTATCTCAAAAAAAAAAACTGACTGAAAAAATATCTTGCTTGCTTATTACACTCTGTTAAGCTGTAACAAGTTACTTGAGTACAGATGCAGGTAGGTTCTTGGGACAATTTATTTTTCACCTATAATATATAAAATGTTTTATCATATAAAAAAAGTAAGAAATTTAAAGAAACAACAACCACCTTATTTTCCTTTAGAAACCAAGCTAAACATCTCATTGTCTCTCATAAAGGGGGGAAAAACAATTCCTTGATTTAAATGGCCAACTTACGTACAACAGTAACAAGAAAGTACACAGACAATAAACACGAAGTAGAAAGATAGACTGAAACTTCCCAATCAAATATTCATGGCCCAGAAGTAAATCTGATGATTTCAAACAGTTTGTTTCATCTTAACCAATCAGAGTCTTTGAAAGTAAGAGCAGTCCCCGTGATGGAGAGCTCTTTTGTTCCCACAAACAGGGGCATTCAGTGGGCACCCTGGATGTTCGGTTAAAACCTTACCGACATCCTCTTTATTATTAAAATTGATTAGGAAAATATATTTTCTTCTGACAGAACTGGGTTGCTTTCTAAGGAATTACTTGTTTCAAATTACACCCTTCTATTGGAGCAGTTGATTCTGACACCTCATGCATAACTTCGGGCTTGCCCACTTCCCAGGAAAAAGGCTGGGCCCTGCGGGGATGGCTCTGTGTTTACACTCTGCCCCACACAGCCGTGTTTACCAGGGTGAGGCTGCTGGCTGTCAAATGCTGGCTCTTAGTCAATATTTAATCACTGTGCAGTTATGCAGGGAAAGGGAGGCCTTCCGTGCCCCAATAATGTGGCTTTAATATGAAAAATAAAAAGAAGCTCTCATTTGTCTATAGAAGCATGGCTCTGCCTTTTGGCGAAGTGATCAAACCGAGGGTCTGTAGAGTGCCCCATTGCTGCCGCGTTTGAAGCAGTAACTGATTCATGTGTAGTCATAGTTAAGGTGGGTTTTTTTTTTAAGTATTATAGAGTGTGGGGTTCTCTCTAAAGCTTTTCATTTTTTAAATTTTATGGGTGGAGAAGGAAGTTTGCAGAAATCCCCCCCACCCCCCCGAATCCTCACCTAGCTCTTAGCACTCAGCCAGGCCTGGCCATGAGGTTACAGAGCAGGCACCCATATCAAGGTCAAAGGTCAAGTTGTTTCTCACCTTTACTTGAAGTTAAAGTCTATTGCTCTTCTTATTCTCCCCTTTCGTGTGTGTGTGTGTGTGTGTGTGTGTGTGTGTGTGTGTGTTGCGTGTGCCCATTGTCTTCTTTGATCTTTCACATACTGAGGCAAGGTCTCTCACTGAACCTAGAGCCCATTATCTTGGCTGGTCTGGCCAGTTCTCTACTTTCCAGCACATTAGAGTGTGGGTGGGCCGCCACACCCTCCCAACCTTTTCTCTGGGTTCTAGGGACTGGAACTTGGATCCTAATGTCTACACAGCAAGCACTTGGGAAGCCATCTTCTCGGCCTGGAACTTGGATCCTAATGTCTACACAGCAAGCACTTGGGAAGCCATCTTCTTGGCCTGAAGTTTTGCTCTTGACTGATCTGCAAACCATTTTCTCCAGCCAAGCAGGACACTATGAAGCCATTCACTATCCTGTTTCTTCGGCAAGCTAACGAAACTAGCGTGAACCACTGGTTAAAGGAACACGGCAAAGGAAATAAATGGGAGATGCCCACCATCCAAGGAGTCCTTTGCCTCTGTCCAACCAAACTTTCCTGTTTCCAGTGTAGCCAGCAGCTCCTCTGATAAGACAGCTGAGCAGGAGAGGCTCTGCCCTGTCAAGGAGATATCACAGGCTCCGTGGGGAGCGTGTCTGCATCACTTGGAGCCGAGATGGGAGGCGCACCGCGGAGACAGAAAGATGGCCAGGGAAACTGATGACATGCTAAAAATGCCTTGACTCCAAGACACAGTTTCTCTCGCTCATTCTTCCTACTAGCCAACGGCTGAGTGAACAGGTGTGACCTTGTTCCACTAGCTAACTCGTGGAGGGAAACATTTTCACTTCCTTGTTGCAAACCAAATTTGACATTCCACAGCAGGGGGGGAGAGGGAGGCTTCTCCTTCCACAAAGATTGCCACAATTCACAGGTCATGCTCTGACAGACTGAGTGCCCTTCCCTCCAAACCCATGCTCCAGAATCCAATCACTGCAAACCCAGTGGGTTGGGTTGGGGAAGGGAGGGCCTCTCCTGCTTCTCCTGCAGCACACTGTGGGTTCCAGAAGGAATCGGCGGAAAGAGCTCACATAATGAGTGTCCCAACGTGTGGTCAACTATTAACATCTCTACCCCATGACTTACTGGTCCAACCATCAAATGAATCTGCAATAACACACAAGGAAAAAGGCCAGGACTTCTGTGTGAACATGGTCCCATCTCACAGCATCCAGGAGATCCGCAGAAACCCCCACAAATATGCCCATCTCCTTAAATCAGAACACTCAAGAATCTCCAGGCTGCCTGTAACATCTAGGAGCTGTGGTCTATTCTGAATACCGAAGGGTTTACTGGGAGCAGCTACTTCAGGAACAGGAATCAAGAGCGCCTGGGCTTCCGCCACTTTGTGTGTCGTCTAAACATCATTGCGGGTTCTTCAAGCCGCTCCACAGGGTGTGTTTTTAACACCTAAGGACATACGGTTTACTGGAAATAAGCAAAGAGGTAGAGATCACAAGACCTTTAAAGAAAGGCATGTCATACATATAGCTATGTTTAAATAAAATTTTAACTAATTAGGCTTCCATTTATGAAACATTCTTAATAAAAGAAAACTAGGCCTAAGAAAGTCTCAAGAGAGTATGGAATTTCAGATGTCACCATGCTGCAGGCACAGAAAAACACGCTACCTAAGTGGCACCTGCCTTATATCTCAGCATCTGCGAGGCTGAGGCAGGAGGATCTTGGGATCAGGACTATCTAGAGCAACACAGTGAGGCCCTGTCTGACGTAGAAAGCAAGAAGGCAGGCAGGAGATGAGTTACGGTATGATGGAAGTAAGTGGTTGGCTTCCAAATATCAGCTGGAGCAGACGTATCTGAGAGGGGAGCCTACGTAGCCTTTGCAGACAAAGGGACGGGGACCGGGTGTCTCTGCAGATCTATAGCTGCTTGTCTGGGAAAAGACATCAACACTACCCACCCGCCCCAGTGTGAGCCTTAACCACTACAAACTCAAAGCTGCTAGATGAGTCCCTGGTCATAATGGTCACTCCCTAAAACACGCTTCTGTTGTGGTTTGCTCTCTGTGGCTGTCATAAACACTATGACCAAGAACGACTTGGCAAGGACAGGATTTATTTCACCTCCCGGGTGGCCAGCCATCCTCAAAAGAAGCCAAGGTAAGAATGCAGGGCAGGAACTCGAGCCAGAAACCAACAGAGGAACACTGCTTGCTGGCCTGCTCCTAGGCTCAACTTCGGCTACCTTTCTTACACAGCCCAGCCCCACCTGCCTTGACGTAAGAGGGCCCAGGCCAGGTGGTACTGCCCACAGTAGGCTGGGCCTTCTGGCATCAATTAGTAAACAGAAAAAGGTTTCACAGGCCAATCAGATGGAAACAATTCTTCAATCTAGGTTCCTTCTTTCCAAGATTTCAAGTCGACAATCAAGATTGTCAACACAGCTACTGAGATTACAATTAGATGCCACACAGCGGGGACACGCTTGCTCGTTTATAATTTCTGCCAGTGTTTTCAGTTTCTAGAAGGAAGAGTGTCATTGGGCTGTGGTGGCGCACACCTTTAATCCCAGCACTCAGTAGGCAGAGGCGGGGGGGGGCGGGTTGTCTCTGAGTTAGAGGTCAGCCTGGGCTACAGAGTGAGTTCCAGGACATTTAGGGGTACACAGAAAAACCCTGCTTCAAAAAACCAAACAGAGAAAAACAAAACAAAAAAAGGAAAGGAAGGAAGTGTGTCTGAGGGTAGACAGGCCTGTGAGAAACATACATACATACATACACACACACACACATGCACACACACACACACCTGTCTCAGGAAAGGATAAAAATGGATTTTTAGTGAGATTTAGTAACTGTCTCCCTGTCTTCCCACTTCTCACAACATAGGTCCCCTCACCCTCTAGCAATCTGTGCTGTGGACTAGAAACTCTGAGACGAATCAGTCCCGGGTCAACTTCTGCTCCCCTCTGTCCTCCACACCTAACACAGCACATGGATTTCCAGATTGGATGTGGTCATGAAGAAAACATGACGGCATCTAACAAGGAAATGCTCGACAGCCGCCACTTCATCAGCTACCTACCTGCACGCCTTCCTGCTTCCCGCAAACAACTTCAAACCATCACCCTCAATTCAAAATGGACTGAGCACGTTAATCCCTTCAGATCTCGGAGGCTTGAGTCTTAGAACACATGCCAAAACACAGTCCGCAAAACAAGGAAGGGCTGGAAAGTGGTTTTTAACTAAGATTTAAAACGAGATCTAGCCTGTGCTATTACCTGGTGTCACCCCCAATAAGCGTGAGGAGGCTGTTGTCTGGCTCCAGGGCAGGCTAACAACCCTTTCCGTGTGGGAAGACCATCTGCATCAAAAGCCTGCGTGGGCTGAAGTCACAGAGGACACGTGCTCCCACAATGAGCAAAGTCTGCCCCCATGTCTGAATGATGCAAACACAACTAACACAGCAGGCCGAATCTCCATGTGCCAATCACTCCCAGCAAGTCACTGCTGTCACCTCATAAATGTCACGACGGTGCACAGTGGAGAAAGGCGAGGGTGTGTGGGCAGATGCCCTGGGGGAGATGAGTCCTGTGGTCTGTGTAGGCATTCATGCATCGCGTCCAGTTTACGACAGCTTCAGTATTTCTTGCACTTTGGGTGGTTACTCCCCGCCTGCAGCATGAAGGGCACTGGGCCAGGTGGGCTTGGAGGCCGATCAAAGATTCAAAGTTCCATGATTTGGTTAACGTCATCTATTTAAGTGATCGCAGGCCTACAGTCGTCACAATCTGAGTTAGATGTCAAAAGACTATCTGCTGCTTGGCAGGGGTGGTGTACGCTTTTAATCCCAGAACTCGAGGCAGAGACAGGTGGATCTCTGTGAGTTCGAGGCCAGCCTGGTCTACAGCGTGAGTTCCAGGACAGGCTCTAAACCTACACAGAGAAACCCTGTCTTGAAAACAAACCCTCTCAACAATAACAAAGAAAGAAAGAAAGAAAGAAAGAAAGAAAGAAAGAAAGAAAGAAAGAAAGAAAGAAGAAGAAAGAAAGAGAGAAAGAAAGAAAGAAAGGAAAAAAGAAAGATGATCTACTGTTATCAGTAGGGTTTCTATCTTGTAATTAAAGCCAGTTGCGCTGATATTAAAGCACAGAATGGACAGGAGGTGATGCAGAGCAGCATGCTGGACACAAGCAGAAGTTGAGAAAGAAGGGCTCCCTGGGGAGAAGCCACAGCCACATTTCCTTCAGGATGCAGGCCGGTCCCATGACAGGCAGCTCAGGGGACTGACTCAGAGCCAGAACTGTGAACCTATAGTCCAAGGAGCTCTCCCGCCAGCCTGTGGCAGAGCTGGAGGAGGAACAGCTGAGGTAGAAGCTCCCAGAGTGTGAGTCAGCCACTTGTAATGGCTCTCTAACCAGAAGCACACACCACACAAAGGAAAGAGGTCACACCCCCCCCCCCAAAGGAAACTGCAGAGCTTTGGGAAGGCAACTCCCGCTGGCCCTCACCCGTCAGCATCCTCTCCAGGAGGGCGAGCTGAAGATTAGGTCTTAGGCGCCAACGCTTTCCCGCTTTCCGCCCGGAGAGTTGCCGATGAATTGAAAATAAAGCACAGAAACCGAAGCAGTCATTCAAAACAGTTTGGTTGGGGAAACAGTTCTGCTGAAAGAAATGTTGGGTTTGTGATATCATAATCTACAATACATCAAACATAATTAGGAAAAGAATTTTTGCAAGCCCCAGGGAAGAACTCACTGATCCTGTCAGCCAAAGACAAAGAGTGAGTAAACAGGAAACCCATTTTTATGAGACTACACTGAGTCACCGGGACAATCTTCTACTGGTGACACGCTACACCTTGCACCCAATTCAGGGTTTAACTTGAAAAACTCTGATCATCAGGTCAGTCAACAAGTGTTGAACGTCCCCATTTGCCAATTTCTCCTCCTCTTTCCGTGTCTGCAGGGGTCCCAACATTCTTTCTATGCCATCTCCAGTCTGTGAAACCTCCCAGACATGGGCCTTATCACTAATTCAGGCCTCTGAGCCACAGGCCACTTCCGCCTATCACGCACCCCCTGTCACTCTTTACCCCGTTCTGACTTAGTTTTGAAGACTACACTCGCTCATGGTTCTCTGGTTGCAGAGCCAAAGAACTGCGAGAGCTTGCGGCTGGCTGTCCACAGCCCATTTAGAAAAGGCACGGCGGGCAGGCATGAGGGGTGCCTCTTTCTGACACCCCTCATTCTGCACCGGGCGAGAGGGGCTCACCACCTGTCCTGCTCATGGGTCTCTGTCTTTCTTCCTAGCTGTTTTGTTTTTTTTAGACAAGTCCTCCAGAGTTGCCCAGGTTTTTCCTCAATGCTTTGGGATCAAACTATCCTTTCACCTCGGCCTCCAAGCTTGCATCTGATGCGTGGCTTTGTTTATCTTTCTGCCCCTTTCTCACACTGGCCTTCTCCACAGAGGCAGCTGCAGGGCTCCCTGCCAGAAGAGCTTAAGGGAAAACAGCTGGCTGGAAGAAAGACCAGAAGCCCCATCTTCCAAATGCGGTTACAAAGCAAATGCTATCCAGTAGTGTTAACTTGTACTTACATAAAGACTTCGGGCGTGACATCGGCTGTTCATTAATTTTGCCATACAGTTTTAGTATAATTTCAAAATGTTTAGAGTCACTACAAATCCAAATAAAATCTGTAATTTAGGCCACGGTATCTACCATTGCTCACTTCTTGGTTGTGACAGAAGTCCTATGGCTACTTAAGAGGTAACATTAGAAGAAGCAAGCAAGCAATACTCAAAACTTTCTGAACAAGCTTTGCTACTTTTCTATAACTTCACAATCATTCCAGAATGAGTTTTGAAAGAAATTTGATATTAATGTTTCCTATTTTTTTTTTTGAAAACAAGAAAAGAATAACTCAAACTTGTCTACTTTGTTGACTGTATTGACTCTACTTAAAGCCAGAAGTGCTAAGGAGAAAAGATCCAAACGGTTGTGTTTTCAATAAATCCTTCTCCACATTAAGAAGGAAAACTGCATTAAATAAAATCTCAATACCATTCAGCAATGTTGACGTTTCCCTAGATTGTGGAATGGATTTTAGTAAGTTTTGTGGTTAAAGACTATAATTTTGTCAAAGCCTATAAATAAACAGTAGAAGGTTAGGGATGGCAGAGTCCTTGTCCAGCTAGTACAAAGCCCTGAGTTCAATCCCTAGCACCATACAAACTAGGGATGGCCACCCGTGGCTTCCCACATAGCAAGTTCAAAGAAGAAAGAAGGGGGAGGAAGGAGGAGGAAAGAGGGGAAAGGCTGAAGCAGGAGACTCCCAAATTCAAGGCCTTCCTGGACTACTGAGTTCAAGGGCTGTTGGAACGACTTACTGAGACCCTGTGCCAAAATAAACAGTGAGGGCTGAGGAGAGAACTCGGTGGCAGAGCAGCGAGCTGGCATGTGTGAGGAGGTCCTAAGCTCAACCTCCGACAGCCCCCTCCAAAATAAAAGAGACATTTTTTCAGCGCTCACCACCGCCGACCCTTGGAGTGAAATGGCCTCAGGTGACCTTCCAACAGATATCAGAACGTCAGAACGGGACTACGATTGCTTAGCCCACGATGCGTTCTTTTACCTCTCGTCTTTTTGTTATTCATAATAATGAAAGATTGAACACAGATGCACCTTCCTGATCTAAATAGCAAATCACTGTGGGAAGTGCTCTGAAGAGGAAAGAAACTAGATGCCCTGACACCTAAAGAACATAGAGATGGTTCGTACTTCCTGTTGCTTTCATCATTTCCAACTCTTGTCACCCCTGAAAAGAGAGAAGGAAACCAAAGCCTCCTTAATTAAATCAGAACAGCTTCCCGCATGGGTTCTCTTTGAAATCTCCATGCCTAGAAGCTCTAGGAGACTTCTCCATAAAATGCCCCTCTTGCTCCAACGCACCCCACTTCAGGTACAGCATGTCACCTGCTTGGGCTTCAGATTTTTCAGCTCTAACCTCAGGCAGCTGAAGTGTGGGGGGAGAAACAGGCAGTCTGAAGTCATAGTCTGACCTGCAGTCAGTAGTTAAGACGCACGGATAGATGTGTATTTACGGTTCCTTTCTAGTATTTCATAGTCAAGGTGTTTATTTTATTAATTACATGGGGGGGGGCACATGTCTGGCAGAGCATGTGTGGAAGTCAAGAGACAACTTGTTTTGTTTCCTTTTACTACGTGGGTTCTGGAAACCCAAGTCAGGTGGTCAGGCTTGACCACGGGCTCTTTTATCCTTGGATTTGTTTCATTGGTAGTTTAGATATTTCTTATAAAAATCTGGGTTTGGCTTCTTCTGATGTGTCAGAATGCCAAAACTACATCATGATGTGTGATTAAGTAGCCAGCAAGGAAGAACAGCCTCCCCTTCTTCTTAGGAACACATCCTGCAGCCTACCATGGTCTGCTCACATGGAAGATGGCGTCCATGGGGTACTTTACTTGTCTGGAAGCCTTTGAATGTACCACTCTTGCATGGGGTACTTGTCTGGAAGCATTAGAATGGACCACTCTTGCATGGGGTACTTGTCTGGAAGCATTAGAATGGACCACTCTTGCATGGGGTACTTGTCTGGAAGCCTTTGAATGGACCACTCTTGCATGGGGTACTTGTCTGGAAGCCTTTGAATGGACCACTCTTGCATGGGGTACTTGTCTGGAAGCGTTAGAATGGACCACTCTTGCATGGGGCACTTGTCTGGAAGCGTTAGAATGGACCACTCTTGCATGGGGCACTTGTCTGGAAGCGTTAGAATGGACCACTCTTGCATGGGGCACTTGTCTGGAAGCGTTAGAATGGACCACTCTTGCATGGGGCACTTGTCTGGAAGCGTTAGAATGGACCATTCTTGCTCTGAGTGTGATTGCTTCCAAAAGACACGACTCAATGCGGCCTCAAGCACAGTGGAACTTCTGGAGAGGTTTTATTCATGTCCTAGCACAAACAGTACCGTACATCTGTCTTCTTAAGGATTTCTGTATGCCACACCAGAAAAGGGAATCTAAAAATTAAATCGCTATATTCCATAGTAAATCAGGATTTTTTTTTCCCCCTTACCGTGTCTTTCTTACTCATTCCTTCTAGAACAAGGTCTTATTTTAAGGGCTATTTGGGTCAGACTATGGGGCCTCTGCAGGCTGAATAAAAAACACAGATCACTGGTTACATAATCTGAGTGTACAAAAAAAAAATCCCGAGGGTCTGCTCCTTTGCTCCTTATGGAACCAATTGAGGAGCTGAAACAGAGTGGACATGAGCACATAAAATGAAGCTACCATAATAAGTGGGCAGACCAGATCAGAATAAGCCAAATATTGGTAAGATTGCATAAGGGCAAAAAAAAATCTGCAATTTTCATAAGTGGGATAACACTTAGCTACTGGGGCCACAAGAAAAAACACAGAGAGCTAAATTGATCTTGAAGCTATTTATGAACCTGTTATTTCTAGCAAAGGGAAGGTTGGCCTTAAGGTCTAAGGCACGGTGGCAGGCTCCCAGAGGTTCAGACCCTTACTCTGGGTATAACTGAACATTGCACTCTCTTTGGGTGAGACAGAGGAGCATGAGATAATTGCAGTGCTGAGCTTGACATTAAAATCGCCAACATTCCATAACACAGATGCTTTCCTGGCATTGTTTTTAATTTTGTTGCTGTTTTTTTTTAATAACCTAACTTCAAATCTAAATTTATACCGCTGCCAGGGATTTTAGGAATTGTCAATAAATTACCTCATTCCTTTTCAACTTTTTTAGAAAACTAAGCTCTTTCCATTTGTGGCAAAAGAAGGAAACAGAATCAAGTCATCCTGGGTTGGGTTCTGTAACAACTTAATATTTTGCTGTTGTTGCTCCCTGTAACCCAACTTGTTAGCTGGCAGATCCTGGCTGTGACTGCTGGCCAGGGAGAAGGGTGGCCTTTCTTCCCATCCTGTAGGAGAACATGAGGAGACCCGGCAAACGGTCCTAGCCACCAGGGGTGCCCCACGGTAGGCAAATCATTTCCTCGGGGACTTTGGATTGGTTCTCAGCACAGAGAGGTAACTTGCCAAGGGGTGGAAGGGACAAACAGGAAGGCGGAAGACCACAGTGGAAGAATGCTTGTGGAGGAAGAACGGACATTATTGCTGAGTGCCTTGGAAGACACTGCCGGGCAGGCCACTGTACAGAGAGAGGCCTGGCTGCTAGGCCATAGCAATAGATGATACCAAGTTTCTGTCCTTTGCCACGTATCTCAAAAACCAGCATCATCCACTTATGCTGCATCCTTTGCCTATGTGCCAAAAAAAGCCTAATGCACACACTTTATTTTTTTTCTTTTATATGGTTGTTTTGTCTGCATCTGTGCACCACATACATGCAGTGCCCGAGGCAGAGAGAAGAGAGTATGGGATGATCCCCTGGAACTAGAGTACAGACTATTGTTAGCCTCTATCTGGATGCTGGGAATCAAACCCAGGTCCCCCGAGAGAGCAAACAGTACTTTAACCACTAAGCCACCACTCATCCCAACACACAGCTTCTTGATAAAAAAATATTTTTGTAATATTTATGAAACAAGAACAAAACAAAACAAGAACAACAAAAGCCAATCCCACAAAGCTAAGACATTTCTATACATTGGAGCTTTGAGGGATCAAACACCTCTCTTCTGACACAAGAAATCAAGGCCTTTGAACTGGTAATTTTGCAGAAGTCAGCTGCTAACTAATGTCATTGAAGACGCAAAGAAACAGAAGAAAATACTAGAAAAACAAAAAGACCTTCCATGCTCACTGATTGGCAGAATGGGCATTGTGAAACGGCTGTCATACTGAAAACAGAATGCAGATTCAACACAATCTCCACCAAAACCCCAGTGACATTCCTCACCGAATTAGAGAAAACAGTCCTAAAGTTCATGTGGAAACACAAAAGACCCCAATAGCAAAAGCCGTCCTCAGCAAACAGAACGATGCTGGGCATATCACCTATGTTTGCTGCTGTACCAGTCACAGTAGCTGAGAAGTGGAAATCGTCTAGGTGTCCGTCAATACATGATAGATCAAGTGCTGTACAAACCACGTGATGGAATCTCATTCAGCCATAAAGCACAAGGGAACCACGACATTCGCAGGGCAATGGATGGAAGTATGATGAGCCATATAAGGAAGTCAGAGGGATAAATGCCAAGCCTCTGTGTGTGTGTGTGTGTGTGTGTGTGTGTGTGTGTGTGTGTGTAGGAAGCTAAACCATGAAGATCTCTCATATTGTGCGTATGTGTGTGTATGTGTAGGAAGCTAAGCCATGAGCCCACTCAGAGTTAGTGTGTGTGTGTGTGTGTGTGTGTGTGTGTGTGTGTGTATAGGAAGCTAAGCCATGAAGCCCTCTCAGAGTTAGTGTGTGTGTGCATGCGTGCACACACAGGTATGTAGGAAGCTAAGCCGTGAAACTAGAAAGGAGAACATGAGAAAAGGAGACCTTAAACAGAGGAGGAAAGAAGAAGGCTGATGGAGTCCCTGTGACAGGGAGGCAGAAAGGGAGCAGTGGGAAGAGATAAGGACTGAACAGGAGGAGCAGGGAGGTGGGAAAAGAGAGTGGTGAAGGACAAAGCTGTATGAAGACTTCATAAAGAAACACATTACTTTAGATGCTTAATTTTAAACTAATGAAGAATAAAGCCACATAAAAATGAAACAAGTTAAGGATATAAAGGATGAGAAGATTAAAGTTACGCTTAAACCCTGAAAGTATGACTGTTTTAGAGTTGAAATATGTTTGAGAAATCTTTGTAGTAGTACAAAGCAAACTAATTAAAAGTTAAAAAAAAATCCATTGGAAAATGGAGTAACATCATACAGGAAGCAGAAACCTCACACATGCCTCCCTCTCCTTATGCCCGTTTTTCTATTCCTTGCTCTCACCCATATTCTAAGCCAAGTGTTCTGATTTAGACTATTCCATGGACCTCACAAATCACAAATACTTTTTGTTACTGCATGTGCAAATTTTACTTCTAAATGATTATCAGTAGACCATAGACCAATCGACATATGACAAGCTCTTGAGTCCTGTCATCTAGTCATTTGGATTCCGATACACTGAAGGCAGCCTGAGCAAGTGTGTTAGCATTCACTAACCAGAACAGACCAGCAAGGCTGGCTGACGCTTCACAGAGTTACAAAACACTGCTCACTGCTTATTCATAGATAAAGTCTTTAAGAACAATTCTATCCTTTTCTTTCTTCAAATAACTTCCTGGTTACCTACTAGACCAAAAATCAAAGTCAACATAGATGTGTGTTGTCTTTGAGAACATGAAAAACAGACAACAAATACTGATTGCATCTCTAAGACACAGGGTAAAGAGGACCTTTCAGTGGTAAGTCTGTAGAAAGGGCTCATTACTACTCTTGTGTCAGTTTTCTTAAATAAATTAATTTATTTAGTTTACGTGCACTGGTGTCTTGCCTTCATGTGTGTCTGTGTAAGGCTGCTGGATGCCCTGGAACTGGAGTTGCAGACAGTTGTGAGCTACCATGTGGGTTCCAGAAATTGAACCCAGATCCTTTGGAAGAGAAGCCAGTGCTGTTAACCTCTGAGCCATCTCTCCAGCCCCTAGTTACTTCTGTTACAGTGACGGACCTACTACAGAATAGAATACTTTAATGTCTTTCAGAAGAATGGAACTCAAGCTTCATGGTAGCTTCTTGGTCTGCACTGGTGTCTCCACTGCCAACCTTCACAATGGGCATTTCTAACCGTTCACGTCGCAGCTTTCCTGGATTCCTGGCCTGATGCCACACAAAGGCTAGGAAATGGAGGAGGGGCCTCTGACCTTGGGTCTCTCAGTGCTGCAGCCTCCTTGGACCCTCCCCTCTGCAGGGGTTCTACTCAAGGCAGCCCTACTGGCCTGTTTCAACTCAGGGCCTTTTGCTGCGGGTCCCAAGCACTCCCCAAATTCCCTCAGTTCTCAGCCAGCCTGCAGCCTCTGCTGAATCCTTTTCAAAGGGACTTGGGACTTGCCTTGACTTTAGGGATGCCCAGGTGGGCTGACCTCAAACTTGAGTGATCCTCAAACTCCCAACTGGTGGGATTTCAGGTTGCAAACCACACTAGATTTGCAAATACTTTTTTCTAATATAAAACCCTTTTCTTGTTTGTGTATATTCGTTTGTTTTATGTTTTTGCTCATAACAAAATAGCCACTTAAAACATCTAAATCATATGAAGTTGAGTACCATTCTTTCGAGGCCTATGAAGACTTTTGCTGGGATTTTGATGGTCATTGAATTGAATCTGTAGATTGCTTTTGGCAAGATTGCCGTTTTTACTATGTTAATTCTACCTACCCAAGAGCATGGGAGATCTTTCCACTTTCTGGTGTCTTCTTCAGTTTCTTTCTTCAAAGATTTAAAGTTCTTGTCATACAAGTCTTCCACTGTTTGGTTAGAGTTACTCCAAGGTATTTTATGCTATTTGTGGTTATTGTGAAGGGTGATGTTTCTCTGATTTCTTCCTCAGCCCATTTATCATCTGTGTAAAGAAGGGCTACTGATTATTTTGAGTTAATCTTGTATACTGCTACATTACTGAAAGTGTTTATGAGTTGTAGGAGTTCCCTAGCAGAATTTTTGGGCTTGCTTATGTAAACTATCATACTATCAGCAAACAATGAGAGTTTGACTTCTTCTTTTCTGATTTGTATCCTCTTGATCTCCTATTGGTGTCTTATTGCTCTAGCTAAGACCTCAAGAACTATATTAAATAGATATGGTGTCTTGTTCCTGATTTCAGTGGGATCACTGTGAGTTTCTCTCCATTTAGTTTGATGTTGGCTATTGACTTGCTGAATATTGCCTTTATTATGTTTAGGTATGTTCCTTATATCCCTGCTCTCTCCAAGACCTTTATCATGAAGGAATGTTGTATTTTGTCAAAGCCTGTTTCAGCATCTGATGAGATGATAATGTAGTTTTTACTTTTCAGTTTGTTTATATGGTGGGTTATATTGATAGATTTTCATATGTTGAACCATCCCTGTGAAGCTGACTTGATCACAGTGGATGATGGTTCTGATGTGTTCTTGGATTCGATTTGCCAGCATTTTATTGAATATTTTTGCATCAGTATTCATGAGTGAGATTGGTCTGTAAATCTCTTTCTTAGTAATGTCTTTATGTGGTTTGGGTATCAGCCTCATAAAAAGAATTTGGCAATGTTCCTTCTGTTTCTATTGTGTGGAACAATTTGAGCCAAGATAGCCAAAACAATCCTGTACAATAAAGAAACTTCTGGAAGCATCATAATCCCTGACTTCAAACTCTACTACAGAGCTACAGTACTGAAAAAAGTCTGGTATTGGCATAAAAACAGACAGGAGGACCAATGGAACCAAATCAAAGACCCGGATATTAATCCACATACCTACGAACACTTGATTTTTTTTTAAAATTTATTTATTTATTTATTTATTTATTAAGGATTTCTGCCTCCTCCCCTCAACCGCCTCCCATTTCCCTCCCCCTCCCCCGATCAAGTCACCCTCCCTCATCTGCTCGAAGAGCAATCAGGGTTCCCTGACCTGTGGGAAGCCCAAGGACCGCCCACCTCTATCCAGGTCTCCAAAGGTGAGCATCCAAACTGCCTAGGCTCCCCCAAAGCCAGTATGTGCAGTAGGATCAAAAACCCACTGTGATTGTTCCTGAGTTCTCAGTATTCCTCATTGTCCTCTATGTTCAGCTAGTCCGGATTTATCCCATGCTTTTTCAGACCCAGGCCAGCTGGCCTTGGTGAGTTCCCGATAGAACATCCCCATTGTCTCAGTGTGTGGGTGCACCCCTTGCGGTCCTGAGGTCCTTGCTCGTGCTCCGTCTCCTTCTGCTCCTGATTTGGACCTTGAGATTTCTGTCCCGTGCTCCTCTGTCTCTGTCTCCTTTCATCACCTGATGAAGGTTAATATTCATGAGGATGACTATGTGTTTTTCTTTGGGTTCACCTTCTTACTTAGCTTCTCTAGGAACATGCCTTATAAACTCATTGTCCTTTATTTATGGCTAGAAACCAAATATGAGGAACACTTGATTTTTGACAAAGAAGCAAAAAATATAAAAATCGGGGAAAAAAAAGCATATTTAACAAATGGTTCTGGAACAACTGGATACCAACATGTAGAAGAATGAAAATAGATCCATATCTATCATCATACACAAAACTCTAGTCCAAATGAATCAAATATCTCAACATAAAATCAACCACACTAAACCTCATAGAAGGAAAGTGGGAAGTATACTTGAATGCATTGGCACAGGAGACCACTTCCTAAATATAACCCCAGCAGCACAGACTGAGAGAAACAATTAATAAATGAGACCTCCTGAAACTGAAAAGCTTCTGTAAAGCAAAGGGCATGGTCAATGAGACAAAACAACAGCCTACATCAGACAGATCTCTAAAATATACAAAGAGCTTAAGAAATTGGTCATCAAAAGAACAACAACAACAACAACAACAACAAAATGAAGTATAGACCTAAAAAAAAATGGAGTATAGACCTAAACAGAGAAACTCTCAACAGAGGAATCCAAAATGGCTGAAAGGCACTTAAGGAAATGCTCAACATCCTTAGTTATCAGAGATATGAAAATCAAAACAACTCTGAGATTCCATCTTACACCTGTAAGAACGACCAAGATCAAAAACACCGATGACAACTTATACTGGAGAGGATGTGGGGTAAAGGGAACACTTCTGCACTGCTAGTGGGAATGCAAGGTGGTACAACCCCTTTGGATGTTAGTGTGGCGATTTCTCAGAAAATTAGGAAATAACCTTTCTCAGGACCCAGCAATACCACTTTCAGGTATATATCCAAAGGATGCTCAATCATGTCACAAGGGCATGTGCTCAACTATGTTCATAGCAGCTTTGTTTGTCATAGCCAGAACCTGGAAACAACCTAAATGCCCCTTGACCAAAGAATGGATAAGGAAAATGCGGTACATTAACACCATGGAGTACTACACAGCAGAAAAAAAAACATGACATCTTGAATTTTGCAGGCAAATGGATAGATCTTGAAAATATCATATTGAGTGAGGTAACCCAGACCCAGAAAGACAAACATCATATGTACTCACTCGTAAGTGGCTTTTAGACATAAAGGAAAGAAAACCAGCCTACAAATCACAATCCCAGAGAACCTAGACAACAATGAAGACCCTAAGAGAGACATACCTGGAACTAAACTACATGGGAAGTAGAAAAAGACAAGATCTCCTGAGTAAATTGGGAGGGTGGGGATCATGGGAGTGAGTAGAAGGGGTAGGGGAGAAAGGGAGGAGAACAAAGAAAAATGTATAGCTCAATAAAAGCAATAAAAAAATTAAAAAACTAAATCAGTGGATCTCAATCTGTGGGTCACGACCCCTTTGGAAGAGAGTTGCATATCAGATATTTTCATTACAGTTCATAACAGTAGCAAAGTTACAGTTACAACGTAGCAACGAAATAATTTTATGGTTGAGGTCACCACAATATGGGGACCTGTATTAAAGGGTTGTAGCATTAGGAAGACTGAGAACCTCTGATCTACCTGGAACAAACTAGCTCCATTTACAGAATGAGCCACAGAGATCACTCCTTTAGGGCTGTCAGCCTTCTGGTGTCTGGATGATGGTCAGGCCTGGACTAGGCTGTGGTGAACATAGTCCTTCAGAGAGGGAGAGGGTTGCTGAGGGGGCCTCTCCCTCGAAAATCTTACTTTCCTATTGAGAAGGCTCAAATTTACAACTGGCCCTTGAATCACCCCAGAAGTCAGGTCTCCAACAGACTCGCAGTAGCCAAAAGTCAAGAATGTCCCAGTCCTAGGGGCTCCAGAATCATAGTCCTGAGGCCCAACAGCTGCCGAAGCATCTCTTAATTTACCCAGGACTAAATTTCATAATTCAGCAAGTGAAATCACACAAGTCCTCAGGGCCCACAGCCCAGGAGTGCAAACTTCTGTTTTAATATGCAAATGCAATAGCACACAATTTGAGCAAAGTTTTAAGGAATAATAACGGAATTATGGCTATTAGCATTAATAAGAGAGATCATGATATCTTTCAGCTTTGAAAAAATTAAAGAAGCGAGACACAAGTATGGTACCAAATACACTAATCAACCAACCAGATAGCCAGGGAGCACAAGACATCCAACTAGATAGCTAGGGAGCACCAGACGTCTGCTCTCCAGGGAATTCTGGGACCCCCTGCTCTGTGTGTTTACAAAAGTGGAAGAGTGGGGTGGGGTGGACTAGAACACCTGTGTAGATAAGAGACACACCTGTAGGAAGATAACAGCCAACCACAACCACAGACAGAAGACAACAGTGGCTAGGTTATCACTGAAAGCTGGGGACCAGAGGCAGAGCCTAAGGAGGTCTGATCTGAACGTGGTCAGTCACAAGGCTTCAGCCAAGTTCTGGGACCTGACTGGAGCCTAAATTGTCCTCTAAGTTTAAGGATGGCCTTTTACTCTGGCCCTCCCTTTTCCCTCTTAAAGTGGGAACCCTGAATTTGTCCAATTTGGGGATTTAGCACGGAATCAAATATGAAAATGAAAACCTGGAAGCCCGTTATGGCTCGGGTAGTAGTGAATGGTGTCTATGTAGAATACAAATTTACAACTGGCCCTTGAATCACCCCAGAAGTCCAGGGGGCGAGGGGCTGCTCAGGGCTCAGCTGACCAGGCAGAGGTGGGTGGGATTTCAAAGAGCCCTGTTGGAGGCTGTGTGAGCCTGTGGACTTGCCACTGAGTAAGCAAATGCCTCCAGGTCTGAGGCTTCCCAAGCATGTCCAGTAAGAAACCCCAGGTGAGATCTGCAGTTAGATGAGTTATGGAGGGCAGAGCCAGGCAGGGGCGGTGATGGTATGCCAGTGGTGAGCTGTATCAGATGGTTATGATAGCATACATCTGCATCCGGATTTCAGATAAACATTTTCCTTCGGAGGTTTTAAAGACTGTTACACACGAACCTATTAATCCAGTTATGACAGTTCAAAGGGCCCTTCTGCAACATATATACACACATATGCACACATGCACACACACACACACTGTACACATACTGAGAGAGTTGATATATTTTTTATTTTTTTAAATAATTGTTCACCTATTATATTAATAGCATACACTGTGGTTAATATAGAAACTCGCAACTGGACAAAGTGCATAGCGTCATGGAGAGTGTGCAGCCACACGTGGGACACCTGGATTCCACCCCCTCCAAAGGCTCAGGGATCACAGAGAAAGAGGGGCCAGATAGATGGTAAAAGTCAGAGGCTGGGAAGGGCCAGAGAGAGATGGTGTCCTTTGGACGTGACTAGCGTGCTACACTCGTGAGCTCACAGCAGCTCTCGTGGCCTCCACAGGACCACAGTACACAGAATGAAGCCAGTGAGAATTCTAGCAGGGAACTCAGGAGCCACATACCTAACTGAGGACTCTGGGCAGATAAGGGCTGCTGAGGAAGGGAGGACCAGTGTTCTTTAAGGGTGAGACCCACCCTAGTAGGTGGAGCAGTAGATGCTCCAAATTACACTCAATGGTTATATATAAATGAATGAATAAATAAATAAATCACAAAACTAGGGTGCATGTGAATATGATCAAAATACATTGTACGAAATTCTCAAAGAACTAATAAAATTATTTTATTAAAAAAGTTACTCACTTTGGGTATTCCTTAAATCTATTTCTTTACTTCACTATTAGGTATCAAACCCAGAGCCTCAAGCACAATTAGACAAGGACCCTACAACTAATGTTAGATATCAAACTCAAGGCCTTGAGCAGGGCCCTACAACAGAGCTGAACTTCAGTTCTGGCAAGATGATATGTTTAAAGCCAAATCATTTTTCTTCGAAGTCTTAAAAAAACATTTTTTTTTCAAGCTGTGTGTGGCACCACGCACCTTTGATGTTAGCACTCCGGAGGCAGAGGCAGGAGCATCTCCAAGTTTGAGGTCAGTTTGGTCTAAACAGTGAGTTCTAGGACAACCAGGACTGTATGAGTATATACGTATATATATCCCTATATGTGAGTATATACGTACATAGAGTTTATACATACATACATATTTTCTTTTTGTTACTATTGCTTTGTGTGGGTACATGTGTATATGATGTGTATATTGTATGCGTTGTGGGGGTCCATGGGTTCTCTCCTTCCAGGAGATCAAATTCAGATCATCAGGCTTGGCGGCAAGAACCCTTTTCACTGGGCCACCAGCTCCTTGAAGTGTTAGTTTATGCCGACACAGAGATCAGTCTCTGTGCTCTTAAGAATTAGCACACATTAGCCAAGCAGGCAAAGAAAGTTTGACTGTGGTACTAGATATTTCAGGGTAAATTGTTTAGCTATAGGAAACAATTAGCCCTCATAATTTCTAATACCAGAATGAAAAAACAAACCAACCTTTACCACCATTGTTACATAGTGTGTTCTCTGATAGAAACGATACTTGTAAGTTTCCAATGTTATTAAGCTTCAGACTGCATGATCCGCTAACTTTACTTCTAAACCTTCCTATATTTTGTAGGACTAATAAGGGATTTTAATTCAGCCTACAAAACAGGAATTCATGCAGTTTAACCACAGCCCAAGTAAGTAAGAGAAGAACTACTCAGCCATTCAGTGACTTCTGTAGCACTGTGCAGAATAACTAGGTTGTAATTCTTACAGAACAATACGTTGACTATAACTGGTAATTAGCACTATTCTAGGGAGAGATTAGGTAATTTAAAGTTTGCTACTAGCTAATAGCATAAACAAATAAAAAGACAAATTATTTCTAAGTACTTTAGAAGTAACCTCATCAGAGAGTTCACTTTCAATTAATGTGACAATTAACATAATTCTTAACTTCTCATTAAATGAGGAAAATACACCTGACGAGGGCACAAAAATATAATAAAACTGCACTTTAAAAGGATGGGTCACCAGTCATGGTGGTGTGCGCCTTCAATCCAAGAACTCTGGCAGGCAGATCTCTGCGAGTTCGAGGCCAGCCTGGTCTACAGGGTGAGTTCCAGGACAGCCAGGGATACTCAGAGAAACCCTGTCTCGAGAAACAAATAAACAAAAAGCAAAACAAAACAAACAAAAGGTGAGGTCTCAACTGGACCTAATTTAAAACTGACACCTCTCTTCTTTGGAACAATAACGGAGTGAGTTGGTTGGATGTAATGGATGATGTCTTTGCTACCAGTAACCTGGACAGAGATGTCCTGGGAAATCCAAGAATTCGAATGACAGACGCGCTGCTAGGAAGGGGAGCCAAAGCTCTAGCCAGTGGTCTTCTAAGAGACACAACAGTGGCTCGAGGAGATGGCTCTGTAGGTAAGAGCACTTGCCACCAAGCCTGATGACCTGACTTCAACCTCTGGTACCATACGGTGGTACATACACACCCAGACATGTGCATGTGTACACAGAAAGAGAGAGGGAGACAGAGGTCGGGGGGAGAGAGGGAGAGAAAATAAATAAACAAATCAATAGATAACTAAAATGCAAAATATTTTAGAGTCAAGGCGGCTTCTCAAGAAGTTGAACACAGGCCTACCATATGGTCCAGTCTTACTCTCGCAGTTCTATCTAGAGGAAATGGAACGCAGGTTCACATAAAGATTTATGGGCAACTGGCCATAGAAAATTTACATACAACAGCTAAAACCTAGAACCCATCCAAGTGCCCATCACCGAATGACTAAAGGAGCAGGCATATCTGAAAACGTAAGTCAACTTACAGTACACAAATCAAGCCAAGGATTACCAAGGGAGAAGACGGGGGAATACAAAGGGACACAAAACAACTCTTGGGGGCGTTAGACTCAATGCCTTCATTTTGATGGTGGTTTCACAGCTGTGTCAAAAGTCATGCAAGTACTATAGAGAACATCACATTACATTGTAAATACATGTAATTGATTTTATCCATGGGTCAGGCTGCTATGTGTATAGGGCACCATCACCTTGTATATTCTCTAAAAACAGATATATTAGGCTGGGCATTTGGCTCAGTAAAACCAGATAGGTAGTCCCTGCATGTAATCTCGGCATTCCCACAGTGGGATAGGGGGCAGAGCCAGGAGAATAGTGGGAAGCATGTAGGCCAACTA
Source organism: Microtus pennsylvanicus (assembly GCF_037038515.1). Taxonomy (NCBI): domain Eukaryota; kingdom Metazoa; phylum Chordata; class Mammalia; order Rodentia; family Cricetidae; genus Microtus; species Microtus pennsylvanicus. The sequence goes on along the minus strand of NC_134594.1, from coordinate 36,817,241 downwards.
GCATGGAGCACACAGCAGCGAACAAGAGAGAGGTGGTCTCCAGCAAGGCTGGAAGTGAAGACCGACACTGAGGTTATCCTTTGACTGCTTCCTCCAGGAGAGGGAAGGTTAAGTTTCTGCTTCCCTCAGGACTGTCTGCAACAGTTCTCCAGAAGAAAAACAGGCAGGGGGATAAAAATTTAAGACGAACAACAACTTCCAGAATCAAGGCTCAACCACCAATCTCCAGAACTATCTTTAGCCTGCATCTGGCCCTCTGCTCAAGTTCGTCAAGAACTAGTTCGTTCTGGAGGGAAGACAGGTCCTCCAGCAGGTCCAGGGCAGCTAGGGCGTGATTGCGAGGTGGGCCTCCTGGGGTTCCTCACGTAAGACAAGCACGAGGTGAGGTGAGCCACTGGAGGGGGTATGGCTGCAGGATACTTGAAACTTGCTGCTGGGGCTGGACCACCAGAGACGATGGAGATCTGTGAAGGAGTCTCCATCTCAGAAGCTAATAGGAGTCCGTCATCAGCCTGTTTCCATCAGAGTGACCCAGGGCTTCTCCAGTTATGACCCCAGAGGCTCTATGGCAGCCTGGCTCACAGTCCTCCATCAGGACGAATGTCCTGGACTTTACAAATAAACATCAGTTTTGGGTCTTACATTCCAGATGAACATGTTTTGTATTAAACCTGGCCCTAACTCTTCCTAGTGCCAGGGAACTCTAAAATTAAAATTCAAGCCTCTTCTGCGACCTCAGTCTTCCTTTGGTGCTGAAGGAAGCAGAAGAAACATGAGACCAGGAGAAGGGACCCGTGGATTCCATTACTATGTAGTTTGGCAAAGAGCCCAACACTGTGTCAGAAAACCAAACCAAACCCCGCCTGTGAGAGGAGACTTGAAAGTAGAGGGCTTGGTTAGTCTCAGCGTACTTCTATTACTGCTGAGGAAATACAAGCGAGGTCTCGTCACTAAGAACTTCTTTAAGCTATTTCATGGAGGGGAGACACTCCATCCTTCCAATTTCGATGGATTTTAAGTAAAGGGGGTGGGGGGAGTGTTGCTCCTGTGTGGGAAGGAAAGATTAAAAAGAAAAAAACAACTTTAACAGGTTTCTCATTGGAACCTCAGGCACTCAGGGCCTCAACTGTAAGGTGAGGGCTTTGGTTAAGATGTGGGATTTATGGTTGCCATAAATACTTTTTTCGGGGCCGGGAGGTGGTGGTGCATGCCTTTAATCCCAGCACTTGGGAGGCAGAGGCAGGTGGATCTCTATGAGCTCAAGGACAGCCTGGTCTATAAGAGCGAGTTCCAGGACAGGCTTCAAAGCTACAGAGAAACCCTGTCTTGAAAAACCTAAATATATACATACATACATACATACATACATACATACATACATACATACATACTTCTCTGGCTAGATGAGAACCTCAAATATCCCAGGCACTGTCCCAGGCACCACGGAGGTACACACCTGTGATCACCAGGGAACCAGACTCAAGAGCAACATGAGATCAAGGCCAGTTTCTGTTACTCAAGGAGCCTCGTGCATCAAGCCTGGGCTACCTAACAACCTAATTCAAAAATCCAGAGGACCTGGGTTCAGTCCCCAGCACCCACATGATGGCTGTGACCATTTGAATGAGATGCCCCCCATAAATCTAGGGCATTTGAATAGTTGCTTCCCAGATGGTACCACCTGTTTAGAGAGGATCAGGAGGTGTAGCCTTGGCCAAAGTAAGTGTGTCACTGGAAAAGACTTCAAATGACTCTTGCATTGCCTCCTGCTTAGAGATATGTCATTAGATCGTCTCCTTCAAGGTAGGTCTTCTACATCAATTACTTGCTGTTCTTAGGTTCCTACACTCATGGTTGCTGACTCCAGGCACTGCTAAACAGGCTGTAAGTGGTGTTTTAAAAACTCTAACACTGAGACAATGGGGATGGTCTATCGGGAACCCACTAAGGCCAGCTGGCCTGGGTCTGAAAAAACATGGGATAAAACCGGACTTGCTGAACATAGCAGACAAGGAGGACTACTGAGAACTCAAGAACAATGGCAATGGGTTTTGATCCTACTGCACGTACTGGCTTTGTGGGAGCCTAGGCAGTTTGGATGCTCACCTTACTAGACCTGGATGGAAGTGGGTGGTCCTTGGACTTCCCACAGGTCAGGGAACCCTGATTGCTCTTCAAGCTGATGAGGGAGGGGAACTTGATCGGGGAGGGGAGGGAAATGGGAGGCGGTGGCGGGGAGGAGGCAGAAATCTTTAATAAATAAATAAATAAATAAATAAATAAATAAATAAAACTCTTATAACAGGGACCCACAGTAACAACTTTAGCTAATAACACAGTGCACACACAAGTCACAGAGACCACCGAGCTTTCTGTGGTTGTGTATATCTGCATACAACGCTTCTAAGCATTAAGGTGATTTCACAGATAACTTAGTTTGAGAGTGCCATTCTAAGCAAACATGCAGTAATAACTTTATTCAACCACAAGACAAAACCAGACTGTGAGATGGCTCGCCGGGTTGAGGCATCACCAAGCCTTATGTCCACCGCTTAATCCTCAGGGTCCACATGGAAAGAGAACAGACTCCCAAAGGTTTTTCTCTGACCTTTGCAAGTGAACTGTGGCACACATATATGTATGTATATATGGGGATATATTATATAAAATATAGATAATGTATAATACATAAAATATATGGGGAAACTTCTTTAAAAATAAAAACAAACATGAGTTAACTTCTAAAATTACCAAGAGCCTACATTTTTAGGGGAGCCGGGGGCCTAGGCATCTGAGAAATTAGGAGGAAGTAACTCCACAGTGTTGATGTGGTGAGAGGATAGCTGAGGTCTTAAAGGTTGTCCAATAACGAAGCCACAATAACAAGAGAATGTGCGGGCCCTGGGATGAGAACCTGTCAGGGAAGCCTTCAAATGTCACGTTCCTAGAGGGCAGACAGTCTTCCGTATCTCACTTACCAGAATCTCAGCCCAGTTACAGCTCTGTAACTGCTTATCTGCATCCCTGAGAGTGTAATGGGGAAAGGATGTTTCCCACTGCCCGGACTAGAAACGGCAGTGTCTGTAATGGAAAGATTCCACGTCTGTTACTGAGACGTGGTAAACGTATAAAGAACCGCAATTATTAATTTAATAGATAATCTCTAGAGGGACACTAACCGATAGGCTCTGTCAACCAAGGGCCCTGACTGACAGAAACTGTGCCAATTGCTCTGTGAAACCCCAGTTACCACCTCACCCCTGAAGTCAAAAGTGCATACACCCAATTTCCAGAAGCCCCGGAGACTCCGAGGAGCCAGATTACACCTGCGAAGCAAGCACTTGCCCGCACTGCCACACAGCTGCCACACAGAGAAAGCAGCTCCTTGAAACTGTGCCCTTCAGCCCTGTTTAGGGCTATCACTAATGATTTCAAATTACAACTGTTGCTTTATCTCAAACAGTGATAAAAGGGGGAGCTACATTCGTGATGTTCTCCTTTTGAGTCATTTATCTGCTCGCCTCTCAGGGGCAAAGAAAAAAAAGATATTGAGACAAGTACAAACCTGCCTGAGCTTATTATAGATGCAGCCCTCCTTCTCTCCCTCCTTCCCCTCCACGCCAGCACCCCTCCCTGTCTGGCTTTTCCTGAATTGAGGCAGTAGCCTCCGGTAAGGAACTCTAAGTGGTTCTTTTATCAAAACAAGAAGGGATTCGCCGACAGGGAGTGAGTCAGGCAACAGAGGCAACGACCCCCTCCCTCATTCTGGCAGTTCAATTCACCCGGTTCCTCCAGGTCAGCAATCGCTCAGGTTTCATGGAAGAAAGTCAGGAGGGCCTATAATCCATCCGAATCCAGGAGCCGGGATGGAACACACCCGGTTGCCAGATCTGAGGTGTGGGCAGGCGAGTGCGTGCATGTGCACAGGCGTGCACAGGCATAGCCTGGCTAAGGGCGAGACGTGAGTGGCAACGCAGGAAGACCCACCAGGACGGACAAAGCCACAACTATTACAGGGTGAAACAGCCCCCGCAGGGACTTTTCTTCGGCGAGGAAATCTCCCTAGATTTATTTTCAGGCAAGTGACTCACAACCTAGTCTCCAGAAGTAGTTCCATCAAAAATGAGTCGCGGGTTCCTCTAGCCCGACTTTCCGCTGCCCTCTGGCTGCCCCTCCCTTTTCTCCGCCCATCCTGTAAACCCAGACAGCTCACAGAGAGCAAGCGTACCCCAGGGGAACAGGAGGCAGGCTCTCCGGCCCAGCCCCCACCCTTGGGAAAGGATGAATGGGGCCACCACCGGCGGGAGCGCGGAGAAGGGGCGTGTGGGCTGCGCGCGAGGTGTATACGCGGGTGTGCGCGCGTGGGCACGCACCCGGGCCAACTTACAGAGGTGGAGTTGGTCCTCGCCTGACCCTGGTTTCGCACCTCCTGCTCCCGGAACTGCAGCCCGGCCAGATGCTTCTCCAACGCCTCCCAGTCCATCGGGGGCACCGGGGGCTCTTCTGGGACGCACGTCCCGCCGTCCGGAGGCTGAACGCAGAGCCCCCCAGTTGCCCGGCTTCGGCCTCCGCGCCGGCTCCCGGGAGGCTGGGTCTTCTGGATGGCTCGGCGAGGAGCCCGGGAGGCGCTCGGTCGGCCGGCCACAACCACGTTGCCATTGTGCCTAAGGTCTTGGGGGTCGTGAGGATGGAGGTTGCCGTTAGGCATCGCGGACGGCATGGTGGTGGTGGCGCTCTTGCTCCCGCCTCCGCTGCTGCAGATCCTGGCGCTCACGTCCCCGGGCTCCCGGGCCGGACAGCGGTCATCCCGATACCCTCGATCGTCCTCCTCTTCCTCCTCCTCCCCGTCCTCCTCCGGAGCCCACTCATCAATCACCTTCTTCTGGTAGACCGGGAAGGGCTCTTCATAGTCCTCCAGAGCAGACACCAAGTCCAGGCTGCCCCCCGGCGACGATGAGGATTTGCACTCGGAGCAAGGGGTCACTTTGGTGGAGTTGGACTGTGAGCTGGCGCGGCTGCTGCTGCTGCTGCCGGCGTCACTGCCTAGATCCATCCCATCCTCTCGGTAATCCTGGGGGGAGGAGGCAGAGAGAGAGAGTGAGTGGCCCGGTCGAGCCTGCTCCGGCCGCCCGCTGCCCGCCCCGACCTCCCCGCGCGCAGCTCCCGCCTGCCGCGAGGTGCGAGCGCCCTAAGAGGCCTGGGCGGGAGCCAGCAGCAGCCTGAGCTGCCCCCACCCCTCCCCACACAAGTTGACTTCCTCCAGGTAACTAACCCGCAAATTAGCAAAGGGGTGCGCAGCCACGGGCGCGCACTTTTCACCCTCATAGCCCAGGGGCGCGCGCGGACTTGGTGTTAACCATTTTGCGCCAGGAGCGCCCTACCACTCCGCCCCAAGGATTCTCCCAGACACTTTCCCACTAAATTCTGATTCCCCGGGGGCGGGACCCGAGAAGAGGGAGGTAGAAACTGATTTCGCACCTCGCCGGGGCACTGGGACCACCCCCACCTAGCCCCGCCCCGCCCCGCCCCCTCCCGGCACCGGCTAGCAGCCCCGCGCCGGGCAAGCTCAGCTTTACTTTCTAAGGCACCGCAGTAGTCGCAGGGCGCATCCCGCCTGCGCGCCTCCTCGGCCGGTCCCTCTCGGGAAGGATGGGCACGGGGGGCGCTCTCGGCCCACGCCCGGAGAGATGGCACCCCTCAGCTACCACCAAAGGTGTGCGGGGCCGGGGTGCAGCGCTAGTCGCTGCAGGCGCCGCCGCCCTGGGGGAGGGAGGACGCGCCCTCCCGGCGGCGGCGGCTGAGCCGGTCCCGCCACGGAGCATGCCCAGAGGCGGCGGGGTGCGGCGCAGTCCGCCCGCCCGGTTTTCCCCGCCGGAGGCTGGAGCTAGAGGCCCGCTAGGAGAGCTCGGAAAGGCCGGAGGGCGGCGGACGGAGACTGCCGGGCGCTAGGCTTGCAGACCTCGCCGAATGTGAGGGCCGCGCCCTGGGGAGCGTGCTGCGTGCCCGAACGCACCTCAAGGCCTCTTCGCTGGGTTCTTTACCCAGCCGAAACGTCCTGGAGGGCCGCGCGGGTCCGATGCCTCCCAGTCCACGCGGAAGTCCCCAAGTGACCCTGGAAAGGCCCTCCTGTCACCCTCACAAGCAAAAACACAAACCGTTTGGGAGCTCAAGTGACCGGTGCCCAGCGATCAAGCCCATCATTTCCTTTCCACCTTCCTCCCCCTTGCTGCTTCCTCTCCCTTCACCGCCCCTGGTATCCACTTCCAAGTTCAGGCAGTGGGTGGAACCTGTTGCTTTCGCTCACGTTTCCTTCCCCTTCCCAGCGACACTAAGGATGACCTCAGCGAGGTGTGTGTGTGGCTGTGTGGCTACAGGGGCGGGAGCGTGTGTGTGTGTGGGGGGGGGGCTGTTATCTGCCCTGGGGGTCGGGAAGTGGGGTGGAGATCTGTCCTGAAGGTGGGGGCCAAACATCCCTTCCGACCTAAGGGATCCAGAGGACCGAAAAGGAGAAAGAAGGGAGGTCTTGAGTGGTGGTGCCCCCGGCACATTGGCTGGCTTTGCTTCCTTGATTTTTTTTCCCCCTTCAAGAAATTGAATCAAAGAAAATCTATAGGGAATTTTTCAGAACCACACACGGGATACCTGAATTTGCCAACCCTTCTCTTTAGGAAGAGGGTTGATGTGAAAATATTTGCTTGGAAAACGTAGGTGGACTGCAGAATACCTTTTAAGGATTAAAAATTTCCTCTGAACAGCCTTGCCCTGTAAGAAGTGAATTAGGAAATGCCCTCCTCAGCAGATCGGCGGGAAGAATGCTTAACTCTACAACGGAATGGAGAAGACCAGTTTTCTTGAACTTCCAGATTTAGGCCTGTAACTAATTTATTCCAGCAGGGCTAGTCTCGACCAAACCCCCACCCTTGCTTGGCACCTTCCAAATAGAGGAGCGAAAGAATGCTTGAAATTCTTTGGTTGGGAGTGGCTGCCACCCTGCCCGCCAAGGCTCTCCTGGGGACTTGGTGCTGAGACCCTTTGTCTCAGAGACTTCCTCTCCGCAGGTAAGCCCCTGGCCAGGAAATGTAAGCAAACCTTTTAACTTGTCTGGAAGCAGCTATCCTGTGAATAACAGGAAAAGAGGCCTTCTCATCTGGCCAGTCAAGAGGGACTGGCTATGACTTAAAATACAGTTCACACTGGGTAGTGGTGGCGCACGCCTTTAATCCCAGCACTCGGAGGCAGAGGCAGGCGGACCTCTGTGAGTTCAAGGCTAGCCTGGACTACAAGAGCTAGTTCCAGGACAGGCTCCAAAGCTACAGAGAAACCCTGTCTGGAAAAACAAAATACAATTCACATTAACAACAGCCTGCATGGTGCCCCAAATACAGTTTGCTGTGAGGTTGCGGTGAAGTGCTGGCTGCCGCTGAAGAGTATGGAGGAGGTTCCGTATTCTGTGACGTACGTGGGCGCGTGTGAAGATCACGTGACATGACAGAGCTGCAGTCAGAAAAGCTACCTAGAGGGCCGGAGAAATGGCTCAGTGAGTCAAGTGCTTTCTGTAAAAGCCAGGATCTGGGTGCTGTCTGCAACCCCAGCATTCTGGGGTTGGCTGGGGGGGAGGGGGTGGAGACATGCAGATCCCTGATATTGAGAATCAGGCTACCCCAAACTGCAAGCCCCAGGCTCAGAGAGAGACCCTGTCTCAAAATAACCCACTAACTAACTAACTAAACAAATAGGGTGAAGTAACTGAGGAAGTCATCCTGATGTCAACCTCTGGCCTCACACATTCCTACACAGGCAGGTACGCCTGCGTGTACATGTGTACACACATGCAGACACCACACACGTATGCATCATCCGTGGCAGATGCAAGCGGACAAATATTGATCACTTGGGGTGACAGGCGCATTAGAGTGACAGTCCAGGTTTTAAACTTCAGGAACCACCCACCCACCCACACAGCTGGCGCACTTACTCCCCGACTGCTCAGATGGTCTGCGATCGGGAAATGTAAAATAAAACCTAAATGAAACATTTGGCAAGGTAACTGCACTGCCAAGAATGCTTGGCATGTCAAAGCCAACTCTAAACATCTGGGAATTATCTATACTTTCATATTATTTTTCAGACCAGATAATCTGGATCAGATGGGAAGTACTCAGTTTCCTTTTCCTCCAGCCCACAGGGAAGGTGCTTGGCCAACCCAGTTACCATTCTGTTTCCAGCCTGCCGCCTCCTGCCAAGAACCCTCCCGCTTTGGAACAGGAAGGCCTGACAACTTCAAGGCTGCGGTAGTTAGCAGCTAGGTCCAGCAGGATGGAGAAATGATTTGCAAGGAGGTTGAAAAGTCTTGTCTTCCTCTTTAGGGAGCTCTTCCCAGACACCAGAGATGTAGATCAAGAGAGAGAGAGCTCTACTTTCGGAACCTTCCCCACTAATGCGATGCTGTCAGGTCTGCAAATGAAGAGTCAGTTTCTCATCACACCCATTGCCCTCATCCCAAGGATGCAGCCGAGAGTAGCCTTCCTAGCTGGGCGCTGGTAGCGCGCGCCTTTAATCCCAGCACTTGGGAGGCAGAGGCAGTTCAAGGACAGCCTGGTCTACAGAGTGAGTTCCCGGACAAGCTCCCAAGCTACACAGAGGAACCTGGTCTTGAAAAGCAAAAAAAGAGTAACCTTTCTAAGATCCCTCTCTGACTATCAAAACTCAACAACGGAACCGAATCTGCTTTATCATCGCTTCCAACTTCTTTTGACAATTTTTATTCAGGGTGAGTCTAAGCCAGCATGTCACTTCCTGGATGGTTTGACTGATTCTTCCTGTTCACCTGGATCAGAGGACATTTTCCTGAGCCCAGGGCGTTCACTGCAGGGTGGCACACAACACAGTCAATGTTGCTGTTTAATAACTTCGCTTCTCTAGTCTCACAGTAAGAATCACATATAATGTTAAAACTCAGGTCACAGATCTGTATAAAAACAAGTGTAAATTTCATGAACTCCTACTTGGTGAAAACCCTTTTCGAGGATGCCGAAGGTGTAGCCCAGTGGTTAGAAGGCTGATCTAGCGTCCCAGATGCCCTGAGTTCTATTCACAAGAACATCTGAAATGGGGTGGTGGGGACAGAGACTCAGGCTCAGGTGGAAGCTGGGGAGTTTCAGGTCTTTAGGATCATCCCTGACCTCAACCACTCCAGTTCCAAATTTTAGGCCTAGTCTCAACAATCTTGTTCTAGTTATATCTTTGTACTGTGGTATAGTGACTTTAAGATCCTTAAGTGGGAGGAGGTCCCAGTGTGGCCAAGAAAATATTCTGAACCCCATGGACAGGCTGTGAAAAGAATAAAAGCTTAATAGATATTTGTTGTTGGAGATGTTAACACTTTCTAACTCATTTGATCCTCAAAATTTCTATGAGGAAACTATTTTCCTACTCATTTGCATGTGAAGAGATGAAGGACAGTGATTTGTTATTTTATTTTATTTTTTATTTTGGTTTTTCAAGACAGGATTTCTCTGTACCTTTGGAGCCTGTCCTGGAACTAGCTCTTGTACACCAGGCTGGCCTCTAACTCACAGAGATCCACCTGCCTCTGCCTCCCAAGTGCTTGGATAAAGGCATGTACCACGCCGCCCGGCTAAGGGCAGTGGTTTGTAATTTGCCCAGTGTCACAGACTGGCTGAGCCAGAACTTGATACTGGATAGTTTGGATTTAGAATTCTTATTCCCTAATCTACAAACTCAGTAGCTCTTGGTCCCACGTGGATCAATTTACTAGGGAGAAAAAAATCTCAGAAAGGGTTGCCTTGTAGCAACCTCAGTCTAGTTCTTGACCTCCTACTTGGAAAGGCTCAGAGGGCAGTGTTGGTGTCTGTGTCTAAGGCAGTTGGCAGGCACAGTTCTTGGCCTCTGCTAAACTCAGCAATATTCAGCAAATTAGGAGACTGAGTTGTAAAAGGAGGAGTGTAGGGGCTGGAGGGATGGCTCAGGGGTTAAGATTATTTTCTGGTCTTGCAGAAACCCTGGATTCCCTTTCCAGCATCCACATGATTGCTCACAGGTTCTTTAACTCCAGACACCCACTCTGGCCTCCAAGACCATGGCATGCTCAACACACACATACATGGAGGCAAAACACTCATACAAATAAATAAAAAAAAATGTTTTTAAGGAAGAGTGTAGACACTTCAGAAAAGGAAATACCATGTTGCTGTTGGCTATGTGTGTGAAATTCCTCCCTTCTCCGAAACAAATTCTTTAAGGAGGAAGCCACTCAAGATCAGCTTAAGGTACCCATTTGTCAGGGATGAGAAACTGGATTCATACCCCAACAGTGGAACTGGAATGGTCATGCCCCTCAGAATTAGTCCTGCTTCCAGGATTTTAATTTGTGGGGGTCAGCATCTGAGCAAGGATATGATTGACATGAGTCGTAAGGAGCACGAGTAGAGAGGAAAAGAACTGTTTGGAAGACCTCCATGCTGATTCTGAAATGATTAGCCCTGACGCGGAAGCTTCTTTACGTTGTGGCGTGAATAGCGCTGACGAGGTGGCTCGCAAAGAGTCTGTGTTTCATCTTTACTGCATGAATTCCATGCGAGTCACACACACAGGACGCAGATGTTCCTCTGTTTCATCACCTGTGTGTTGCTGTGGGGACAGTAAACAGCCCTGTAGGGCGAAGTGTCCGAGATGTAGAACATCTGGGCCTTGCTTCCAGCCCAGTCTCTCAACAACTTTATGACCGCGGTTTGTAGAGGAAAGAGGGTGGACATGCATCTGACAAATAGCAGGGATTGGTTCACTGGAAGTAAATACGCTTCTTCCCATCTAAAAAAGACCCTATGGATTTCATCTAGAAAAGATGGGAAATGGCATGCAGAAATGTCTCATGGTCTTTTTATCACCTTCCTTATCACGTTCATTCCCTGCACTAATCGAAAACCAAAGTCTACGTCTGCTCAGCAGGCAGAGCCTCTTGGGTGCGTGGAACCTCCACAGGGAGTCAGTTTTCACTTAACTGTCCTATCTGTGTAGACATTTTGGAGATGGGGCCTCAGTATATCTAAGATTATATCCCCCCACACACAAATTGACAGTGCTATACTTTAACAGAAAAAAAAATCATTTAAAACTCACCTCTGGGGCCAGCACAAGATAACTCAGCAGATAGAGAAACTGGCTATGGAAACCTGACAATGTGCATTTGCCCCTGAAACACATATAGCGGTGGAAGGAGAGAGAAGCTATTCCCTAAAGCTGTCCTCTGCCTTCCACACATACTACACAGCACATACCCCCACACACCACACACACATTATAATAAATAAAATAAGCTAAAAAAAATACACCTCTTAAAGGTTTTGGTTTCCCATTAAATGATGCAACCGCTCATTCTACGTTCTTCAGTGACTACAGCCAGACCAAATAGCATTTGCAAAATAGAATCCAGTGGCATGTTTTCCAAATCTGACCCCAGGACCCCTAGGCTGACGGTTTTGATCTTACAGAAACGGGGGGGGGGGGTGTGTTTTTGACGAAGACTACCCTGCATGGTTGGTAGGCATTAGTGAAGACAAAGGCCTAGGCTCAGCAAAGACAATGTCTTTATCAGAGAACAGTCACATAAAGATGTCCATCAGACCCTCACCTGCACAGCAGGTCCCTATCAGTGGAACCCTTTGGCACTGTTCACACGGATGTCAATGTGATTGGCACCCTCGGGGAATGCGCATTGTGCAATACGCACAACAGTATCCAGGGGTCCTGCTGGGATTCCATTAGTAGGAAGTTTGAGGAAAACAGGAGCCAGGAGCTTGCTATACTTCTAATAAAGGAAAGAACAAGTCACTGCTTAAACTTTATTTTTGCAGAAGTTTTCTGCCATCGTCTCCCACAGTCTTAAGCCCTCAGCAGCTGAAAAGCTAAGTCTGGAAGCAACCCTGAGCTAATTTTTGGAGGTGTAATTTAGGACCAACTGAGGAAAGTTGTAGGTGCGCTTCCTCCAAGGGCTCACAGTAGCATCCCGTGCAATAGGCGCTGGGATAAGCTGCCCCAGGGGCCTTGTGCCTTGGGTCTCTCTGTCTTATGCTCACCAAAGAGCATCTCGGCAGGAGACTCAGAGAGGTGAGAACACCATTCTTGCCACTTCAGGAAAGACTTGGCTGCTGACGTTGCGGATGCCATAGACAGTGGACACAGCTTGGAGAGCAGGAAGGAACTTGGCCAAGAGCATTAGCACTGGCTCTGAACAGCCCTGCATTTGCAGACAAGGCAATCCCTGCAGTTCTCTGGCCCAGTGGCACCCTGTGAAACTGTCTCAGCCTAGAGGCTACTGGAGCTTCACCGGCAGTGACTCAGATGCCTGCCAGAACCAGACAAATGCATGAAGTGAGGGCTAGGGCAACAGGGAGGGCCAGGCCAGAGTCGTGGCGTCAGTGAGGCACACAGCTACCTGTATCTGGGTTTGTTCCCTACTAAAAAAAGAAGAAGAAAAAAAGAGCCACCCAAGGGTGACGGAGCTCTTCTGTTTTCCACAGGAAGCAGACTAAGTGAGAAAGGTCAAAAGAGCAATAATTTAAAAGCTTGTGTGCTTTTAATGGGAAATTGATTCTATGCAAATTTGTGAAGGAGTTGGCATTTTAACTTTCTGGGCTAAATCCTAAAGGAAAGGGTAAAGAAAAAAATTTAAGAGAAACTCTTTTCCTCTTTCTTCTATAATGTTTAAGTTTTGGGGGTCATGAGAGGAACTACTATACACTTTTGTATAATCTTCTGAGCTCAGTGGCTCATGGTGCAAACATGGAAGCCACTCTGTCTCCCTCCCTTCCAATCACACCACCATGGAGTTTGAGCTACTTTTGTTCCAAGTAGGCTTAGATGGCTACTCCCCAGATGCTGCACTTGGCCACAGGACTTCCAGCTCTCCTCCAGGGTGGAATTTATTCTGGGCCTCCATCAGGCCGAGAGTAGACTTTTTGATTATATACATCCTTACTGTTTCTCAGCAAACCACCTGTGCCAAAATCCTTGAGAGCCTGACCCTGAGACGCTAAGACAAAGGCTTGGCATGGTGGTGGGGCACGTCTTTAATCCCAACACTGGGAAGGTAGAGGCAGGCTGTCCTGGAACTCGCTCTGCAGGCCAGTCTGTCCCTGAACTCACAGAGATCCTCCTGCCTCTGCCTCCTGAGTGCTGGGATTAAAGGTGTGCACACCACCGCCCAGCTGACTTAGATATTCTTATAAATTTATTTTTCTGTGTCTAACTTTAAAATTTAGTATATGATGCTGATGACTTTTAAAACTATCAGGAAATATTCCTTATAAAGTTATTCCATGAGAGTACCATGAAGATGAAGGACTTAGAGGAGACAATGTTGACCTGTCGTGACTATTTAGAGCTATTTCTAGGACCATTAGTACCAAGGAGCAGGAACCGCTGCAGACACACTATCAGCTTTGTTAATTGTTACTGATTATATAGTAAAATCACGCTAATGGCCCATGGCCTCTGTGTGATTTCCTAGGACCTTCCGATTTTATCCTGATGTAACCGACTCCCTGAGCTCAGCGCTGAGCGACTACTCGCTGACTCTAGAGAGTGTCTTCATTAGGGTATGGGGCTGTGTTCCACATCTCTCTCAGTTACACCTACATCAGAACCATCACAGTGAACAAAGAAGCTGGCTATGTGCGTGCGCGGTGGAGCCTGCATTCCTTGTGACCTCCTGCACTGGGGCGAGTGACTCACAGTAACATTCAGGAATAGTGCAGGTTGAAAGACGGGATTTTGTTTAGCTCTTTGGGAAGTGCTGCTCCTGTGCGCAGCAGTTGGAGGCCAGGTTGAGGACAGGATAGGAGCAACAAGGCTGAGTCTGAGAAGCTCAAAGCCGTGTACCAGCAAGGGAGTCCTAACAGAAACTGCGGTTTCCCTAAACACCACTACAGCCATTCTTGGCTCGCTTTTCTTATTCCAGAAACAGGAATTCATCCCTTGCACTTTCCCAGTGAAATAAATTTCGATGGAAGTTCCTCATAATCTCAATGGCAAATCTATTATCAAAAAGGGGAATAGACCATGATTTGATTTTATAATCCCCAGAGATTATGATGTTTTGTTGGCCAATTTTCTTTAATAAATAATTAATTTTTAAAAACCAGCAACATGTCCCCGCTCCTTGTTAGAGAATGGATTCAAAACAAAGCAAATCTCCGAGTGTGCTTTTACGTAAGCAGAAGCAAGTCTGGATTGCTCGAGATCATGCAATGAGTCTACGTTCTAGTCCTTTCTTTGTGTTGCTGCGTTCCTCTTATGATGTAGACCCGAGCCCTTCTCTCATGCTCCATGGAGCAGTCGGTGCTCTGCAGCAGATGAAGCCAACAAGCAGTTAGGCCAAGACCTGCGTACCACTTCTGGGGTCCTGCCGTATCCAAGTCCATACTAAATTTTTCTTTAAATTGGCTCGTTTTAAAATTAAACTCACTCAAAGGGAAAACATGGCATCACTGATATCAATAGAGTTCAGCCATCCCTTTGCTAAAGTAGCAGCCGTGTGCGTATTCTGTATCCCGCCAATTAGAAGTTAGGAGGCCTCTGGCCATGAGCGGCATCTCGCAATTGTGGTTATGGCGGTGCTAGAATCAGATCTGCTGCTGAGCCACACCCCTTGCCGTTATGATTGATAAGTAAATAACAGACATGTGTGGGTCAGTGCTGGGGATTAAGCCTCATGCACACGAGGCAAGTTTTCTACCCTTAGACCACACCCCCAGACCATTTCTGTTTGTTTTAAAAACCTGTGTGATTGTGGGGTGGGGGATGGGGTGGGTAGTGTGTGTGAGGGCTGCTGCTCACAGGGGTCGCAGGTTGATGGCATTGGATCCCCCGAGGCTGGAATTACAGGCAGTCCTGAGCTGCTCAAAGGGCTGCTGGGATCTGAGCTGAGGTCCCTGGAAAGAGCAGGACATGTTCTTTACCACCAAGCCACCCCTCCAGTCCCATTCCTTGTTGTTAGCAGCCCCTAAAATGATGATGTGTTCTTATATATTAGTAACACATCAGACTTGATGAAATATAGTGAATTTTATATAAGGGACATTGTTAAGACTTTTATACACAGAAACGCAAGCACTTGAGAACGCAATAAATTAAAGAGATGGATCAACACCGGCTCTCCTGCTGGATCATTACTGACCAAGATAAGAATTCACATCAGTGACACCATCTGCCAGCTTTTAGTTTAACCCGTGGTAACTCTGAGCTTGTGTGAGGATGTGGGTGGACAGCTTAAAAGGTTTGCTAGCCATTTCATCTCTTGTAATTCGATTTACATGTAGAGCTGGATATAGTAGCACAAGCCTGAGGTCCCAGCCGTTGGGAGATGGATGGAAGCAGGAAGATGAGTTCAAGGCCTGGCTCGGCTACGTGCTGAGTTCAAGGTAACCTGGGCTATACGCGATGCTGTCTCAAGAGAAAAAAAAGTGTTACGTGCTTATACTTTGAAGTTTCAGAAAGTGACATTTCAATGTGTCTGTGATCCTGCTGTCCGCTTCTAACAGGCATGGCCAAGAGTTCAGTTATAGAGGGCTTGAGACATCTATGGTTACTCCCAAGCATTTTGTGCCTGATTTATGAGGTTGGATAAGGTTGATTAACACAGCGCTACCTACGCTCACGTTATCCTAAACAGCATTCTCTGTGAAATCACAGGTTTGATGACTAATTCCTGTTCCCAGTGTAGGAATGTAAATAGAAGACTGTCAAAACACATGTATCTGAGTAGCATCAAAAAATAAGTGTATGTCACACTGTAGAACAAGCTCGTCTGGCTGGCACACCAAGCGGGAAGGGTTTAGCAGAGACAGGGACAACTGGTTGATAGCTGGGTCATCGGGCGGCTGCAGATGGATGCTAAAAGGCAGGAGATGGTGAGGCTGCAGAAAGTCCCTGCGTGTGCACGGAGCTGCTGTCTCAAGGAGATAATGCAGCATACATTCTTGCATTCTTCCTGTTTATTTGGTTGTGTATTCAGATACCTTGGTGTCAGGCACCGGGTTCTGGAGAAAGAATTGAAAAAGACCAAAAGAGCTGGATGGTGGGTGGGGCATGCCTTTAATCCCAGCACTCGGGAGGCAGTGGTGGGCGGATCTCTGTGATTTCAAGACCAGCCTGATCTACACGAGCTAGTTCTAGGACAGGCTCCAAAGCTACACAGAGAAACCCCGTCTCAAAAAAACAAAATAAGAAATAAAGAAAAAGAAAAAGGCCAAAGAGTTTAAGAACCAGGAAGGAAAATGAAAGTCAGAAATTGCAACTGGGGTTCTAAATCTCAGAGGATGCATTATCGAAGATTGTTGTGCAAAAGATGCCAATGAGAGATTAAACTCTCTTAGGAAACCCCTCAGAAAGAGATGCTTGAAACAAACAAAATCTGGAAATAAACAAAAGTTGTTGTCCTCCAGAGTATCAGTGACCAGGTTGAGGAGGGCAGAGGACTCCTTGTGGGTAAAGTTTGATTTCAGCCTGTTCATATCCTTTTCTGCTCCTTAAAAACAATCCCACACTGGATGTGGTGGCGCAGCACTCAAGAGGCAGAGGCAGGCAGATCTCTGAGTTCCAGGATCCAGGACAGCCAGGGCTGCACAGAGAAACCCTCCCTCAACCTCCCAACCCCAAAGTAAAAAACAAACCAAAAAAAAAAATTTCTTTTTAAACCCCCCTTTGAATATGGAAACACTTGTAGTGCTTGAATAACTGAAGTGCAGGGCGAGTCTCACGCCGCTCTCCTGACTGCAGCAATGCTGCGGACAGTGGCCATTATCCTGCCACTTGTATTGTTTGAATAAAATGCTGGTTGTCCAGTAGCCGGGCAGGAAGTACAGGCCAGGCAACCAGGCAGGAAGTCGAGATGGGGGCGACAAGATCAGGAGAATTCTGGGAGGAGGAAAGAGTCAGTTTGTAGTCGACACAGAGGAAGCCAGATACAGAGCAAGCAAGATGTGAAGGCCTCACTGATAAAAGGTACCAAGCCACGTGGCTAACGCAGACAAGATTTATGGGCTAATATAAGTTATAAGAGTTAATAAGAAGCCTGAGCTCCTAGGCCAACTCGTTTATGATTAATGTAGACCTCTGTGTGTTTCTTTGGGACTGAACGGCTGTGGGACCGGGCAACTCCCTCACAATCTTACTCCCCAGAGCCTCTCACCTTCCTCACCCCACTGGGTTATTTGGAAGTGAGTTCCAGATAACCGATTTTCCATCTCTTCAGCCCCAACTGTCACAATCGAAGCCGCACGAGTCTTGCTTCGTAGGTCATTAACTGAAAATTAACAAACACTGAGGCCAATTCTGCTCTCTAATAGAATTCAAAAATAGGAGAATATTGATATGACTAGGAGTCATTTCTGGCCAGGGATAAAGCAGAATAATTCATAAATAATGTTAATCTAACAAATTCCTATCACAGGAATTAAACTAATTAACTATATGGGGAAAATCAAAGAAATTTCAATTTTCTAATGCACAAACTACCCTATCAAAGAAATAATCATTGAAATAACTATTAAACTAGGGGGAAAAAAACGAAGAACGGAAAGAGTCCAGAGCTTGGGGGTGGGGGTGGGAAGCGCATTAAATGCCAGCTGGAGCGTGCCAGCCACTTAGGAGCTGCCGCAATAGGTTCCTGCCATTGGTAGTACTTGCTGTGTGCCACCTGTGCGCCAGGCCCGCTTGGCTCTCCAGCAGGGGTGGGAATGGGGATGCTTTGGCAAACCATCTTAGCTCCTTAAAGAGGTGAGCAGCTGCCTCTACCTGACTCCGCCTGAACCTCACCCAGATTCTGTATTAGACACCTGAGGATGGAAGCGGTTGGAAGGGGTTCAAAGAAATGGAGCAGAAGATAATTAGAAGAGATTGAGTTTAGCAGAAAGATCAGAGAAACCAAACGCAGGGAGCTTGGCTAAGCCCGAACTAGGGGCGAAAAAGAGCTCTCTGAGGTATTTGAAGAGGGACACACAAGGAACTATTGAGCTGGCACACGGAGAATAAGGCTCAGTGTGACCACAGAGCGACACCAGGCAGGGCAGCCAAGGGCACACTGCTCGCTGGTGCCAGCTGGTACCACAGTCACATCCTACGTGCTCTGATCCTATACAGGTTTCCACCCAAGGGCTGCCTTGTACCAGAGGACCAGCTTTTAGGGAGGGGAGGTGGTCTTTGGACCTTTCCTCCCTGGGAGAGAGTGTGTGGTGCGTCTCCCTAGCAAGCAGGGTGATCAAGGAAAGTACTGTTTCTTCAATGCAATTATGCTTTCCACTCCCACAACATATCTTCCAGTCATCATGTTATACGTGCGTGTGAGAGACAGAGACAGACACACGAAGAAAATCCTGGCATCTGGGAGGCTGAGGCAGGAGGGTCAGAATTTCAAGGCTAGCCTTAGCTACACAACGAGTTTCAGATCAAGGTGGGCTATGTGAGACCTTGTCTCAAACAAACAAATAAACAAACAAAACAAACAACCAAAAAGCAACTCACGCAGTTGGAGATGTACCTCAAGGCAGAGCACTTGTTCAGGTTGCCCAAGTCTCTGGGTCAAATCTCCCATACATACTCACGGAAAAAGAATATGTCCAAATGATCCAGAATAAGGTTTATCATTGCCATTTGTCTTAGTCAGGGTTACTATTGCTGTGATAAAACACCATGACCAATGCAAGCTGGGGAGGAGAGGGTTTACACTTCCACATTGTAGTCCATCACTGAAGGAAGCGGGGACAGGAACTCAAGCACGGTAGGAACCTAGAGTCAGGAGCTGATGTGGAGGCCATGGAGGGGTACTGTTTACTGACTTGCTCCTTCTGACTTGCTAGGTCTGCTTTCTTAAAGAACCCACGACCTCCAGTCCAGGGATGACCTGACTCACAATGGTCTGGGCCTCCCTCATCAATCACTGGTTAAGAAAACGCCCTACAGCCAGATCTCATGGAGACATTTTCTCAATTGAGGTTCCCTCATTTTAGGGACCTCCAGCCAGTGTCGAGTCGACACAGATTCAGCCAGCGCGACTTCCAACCTCCATCTGGATCACGGTTCCCTTCCAGCACAGAATTAGTAAGCGTCCAAGGAACTTCCTTCTTACAAATTGAGCAGGAAAATAAAAATAATTGAGTTCGAAACCTTTGCCACCCATGTTGCCAACAGGACTTAGAAAATGGACGAACGAGTCCTCCACAGCACACCAAGATGATGAGGTTGGAGATGCCTCCCTTCTGCCTCAAGCTCAACAACATGTTCCAGGAAATATCCATGTGGCATCCCGAGGGAGCACTGCTAGAGATGCCACAGTCTGAAGGGCCATGCTCCTGCTGTAATCCTGCAGCATCCCCCAGCGCATGGTCTCTCTGTGCAACAGCGGCAAGGGTGGCTGCATTGGACCCTTTCCTGCAGCCCGACACTCGGTGCAAGGCATCTCTGCTCTAAGACATAGAGTTCAGTCACGGGTCCTATTTCAGACTTAAGTCCAAGCTGCTAGAACCCATCCAGATGTGGGTTTGCCCCCTTGTTCCTGGCTCCCACACTAGCCATGCCTTACCATTTTAGGCAACTTCAGTGGGCAGGCCAGGCATTTGAACTGCATTCTTTAGTAATTCTAATGGTGAGTCTTGTTAGTTCTGTATTTCAGTGAATGAAAGGCTCCAAGCTTATGCTAAGAGGCAGGCCATTTTATACTCTCTAATTTAGAATTTGGTTTTGTTTATTCCAACTAGGAAGAGCTCCAAGAGGCATAAGGTTAAGTAAGCAATCTGGAAATTTTTATTAGTTAGCGTATACTATATATACACATATATGTATGTGTGTGTGTGTGTATATATATATATATATATATATATATATATATATATATATATATATATATATATATATAATGTTCCATGAAGGCTAGGTAAGGCTACTATTTCTTTTTATTTTTCTTTTATTTTAGTTTTTTTGAGACAGGGTTTCTCTGTGTAGCTTTGGAGCCTGTTCTGGAACTCACTCTGTAGACCAGGCTAGCCTTGAACTCACAGAAATCTGCCTGCCTCTACCTCCTGAGTGCTGGGATTAAAGGCATGTGCCACCACCACCTGGCAAGGCTACTATTTCTAACATCTCTGTGAAATGTGCACCTCGAGACATTGGGTATTAAAACTGTGGTATCTGAAAAATTATGTTATCATGTCAAAAACTCCCTTCTCTCTTGCTTGCTTTCTTATTCTAAGGAGTTCAGATGGGCAGAATACATGATTTTAAGAAAAAAAAAACCCACCACCACCAACAAAACACTCTTACAGCTTTTCATTGGGTGGGCGTATTCTCTAGCTTCAACTTCTTCCCTTCCCTTCACTCAACAGTAGACATTTACAGAACTTTAACTCAGTTTCAGGGACACAGGGAAATGTTGGGAATTCAAACCAACAACAAGAGCCTACGGATTAGCTCCCTTCGACCCTTGAGTATTGGTGGAGGAAGAGTATTGGCACCAGGAAAGGGGAAGCCTGGTCATGCTAGGGAGTGGCAAGGGAAGTGTAGCTCTTTTGGTTTGGTTTGGTTTGATCTGGTGTGCAAGAAGTCTCAGAGAGCCTGAGAGGGTGCAAACACTAGCCTCGGGCGTCTCAACCTTGAAAGAGCTCTCCCTCCCTCAGCGTCTGGTTTCCAAAACTAAGGTGACCTTACCCAAATTTTGTGTGATTAGCTACAAGGTAAGACTCTCCCTCCTTTTTATCAGTGCTGTGGGCTCAGCCAGTGGGTAGGGTTTGAGAGAAATGGGCCCTCTGAAGGTGAATGAACAGGTTCCAGTATCGGGGAGCTCTTCGCGTAGAAATAAGATAGTCTGGGGGAAGTCTGGAGGCCACTTGCTTAGGGACACAGAAGATAGAGCTGCGAGGAGAGGCAGTAGGGGGTCCTCTAAAGCCTGGAAGCTGAACTGCCTGGGTTGGGAGCCAGAGTTTATGCACCTGGAATCTATTTGCAAGGCTTTAAAACTGTAGTGAAATTAGCACTAAAATGCCTGCAATCTCGTCAAGACATTTTGATGTTGCCCTTTCAGAGGAATAGTGCAAACCTGGTAGCTGATATTCATGGGACTAGACACAGGTTTTGTAAAATGAAGCAAGAAGGCTCATTCCTGTGGACCCTTCGTGGCAGGAAATTACATATTGTTGTTCAAGAAGCACGTGTGACTTCACCTCTGCCTATGAGCTAGAAGCAAATTGCTTCTCTCTCAGAGGAAAGGACATCTTGAAACGCTGGTGGGTGGCAAAAGATCTGACTTACACCGGAAAGATTAAGTCCTAGAATTTGGTACTACAAATACTCCTTAATGTATAGAGGAAAACAACTAATTTTAAAATGGAAAAGTCTCTCAGAAAAAGAGGTAACTTCAAGGTGTCATGAGAAACAGTTTATATTTACCCAGTAGACTTCTTTTGTTTGAGAAAGAGTCTCACTCTATAGCCCTGGCTGGCCTGGAATTTATAACGATCCACCTGCCTCTGCTTCAGCAGTGCTGGGATTATAGACCTGTGAACCAGGGCCTTCCTTTCAAAGGCAGGATCTTCCGAAATGAACCCTTCCCTCCCTGAGCCTCACAGGTCTCTATCCTCTCTGTGTGGCCTGTGGGAATGACTTCCTGTTGAATTGTGTTCTGATTTCTGTGCTCTTCCAGTTCTCCGTTCACTTCCCAGCCAAAATCCCATATTCACTCATTTCAGACAGGGTCTCACACTGTGGCCTTGGCTTTCCTAGTAAAGTAGTTTGTAGCCCAGAGCTGGCTGAAAACCCAGAATAGGCTTCCTCCTCTCTCAGCCTCCTGAGTACTAGGATCACAGGTAAGAGCTTCCAAGCTAATTTTTTTTTCTTTGAGAGATGGCCTTACTATGTAACCCTGGTTGTCCTGGAACCTGTTATGTAGACAAGGCTAGCCTCAAGCTCACAGAGATCTGCCTACCTCCTGACTGCAGGGATTAAAGGTATGAGCCACCACGTCTGACTCAACATTTATACATATATTGGTTTTTTCTAGACAGGTTTCTCTGTGTATCCCTGGCTGTCCTGGAACTCATGCTGCAGACCAGGCTAGCCCTGAATTTGAAGATCTCCTTTCCTCTGCCTCCAGAGTGCTGGGATTAAAGGCCTATGCCTCTACCGCTCGGCTCAAACAGATCTTTTATTTTTTCTTTTTTTCTTTTTGGTTTTTTGAGACAGGGTTTCTCAGTGTAGCTTTGATGCCTGTCCTGGAACTAGCTCTTGTAGGCCATGCTAGCCTTGAACTCACAGATCCGCTTGCCTCTGCCTCTTGAGTGCTGGGATTAAAGGCGCAGGACTACAGCTTGGCCCTTGATGAGTTTTAAAGCTCACAATGCTTCAATAGCCTCCCACTGAACTAAGACACAGTTCTTAATTGAGCTGCCCTTAGGGTTCCAGAGGATTTTTCAATAGAGACCACTTCTGCTGTGTAGCCTGAGCGGGATAAAGCTGAGCAGGAGATAAACCTGAGCACATCTAAGTAACACAATGAACAAGATTCAGCATCAGACTCTGCCTCCTAAACGCTGATAGTTTAATGTAGCCCAGGCTGGCCTCAGACTCACGACCCTTTTTCCTCAGGATCTTGAGTGCTAAAGTCAGTTATAAGGGTGACTAGCCTGGCTATGTAGAGACCTTGTTTCAAAAGGAAAAAAAAAAAAAAGAAAAGGAACAAAGAAAAGGAGGGAGGGAGAGAACACAGGAGGGCACAACCTCCCCCTCATGATCAGGTATTACATACAATGTCTTCATTCCTTCTTTCTTTTTTGTTATTTTTCTTCTCTAGAACATAAATTCTGTGAGAATAATCTGTCTTCTTTCTGCTGTATCTTTAGTTTTTAGAAACACATTTTGTAAACAACTTTTTAAAAGGTCTATTTTTTGTACCTACATGTATACCTTATGCCAGAAGAAGGCATCAGATCCCACAATAGATGGTTGCAAGCCACTGTGTAACTGGTTGCTGGGAATTGAACTCAAGACCTCAATCAGTGCTCTTATCCATGAGCTATCATGCCAGCATCCTATGAATACGTTTTAATAAATGGTCTTGAGTGAACATAGTGGATGCCATTAAGTTATATCATTTATTATTCATATCAGCTGTTAAGATGAGCTAGTCATGGTGGGTCACATCTGTAATCTCAGCACTCAGGAGGCTGAGGCAGGATGATTACCATGAGTTCAAGTCCATTCTGGGTTACATGAGAGATCCAGGCCAGGGTGGGCTACAGAGGGGGAGACATTCTAAAAAACAACAACAACAAAAAACAAACCAAAACCCAAAAACCAACCAACCAATCAGACTCTTAAGATGAAGTAAAATGGTATTATCACGTTCATTTTTGTATAAGCACTGAGAAGAAAATGCCCCACGCTGTCTGTGAATGATGGAGGGAAGGACTAAATGGAGCACATCATTACCTCCTTATCAAATCATATTGCATTGCTTCACCACAAGGCCACCAGTTGCGTCATAGCGGAAGGCTTTGGCCTGCAAGGCTATACTTAACGTGTTTCTCTTGTCCCCACCAGGTGACAGCAGAATGTCTACATGAGTGACCACTGCTTATGACTCAGTTGCATCTCGCTTTTCTTTACCATTTATTATGCCTTCTCAAAGAAAGTGGACTCTTCCGTCTGCATAGAGAGGGAAAGGCAAGCTGTGTTGTTCTTTACTGAGCAGCCATCAAAATGTAAAGAAGAGAGCTTTGGTTTCCTGCTTGGGTCTGAGATGTAGCAGAAGTGATGTGGAAGAGCACACAGGCTCTGTTCCTGAGTCTTCACAGGTGTGGCTTGTCAGTCTAGAGCTCCCAACAGCCATGGAGCCCACCCGTGACTCCTAACCCAGCACCTAGGCCTCTACTACCAAGGAAATGGAGTTGACAAGTTAACTTTCTAGTCCAAGACAAGTGGAAAGAGGAAACCTTCTGGGCACGTCTGATTGGAGGATCGAATCGCCCTCTTGCTACTAGTGAGAATTTATCTATTTAATCTCTTTCAGCTTGCTTTAGGATACCAAGCACATTGGGCTGTTGGGAGAATTTCAGATCATATGGGTAAGACACAATGCTTGCATGATTAGAGTTCAATTACACAATGCTAAGTATTTGGTGAGGGTGCGAGAAAGGGACTCTGATTTCCTGAACTTTCCCCTTTATCTTCTTGTTCATTAACTGATGTGGTCAGATTGTGAAGTTGAGCTCCCATCAATGGGATGAGATGCTGTCACCTGACCTATATAGATCCAGGATTAAAGGTGGAAATCATCCTACCCCGATGCTATCTAGACTGGTTTGGGTTTGGGCATAGTCTTTTTACAAAAGGAATTGCCTTGCTGAGCGACTCTCAACTCTCAATTTGTTCTGTATTTCTTGTGTAATACCAAGATTATTCTTTGTTTTCAACAAGGAGATGGCTGTATTACACGCACACACACACACATACACACACACCCCAGAATACCAAAATAGAAGAGGCATAGGGCCTGGGAGCACTGGAGCTGAAATTTACTGTGGGTTATAGGACCTGTTCCCAAAGTGGGGCTCCCAGACGGTCAGCAACGACAAGAAATTGCAGATATTCTGGTCCCAGGCCAGATCTGCCTATAGTAACACAAGGGATGCAGCCACCACCTAACCTTAAGGAAGTGTTTTACACTCTTTCTAGTTTGGGAGTTATTGCAACAGAGAGAAGGAAGTCAGAGTAGGCGAGGGTGGATGCGATGAAATGGGAAGAAGAATGTCTGCTCCCCCGCCCCTGTGATGGTTAAAAGAGAGAAAGCCAGGAAGTCCTGCCAAACACACATCTCTGGCAAGATCCATGTGCCTCCCTCTAGTGACAGTTTCCCACTGGCAGATATCCCCTTGCCACAAGCAGAAAGCACAGACCCAAAGCATACTAGACAAGTGTGTGCTTGATTGACAAGACTAGGTAGGGAGAAAGCATCTTGAAGGCAGCCCCAAGGCAGGTAGGCAACAGACAGCAACTGTCCCTTTCCCTGCGGGGTGGGGGGTACCCTTATTCTTGACTGTTCCAAGTGCAGCTTTAGCTGAAGGTGAGACGTGAGTCAAGACAGTTCCCCAGGTTTCCCCGTCGTGGCTGCTTCAGGAATGAATGAAGTCATCGGTGGATGTCAAAACAAATAGTTGAAGATGTTTTAGGAGATTCAGATCAGCTCCACCCAAGTCTCCAGTTCACCTGCCTAGTGTAAGGCCACTTCCTGTTCTTCATTCCACGGCTTTCTACTCGTAGCCTTGGGGTTAAAGGCATTAAAGAGCACAGTCGAAAACCCCAGGAGATCCAGCAGCTGAAGCCACATTCTCAGATCTCCCACCATCCCCACGACTTTTTCAGTCCTACTTAAGCACCCGCTTACATTATTATTTATTATTATTATTATTAAACATAAGCCTATGGGGGCTGGAGAGATATCTCTATCATTCTGAGTACTTATTGCTCTTGCAGAGGACCCAGGTTTGATTCTTAGAACCCACATGGTTGTTCGCAACTGTCTGTAACTCCTGTTTCTGGAGATCCAATATTCTCTCCTTATCTCCACAGGCTCCAGGCATGCATGCAGTATACATACATACGTGCAGGCAAAACACTCATACACATAAAATGAAATTTAAAAAAATTCAAATTTCATTTTGTATTCTTAGAAATATACCTATACTTGTAAATAGTTTGAAGGGTCAGAAGATCCAGGGCTAGTTACCACCTTAAAACTGCATTTTCATGCACACATGGGGGTGTGTGTGTGTGTGTAGGGAGGGTGGGGTGTATTAGCATGTGTTTTTTCAGGTGTGCATGCATGCAGAATTCAGAGGAAGACATTGGGTGTCTGACTCAATTGCTTTCCACCTTATTTTTTGATGACAGGATCTCCCACTGAATCAGAAGCTGGCCAGCTACATCCTGGGATCCTCCTGTCTCTGCCTTTCTGTATCAATATTGGGAAGACAGATTTGTCTGTGAGTGCTGGGTATTGCACTCAGGTTCTTTTGACTTCACAGCAAGTGCATTCTTGCCAGCCAAGCCCCCAGAACCACTGTGTTATGAATGAGCTACAGCAATTCTGTTAGGAACTGTTAGGCACTGGAATGCGACAGAAGGGGCCACCTGCACTGGCCATGTTTTTGACTCTCCCCAGCTGTGTGCACAGGTACCGTTATCATTCCTGATGCACATGAGCTGAGACTCAGACGCATAAAGGAAGAAGCCCAGAGTATCACATCTAATTTAAATTCTCAATCCAGTCTTGTGAGGTGTTAGCCCAGAACTGGAGGTTGGCTGTTGGTGGTGGTGGTGGCGCTGTGTGTGTGTGTGTGTGTGCGTGTGTGTGTGTGTGTGCGCGTGCATCATTCTGCTTCCCCCGCTGGTGAATGTGCTGTGATGTGTGCTCGGAGCATTTCTACCTCCAAAAGATGACAGAGAGATTGCCTTCCATATAGAAGCATGTCATGTCATACACACCTCTATTACAGTAAAAACACTCCTGCCTTCCGTACAGAAGTATTGTCATGTCATATACATCCCTGTTACAGTACGACACTCCTGCTCTCAAAGCGGCCTGAATAATGGAGACCACACGGGAACAAGGGACACATTCTTTAGAACGGTGGTGAATGTGTTACAAGATTGTATAGAACGGCAGCAATTGCTGTTATTGAAGCACGTGTGTGCTGTATACTAACAAAAAAGTTCCGTCAAAATGCTTGAACTAGCCGGGCGGTGGTGGCACACGCCTTTAATCCCAGCACTTGGGAGGCAGAGGCAAGCGGATCTCTGTGAGTTCGAGGCCAGCCTGGTCTACAAGAGCTAGTTCCAGGACAGGAACCAAAAGCAACGGAGAAACCCTGTCTCGAAAATCAAAAAAACCAAAAAACAAAAAACAAATGCTTGAACTACTTCTGTAGAGATGCTCAAATG
The DNA here is from genome assembly GCF_037038515.1 of Microtus pennsylvanicus. Lineage (NCBI taxonomy): Eukaryota > Metazoa > Chordata > Mammalia > Rodentia > Cricetidae > Microtus > Microtus pennsylvanicus. The sequence continues at coordinate 36,790,238 of NC_134594.1, read as the reverse complement.
GTTATGGTTGCTCGCCAAGAACATGGTTTTATATCAACAGAAAGCATCATTTATCCTTTGTCTCTCAGTAAGCCTGGTTAATGGCTAGGGGTGGGTTTCCCAGGGAGGTGGGTGTCCTCGTTTAAAGGGGGCTGGGAGGAGGAAAGTGAACACAACGTGGTTCTGAACTTGTGCTAGAGCGCTGGTTTCCACTTCCAAGCCCCGCCTCCTCCTCCAGGGATGATGTATTTCCCCAGGTCGCAGGGAGAGAAAAAAATGAGTTACTCATTAACTTTGCAAATGAGGACCCTGAGGTGCACGCTAGTTAGGGGATGAGTCTGCCGTCACAGAATGGGGGAAAGGCCTGGACGTGGATCCCAGACCTGCTCAGTTCTAATCGGTCTTCCCGAGTCGTTGGAAAGTCCCTTCCAATCCACGTGTTTGTAGTGAGGAGACTGAAGCGTGCTTCAAATAAATGGCCTTGTGAAGTCACACAGCTGGTCCGTGACTGAAGGTCACTGTGTGAGATGGTTAAGAAGCCGTGTTTTTTAAATGCTTTGATTTAGTTTACAAAAGATCACAGTGTCTACCCCGGAGAGACTGCCCAGCTCTGAAGGATGGGATTTTGCTTTGCTTTTCTTGGCTGCATGCATATTGAAAGCAGTATACACACATGTACCTATGTATGTGTGTGTGTATGTGTGTGTGAATGTGTGTCTCTGTGTGTCCAGACTTATACCACGGTGCCTGTGGAAGTCACCGGACAACCCTCAGCAATCACTTCTCTCCTGCCACCTTGTGAGAGCCAGGGATTGAATTCAAATCATCAGGCCTCAGTGCATCTGACACATCCTTCTGTAGCATCGTGATACAGAATGAAGCAGAACTGGACCCAAAAGCTCAGGTCTCGCCTATGTTGTGACTGTGAACTTTCCTGCTTGGATACTAGTATTCCTAAAGAGGGTCCTTTATGAATTCAGAGCTCAGTGTAGCAAGCCAGGGTCAGACCTCGCTCACCCATCAGAAGTCAGGCAAGAGGAGAAGCCCTTGTATGGAGGAGGCGCTGTTGATAAAAACAGAATCTTCTCCAAGGAGTCTCTAGGAAGCACTGACGAGTGCATGGGGCACTCATTACTTAATAAAGGATTCTTCAGTGACTACTCAGATATGGGATATTTTTACAAGACGTGGAATATGTAAGGAATTTTAATCCAATTTTAAACCTTCCTACCACCAAACTCTGCGCAGAAACCGGCCTCGGAGTGATGAATAGCCCCTGTCTGAGCAAGAAGGAGAGGCGACCCCATGCCCTGCAACACACCATCTCTCTTTTTAAATTCCTGTGCGGACTTCTTTCCAGGCAGTAGCTGACGAATGGGCTTGCTTAAAAGGTCTGGGACAGGAGATGAAATGACCATCAAGTATTTTTCGCCTCTGCCACACCCACTTCTCCTTAGGCTATCAACAAAATCCCAGTCCCAGATGAATGAATGCACCTTAGCTTTTCCCAGACACACACTCGGCTAGCAAGTATTTAGGTATTCACAAGTTCTGTTAGTTGACTTCGGGTTGGTAACTGAAGAGGCTATAGACCGTGGGAAGAAACATCTGGAAGCCGAATGGAGGTGCAATCAGCTTAAGCGCGGCTAAGCCTTCCAGCCTTGTGCTGGCGGAGGCCAGGATTCCTGAGGCAACAGGGACACTTTCTCACACCCGGAGTCTTCTCACAGGTGGCCCTCTCCAGTCCCACCTTGGGTCTGTGACAGCCAAGCCTCACTGCTCTCCAGACAAAGGGTTAAGTCTGCAGCCTTTCCTGCCCTCCCTGCTGAGAACAGCAGCCTGTACTTTCTCCTCTGCAGTCAGTCCTGGTCTACAGCTTATACAAAGCCATCAGCACTGGCAAAAGCCTTGTTTTCCCTACTGTCCCCGGTGGCTTTAAACTTGTAGCTCACCAGATTATTCAGCTCAAGAGTCTGAATTTACCCCTCAGGGCGTTGCCCTTGCCTAGAATCTGCTCTCACTTTTCCTGTGTGAAGGTCTCCATGCCTCCGGCCTCTGGAACCTGACTGCTCCCTAGCTGGTGAAGTTAGCCGCATCCTGGCTGCTGGCATCCTAGCTGGCTGCCTTACCGCACATTTCCCTAGTAACCTTGCTGTTTCCTTCAACTCAAACTTCTGCAAGCAGCCCCCCCTCTGCTGCTGACCCTCAAGTTCTCTAGCCTTTCATAAGAGCATTTTCAGCCCATCTTGGGGACCATTCTGGGAGGGGGTATAGATGAGGAGAGAAGGTTTGGGACTCACCTGCACAGCAGCAAGGATCACACACTGGATGGGGCTGCCTGCAAACTTCCCAGGGACTGTCTGCAGCAAGTATCTTAGCCTTAAAGGGGCAGGGCGCTTTTCACCATATAAGGAAGAGAGTTTTGCTTGTCAGCCCCTGGGGCAAAGCAGCTGGTCTCTCTGTGTTGAGGAGGTTTAAGCCTTCTGGGGGCATCTGGAGCCTGTGAGTTCCCGAGACAGGTTAATCGAGCCTTGATAAGACCCAAGAATAATGCTTGGGTGGGCATTTTAAAGGACAGAAAGCCCTTTCTAGGGACTTATCTTCTTCTTTTTTTCTTTTTCTTTTTATATATTCTTTTTACTTTTTGGTGGTGGTGGTGGTGGGTGGTGGTGGTGGGACTTATCTTCTTGTAAAGGGAGTTTCTGGCAACTTGGAAGTTTCCTTGAATGCCATGAAAGGGTTTCTGCTTCTAGTTCATCTTTGGCTTGCTGGAAATGAGCGGCCCTGCAAGCAGACTGCACCTCCTTCCTCCTGACAAGGAGGTGTAGGGCACTGGAGGCTGGTGAGGTTTGTGGTGTGATTTAAGACACCTCTATACCGGAGGCAGAAAAAGAAGACAAAGTGAGGTCTGAGAGAAATTAGGGTCGGCGTATGAGAGCCACCAGTGGCTGAAAGGCTGGAAGCCCCAGGCTCTGGCCTACAGGTAACAAAATAAAGCACGAACAGAAAGCAAAACAAAAACCAAGGTGAATAAAAATAACCCGTGAAGAGGGCAGAAGCCCTTTTGTGGCATTCAGGAAAGCTTCCATGGTTCTCAACCTGGAGCCATTGAGCCTGGACCCTTTTCTATCTCTAGCTCTGCTACTGTCAAAAGTGGTTTGTTTGTCCCCCCCCCCCCCTTAATGAATCAACTATCCTCAGGTCTGCATCTAATTTCTTGTTCTGGGACGTAGGGACCTAGAAATCCCACCGGGTGCCCGTCAACCCCTATATCTCCCATAACACACTCTGAAAACAAGTGCTGTTTATTTTGCTTCTTTCGGAACAGATAGATGCACACCGTCCTCCCCCAGAGCCCCCAGTCTTTGCTTTGGGGACACCACTCCTGAGAGCCCCTCTTGGACTTAGCCTCTACCTGAAGCTGGCAGCTGTCTTCTTCCAACAGTGGCAGGGGAATGTGTTCCAGCCAGAGAAAGCATTACCTGCTGCTGATATTTAAATGCAAAGCTGTCCTGTTCATTTGGGGGTGGATTAAAGGCAATTATAAAAGGCTAGATGCTAAGAAGAAAAAGTGAAGTTTAATTTAGTCATCACTTGGGTGGTAACATGCTTCTTCCTTTGCAGCCAACTGGCTGTGCTCCTTTGAAAATGCTTTTGAGTCTGCCAGGTAGCGCTAGCTAGCACCCACTCTACACTTAGCTAATCTGCCTGCTCTGTGGATCTGGGATTCTTTAAGAATGGAATTTGGCGCCTGCTTAGAGAGTCTTGCATTACCTTCTTACACAGATTTGTGAGTGTGTGTTTAAGGACAAAGAGCACTTGGGTTTCTTCTGTACTCCGGTTACATCCAGTAGGGAACAGGCCTAGGGCAGACCAGGAAACAACCGAGGAGAACCTGGGGTTGCTGTTTGGTGTCCACTGTTTTGTGAAGAAAGTGAATTTTCGCTAAATTATTGTGGTTGTTGTCAAATAGGCCTGGGTCTCTCTGCCTCATTGTTTCTCTGTAGCTCAGTTAGTGTTTCGTTTACACACCATTAGGTTTTCCTCAAGGGCAGAGATCAAAGGCAATTCTTTTACAAGTTTTCCTTCTGTGTGGAGGCCCAAAAATGTGAGCCTGTTTCCACCTTGTCTGAAGGTCAGAGAGTTAGAGGAGCCCAGTCCTGCTAACAACAACGGGAGCTACACATCCTGAATCAGTACACATTTGGTGACTTGGTTCTTTTGATGGCACCGACAGGTAGAGCCACTGCACCCTGACAGATGGTCAGAATATGCAAGCAGACTTCTGCTTCTTCTTTGTAACAGGAGGGTTAACCTGAGGAAGGGCTGCTTTCAGGATACTTGGTCGAGGGTGGCTTCACTGCCTAAACATCAGAATGCCAATGACTCAAAGTGTTGAAACAATTAAGTGTTCTAGTTGTCCTTCATATCATGTTAAAGAAGTCTTTTGTTGACTTCTCCCTTTTGTATTAGGGTATAAAAGTGTATGGAAAATTAAACGCAGGCGATTTCAGTATTCACTGGAACTTGCTCCTGGTACTATTCTATGGTTTCCATTTTATTATTTTTGCATTTTCATACTTTTATAATTCTGATCCCCACACCCCTACCCTGGCAAGAGTTATTTTTGTTGAGGGTGGTCCCTGATGCTTTTAGTGTCTCTTTGATCCAATAATCTGATTTCAAGGAACTAACCAATCAGAAACAACACATTATGTGAAGGTGTTACTTATTTTGTTATTTGTAATGAAGGACTTAGCTCCAAGGTCACTGCATGCACCAGTAAGAACACCTCTTGCTTGATGATTGCTCCTTAAGGTGGCATACACTATTCTATGACCTGCCTAGAGACAGCTCAGCCCTCAGGACAAGCCTCAAATGGGATGGCCATTATATGTCTTCCTAGGCCGTAAAACAGAGGTAGGGAGATTAAACAACTGGTATTTGAATTGAGGTATTTTCATTCTGCACTGAGCGTCATGGTAGGCACTAGGGATCAACAGGCTGACAATGCAGAGAGTGAAATTACCTGGTGCAAGTGAGAAGAAAACAGGAAACATGCAGAAAACCCACTTAGGAGTTTATTAGAGGGGGTGTGTACAAGCCTGGGGACGTCAGTGTGCAGAGAGAGAGAGGAGATGGCACATCCAGCTTTTAAGAGCTGCATAGCGCATGCACACAGGGGGTTGACATGGCTATGTCATGTGCAGATGATGGAGCTCACACATGCACGCAATGGCTTAGCTGAGTCATACGTGGGTGATGTAATCCATTCCACATGTGGGTCATGCAGGCCCCTTTAACATCCCCGGGCCATTAGGCACTTCTGCCTGAGGGCTTGTCTGCACATGCATGGCCCCTAATTTCTCACAAGCAAAGCGAATAATTCAAGCCAAGCATAAATACAACCAGAAGGAAGGCAATACCAATAGACATGCTAAACAGGAAGGAGGTAATCCTGCAAGGCTCCACCCCCAGTCAAGTAACTATAGGCAACCAGGGAATGCTGAGCACAGAAAAATTGGTTTTCCCAAGGATGAGCCTCCTAATTGGCTTCCAGTACCATATACTTCCAGTACTTGAAATCATATACATACAAATAATACCAAATGGACTCAGCAGGTATATTTTTGTATTAATACAATCATATATATTATATGTATGTTTATATACATATTATATATAATATGTAATACATAAACAAATACATACTGTGTGTGTAACAAAAACAAAGAAAAATAGGACATGAATTTGAAAGGGAGTGAGGAACAGGAAGAGGGGAAATAATGTAATTATATTTTAGTAAAAAATTCCAGGCAAATTAACATTTACCTCAAAAGTTGCCTTCACAGAGATAATATCCTTTTTACATAGAGATATTTTCAAATAAGAATGTTACAAGGCCTCAGAACATACAGCATTTGAATATGGCCTTACTCTTTCCCCAAATGTTAGCCAAATATAATCTTTTGGGAATTTTAGTGGTTTTTCATCATATTTTAATAAGTAAAACTTGCCTAAAGGTCAGAGAGTAAAACAGCCCCACTGATCAGCCTTACAGACCAGGCAGTGGTAACACATACCTTTAATCCCAGTAATGATACTAGTTGCCATAGAAACTGGGCAGTGCGTTAATTCTAATGGTGCACACCTTTAATCTTAGCACTAGAGTGAAATATAAGATGGGAGGAGAAATTATTTATACTAATATTATATTCTAGAAACAATGTTTCTTTGGGGAATCACCCAAATAGAAGGCCCCAGCCTTCTGGGTTATGTAGAAGATATGGCAAAGGCCAACACTGAAACAATGAATGTAGAACAAAACGAGACAAACAGGGCAACCCCTTATCATTGGGAAACTCCTTGAGCCTCTTGCAGACCCCCAGGTTGAATGTGGCCCAGTTATTCCCAGTCGCTGTGGTGGACACACCTTTCCATGAAAATTAGAAAATCTAATGTCTGTTATAAAAAAGCATACTTCTCTGAATGATAGAATAATCATGGAGGATGCATCAAAAATACCAACAGAAAATAGAAAATGTATATTTTGGTAGACTTCTATAAATAATCAAAGACCAAAGCTAAGAGTCTGAATAAATAACATTATAATGGAAGGATTATTAGACACAGGTACAGATGTGACTATTATTACTGCAGAAGTATGGCATCTGAATTGACCTCTTCAGGAGTTAGATGTTCAATTCTTAGGAATTGGAACCCTATCTCAGGTAAAACAAAGTACAAGATGGGTTGAATGAAAGGGCCAGAAGGACAGAGAGGAAGGCTGAGGCCATATGTGGCTAGTATAACAGTGAGTCTATGGGGTCTCCATCTGTTACAATAGTGGAATACCCGATAAACATTACTGCAGTCTCACAAACAGACCATAAACCAACTCAATAAAGAAAATTGTGACTTCATCAATTTTAGACACAGCAAAAATTATAGTACCTTTTACTAATGAAGAAATTTAAAATTATGGACAGACAGTGAATCCTGGCAAATAATTTTTACTAATATTTTGGAAGAGATGAATAAGAACTATCCCCAAAATGAGAGAATTTGACTTATAAAGAGAGCTAATTGGATCCTTCCTCACATTATATGGGACGCACCAATAACTGGAGACCATACATTCTATAGTTATACAAACAATTCAGGAAGGACAGGTTAAAAATCAGAATATTTAAGTAAAGTGGAACAAAGTTCTTATGATTTTTTTCCAAAAATTAGAATTATATGCTATTTTCATGCTACTAAGGGATTTTAAAGAACCTCTCAACATAGTTACCAATTCCCAATATGCAGAAAGTTGTTTTGCATATTGAAACTGATGAATTTATACCAGATGACACAGAACTAACTTTATTATTTATTCAGGTTCAAGACATAATCAGGAATAGGCTTCATCCCATATACATAACACACATCTGATCTCATATAGGTCTGCCAGGTTCTCTAGCATTGCCTAATGCAGAAATGGATCAATTATTTATTGGAAATGTGCTGAAGGCCTCAGAATTTCACAAAAGGCATCATGTCAATTGCAAATGTTTAAAAAAGGACTTTTCCATTACATGACAATAAGCCAAGGAAATTATAAGGAGATGTCCCTACTTATTATTTATTCAACTAAACACCACTACCTGCAGGAAGTAATCCAAAGCATACTCAAAGGAATGAGATATGGCAGATGAATATGTTCCATTTTGTAGAATTTGGAAAACTAAAATATGTACCCCACACCATTCATAGCTATTTCTGTTTCAGTGGGAAACTGCTTTGAGTTCAGAAAATGCTGATTAGGTAATCACACATTTACTATAAGTTATGGCCATCATGGGTATACCTGCACAAATAAACACAGACAATGCTCCAGCATATGTCTCTAAGAACATGAAACAGTTTCTTGCTTATTATAATATAAAACATTGCAGGTATGCCACATAATCCTACAGTTTAGGCATTTACAGAAAGATCAAATCAAACTACAAAGGATATGTTAAACAAACAGATAGGGATGAAAAAGAACCCCAGAAATAGATTACATAATGCTCTATTAACCTTAAATTTTCCTAATGCTAATGAGAAAGAAACAACGGCTGTAGAGAGACATTGGATAATAGAAAAAAAACTGAATTAAATCAGCCAATGTATTTTAAGAATGTGTTCACCTCGGAATGGAAACCAGGAGATGAGCTACACTGGGGAAGGGATTTTGCTCTTGTTTACACAGGACAAGAAAAGCTATGAATACCATCAAAATTAATCAAGATAGTTTGAAAAAGAGAAACCTCTTGATAAAGAGAAATGTCAGCTCACCCACAAAAGTGACAAGTCTACAGATTGTAAGAAAACCTCGTAAGGGTTGGGACAGGGTTCTGTTCTTGTATTTGCAGGAAAATACCCATCTTCAAAACATCAAGAGACCTTGGTCATCTAGATGCCTAAAGAAGAAAAGATAGCTATTCAGAAAGAATCACCAAGCAAAAGAAATCTGACTTATGATAACAATATTCTCTGCAGGGTAAAATCTCACTATCTAACATACGCATTTTCCTACTTCTTCAGTGTAATGGTAGTAACAACTCACTTAAAAATCAAAGCTGGCTTTGGAGTTGAATGGTGGCTCTCTTTCTCTAAATCCAAGGATGCTGTTAAAAAAAAGTTTAGAGTTTCTGTCTCATATCAGAAGCCACCTGGTGTGGGACAGAAGGAAGATAAAAATCTAAGGACCAAAGTTATCAAAGCTCTGCTTTCAAAAATTCTACTTCTCCTCATACCTATTTTCATCTCTATGGTACCTTTCTTTGAATATATGTCTATTGTAATGCAAATTTAACATTTTGATAAAAATAATGTTTAAGTTTTCCACAGTGAACAATAAATCTTCGTACAGTAATTTTTGTAGTCTCCAGGAAGAAGATGGAACCCCACAACAAAGATTCCACTTGGTTCATATGATGCTGGTGGTGTTTTGGGAGGCTGTGGAAGCTTTAGTTGGTAGGGCCCAGCTTGAATCCATGGGTCACTTTAGGGGGTGTCTATCCCAGCCTCACCTCTGGCCTGAGAGCTCTCTCTCTCTCTCTCTTTCTAATTCCTGATTTGAGGAGATTGGAGGGAGCCACATCACGTGTTCTCACCATCATGAAAACATCACGCCTTCCCCACGGCGATGGAAAGTACCCTCTGAGCCGCAGTGAGCCCTTCCCCATTTAAGTTGTTTCTGTTAGGCAGCTTGTCACAGTAATGGGAAAAGTAATCAATACAGTCATGGTATAGGGACATTATATACCATGGAAAATAAAAAGCAAGTATAATAAAGAATGAGCTAAGCATCAATGTGAGTCACGTGTTTATTACTCCTTTGATGGACACACTTTTCAGCTTTTACGGTGAGAGATATTCCTAACAGGTATTTTATGTGTGAAGTTCTTATTTGCGTTTTGTTTTTTCAAGACAGGGCCTTATTATATAGCTCTTACTATTCTGGCACTCGCTCTGTAGATCACACTGGCCTCGAACTCATAGAGATCTGCCTGCCTCTGCCTCCTGAGTGCTAGGATTGAAGGTATAATTTATGTTATTTTTTAAAGTTTGTGCTTAATATTATCCTTAAGGATATCATAATTGTTTAGCTTCAATACACTTATTTTTTGTTTAAAAATATTTTTGGAAGACAATTTGCTATTTCTTTCTTTGTGGCTTTTAGTTTCTGTGGTTCAGAGTCTGATTTCTTTTTGATGACTGGGTCAGATGGAACTACCGGTGCAGCTTTAACCTAAGCGCCTCTCCTGCTTCTGGAATCTTGTCAGTTGACACTTGCTCCAGAAACAAAGCAGAAATGCAAAAATAGTGATCTCAAATTCCGGCCAAGAAACACCTGCTAAATAGTTGCCTATATCCTTTGACTATTTTCTCTTCAAGCAATTTTGGAAGCTCCGGTTGTATTTCTGTAAAGGTTTGCACCTGGGCAATGGCACAGGGCTTTTATGAGGAGTGCTATTACCAGGGCTCTCAGCGGAGCTGAGCAGGGAAAGGCCACAGGGAGCTCTGTTTTATAGTACAGTAAGGTTAGCCATTTACTGTTCCCATAAGCTAGTTCACTTGCAATAAAGGTCAATGGACCTTTTTAGGGAGGAGAGCTGGACCCCTGTCTCAAACTGCCGTCTGCAGCAGTCAAAATGACAGGCTTTTCTGGAAAGAGGTGGGTTGTTTATTTAGCTCGGAGAGTGGTTCCGTCTGGCCAGCTGATGGCCAAAGCTATAAGAAAATTCACTGATGTTGGTGCAGAATTCCGAAGTCTTACAGAAGCTTGACCTTGAGCACAAAGCTATGGTGTAGCAGACTATGGCTCTGGTTATTGTCTTGATACATGAACAAGGAGAGTACCATTTCTATACCTGGAACTATCTATTCCTGATTTACAGGAAGCTGATGTTCCAAACACCTGTGCTTTGAAGACAATGGAGAGGCAAAGTCTTCCATAGTAGGGTGGGTCCGCTAACTGTTACTTTATCTTTTTGCCAGAATCATAGGATTCCACGATGACTCCCAGTTTACTTGCACAGAGGACTGAACCCAGGGCTTCAAGATGCTAGGCAGGCACTCTGAGAGTTGAACTCTATTTCCAGTCTGTTAGTTTTTTTTTTTAAAAAAAAAAGAGTTTTATTTTATTTTTAGTTATATGTATGTGTGGTTATGTGCACATGTGTGTGGGTGCCAGAAAAAGTCAAGGGCATCAGCTACCCCTGGAGCTGTAATTACAGGCAGATGTGAACCATCTGACATGGGTTCTTGGAACTGAGCTTAGATCTTCTCTAGGAGTAGTGTGTGCTCTTAGCTGCTGGGCCATCTCTTCAGCCTGCTTCCCACATTTAGATAGTTAATAATGAGATAACACTGAGTGAGGACTTGCACAAATGCAGTGGTGTTCAATATTTTATACAGAAAATTTGGAGATTTAATTGTGTGTGTGTCCATATGAGTGCATGTCATATGTATGCAGGTGCCCGTGGATTCCAGAAGAGGCCATCATATCTCCTGGAGCTGGAGTTACAGGTGATTGTGAACTGCCAGATGGATGTTCTGGGAGCCAAACTCAGGACAACAGTACTCCTAGCCACTGAACCATCTCTCCATTTCATTCAAGAAATTTTGGAAACTTACATGGTCTTTTAATTCTACAATGTAATGTTACAAAATGATCAGAAACCTAAAGGTTATAATATGACATATGATCTGTTGTAAATACTGCATTTTAATAAGAATAATGATATTCAAATAGGTGTAAAATATCTAGTGGAGTGTAATATTTGTAATAGTAAATGAAAATTATAATAACAACATTCACCATTATAAACTAGCTAATAGTTAGAAACTTTTCATAAACTTTTTTATTCCCTTTGAATTTATATTTCCATTAATTTAAAGAATTTTATTGCCCCACAAAATGTACTTTTGTGTTCGAGAGTATTTATTTACCTTAGCATAATAAAAATACAATGAAACTAATGTGAAAATTGACATCTTTCCCTTTCTGGTAGCCATAGGTTCTTCTCAACGGCAGCTCCTCAGTGCTGAGTTGGGGCTCAGTGGTTAGTAACACAGCAGAGACAAGGCTTCTCCCTCACACTCTACTCTCTACCTGGACTCTGGAAGTCTTTGCATTTGGTCAGGACTAAGAACTATTTCCCATCCTAACAGCAAAGGCTGGGTTGAGTTCCTTTTGATTGCTCTCCCTCCTCCCAAACCCATTTCTCTCCTCTCTCTCTTCTTTCTTCTCTCTCTCTCTCTCTCTCTCTCTCTCTCTCTCTCTCTCTCTCTCTCTTCTCATTGGTTGAACTTTGAGACAAAAGAGATTAAATGCAAGCAGGACTAGTTGGAGTCTTTGGAGGCTCCACATCAGGCCACAGAACGACTGAGCAATACACTTTCACTGAAAGAGCAGTTAAACTTTTAAGTTTGTATGTAGAGTTTTTAGGGTGAAATTTCCATCTCCAGCAGTCCCAACAAAGTAGGCTAAGGTAACCTCTGATGAAAGGCCTAAGTAGTAGTGAAAGAAAACTAGAGGATAGAGATTTCATCAACACTTTGGAAAGAGGAAGCAGTGAAGGGCTCTGAAGAACCTGAGTCTGTCCTTGGGGTCCTAAGTTGAGCATTAGTCTCCACAGAGGAAGGCTTGGGACAGGGGGCGAGGGGAAGGGGAGAACATAATTAAAGAGTCCCTGCTCAAGCTGTGATCACTCCCATCATTTTCTTTCTTCTAGTCCTTTAAGGTGGGACCAATCCTGTTCCTTTTGAGGTGTTTCGGCGTGTAGCCCTCACTTTCTAGGATAATTGCTCTCCTCTGGATGGATCTATACCCACTCGCTTTGTTCTTGGGATCTAAGGTGACTGGAGGTTGAAGATAGTGGCCTATCTCATCTTCGTGCTTTGGCTTTGTGGGTCAGTGGTGGGCAGTATATGCAGTTTCTAGCAGGGTGTGGTGGCACGCACACACCTACAGTCTTATTATTTGGAGAAGTGAAGGCAGGAAGATTAGGAGTTCAAGGTCATCCTTGGCTCTGTAGTCAGTTGGAGTTTCAGCCTGGGCTACATGAAACAGAGTCTCAAAATATCAACATAGTATTACTACTATTAATAAATAAAAATAGAACAAAAGCAGGTAATAAATAGGAATAATTATATCTATACATAAAAACGGAACAAAATCCCTGCTATGGTGTGTTGACAATCGTAAGGATGCTGCCCATCATCCTGAGGATGGGACCCATCACAATTTATCCAAGCAGTGTGGGCACATTATAACTTCTGATAAGTATACTAGAAATAAACAATTTAAAACAATTTAAAAGTGCACTCAATGAAAACAGAAATCTTGTTCATGGAAATAGAAATAAAGGCAGTTCTGGTTACGTCACCCAGCTCTCACAGAGTTACATGTAGGCAGTGATCTACAATAACATTTTAGAACAATCTATCAACTGTCAACTGAACTGAATCCCATTTCAATTTTATTGAAGGCAAAGATTTAGTAACTACTTGGCTTGCACAGGAATTTGTTACCCAGACATTAAAGGCATTCATTTTCTTAACACGCTTACCAAACTTATAAATTAATATTTCAGGTTATCCTTATTTATTTATTTATTTTTGGCTTGGATCTCAGTGTATGTTGAGCACCAGTATGGATCCCCATCACAAGATGCTGTAAGAATGCTGTCAGAGGGGGCTGGAGAGATGGCTCAGTGGTTAAGAGCATTGCCTGTTCTTCCAAAGGTCCTGAGTTCAATTCCCAGCAACCACATGGTGGCTCGCAACCATCTGTAAAGAGGTCTGGTGCCCTCTTCTGGCCTGCAGACATGCACACAGACAGAATATTGTATGCATAATAAATAAATAAATATTTAAAAAAAAAGAATGCTGTCAGAAAAGGGTTTTAAAGATAGTATGTATTACATGATATCTGGACTTTAATTCACTTAAAATTATGTGTGTCTACATATCTTTGAAAGTCTCTATGGATGAATGGATGCCCAGAATAATTAGACTCCCAATAGGGACACTGGTCTAGGGAAGAGGGGTCAAGAGTCAGGAGGTAGAGCCATCCTCTTTGGATTGTAGACTTTTCCTGAAATACTTGGCCTTAGATCCTTCCAGAAATCCTTGGCCAATTTTTTCCTGTCCTTACCTCCGACTCTCATTAGCTCACAGAAAACAGGCATATGATCAAGATCAAAATTTGCAGTATATAAGAAGTCCTTTTAAGTCAATGAGAAAATTATGACGACTCTACCAGAAAGAGCTGGCTCAATGCTATAAACAGGCAGTTACCCGAAGAAGAGCTTCCAATAGGCCAATCCCATAGATAACGTTAAAAATTACCCTGGGACCATGCAGATATCATTTAAGACAACAAATAACATATGGAAAGTCAAACTAGAAAAATTCACATTGAGTGGTGGTTGGATGGAGAACAAATGGCTCCGTGAACATAGGGGGCGATTAGACAAGGCACATCAAAACCTCAGGGAATGCAGATTGGAATGGGCAACCCCAAGCCTTGTAATTCTTCTAAAGAAGTAAACACAAGTGTGCAAGATTCAGTATCAGATCTTACGACAGTGTGAATTCTAGTCAGGTTTCCTTTGGTGCAAGGATGTTTGAAATGCCTCCTCTCTTGCATTTTCCTGACTCTCTTGGCTATGATTCTTAATCAGTTTAAACTAACGACTTATGTGCCAGTCGATTGCTTGCTGTTGTTTATCTGAGAAGGGAAATGATATCCGATGGGGATGCTACACTTTTCAGCGTTCCCAAGTGGAGCTAGGGTTAATTTTTCTGCAAAAGACAGGAAGCGAGATAGGCTAGCATATCTATAGTGATCAAGAATGGAACTGAGGTAAACGTCCATGCTGGACTTGGTGGTGGTGGTAGTGCATGCCTTTAATCCCAGGATTTGGGAGGCAGAAGTAGGTGGATCTCCAAATTCAAGGCCAGCTTTGTCTACAGAGTGAGCTCAGGACAGCCAGGGTTACAAAGCAAAGAGAAACCCTGCCTTGGGAGGAAAAAAAATCCAATTTGTGATAACATCGCACCATGCAATGAGCAATGAGACAATGTTTTTTTTTTCTTTCCCAGACACAGTTTTACTATGTAGCCCTGGCTGTCCTGGAACTCACTATGTAGACCAGGCTGGCCTCAAACTCACAGAGATCCCCCTGCCTCTGGCTCCTGATTGCCGGGATTAAAGGTATGTGACACAATGCCAGACCTAAAAAATGTGCTTCTGGAAGACAAAGGATGCGGAAGTAGACCTGGGCTGAGAAGAGAGAACTGCAAAAGAGAACAGAAAATTGACCTTCACATTTTTACCATGCTTTCAAAGAAAGAAATGTCATATAGGAAATGCTAGTGATACAGGTATCTGGGTGAAGGGATAAACGTTTATTTTAAACTTCTAGCCCTTATGAAACGGTTTCTTCCTAAATTAATTACAAGTAACATTTGAAAGCATTTTCACACACACACACAAAATTTGTGTGAGTCATTTGACTTTGAAAGGACTGGAAACAAAGTAGAGACCAATTCTTGGTGGAGAGATGCTGGCCAGGGACTCAAGAGGCTGCACACCCCTGTCACTGTTCCTGAGCAGAGGGCACAAGGCAGGCTTGGCCACAATGGCAAGCTACAGAGTGCTTTGAGCAGGAAGACACAGCCACCCAGCTTCTCTTTATGCTTGCCACTTTTCTCTGACAACTTTCAAGCCCTTCGGCTATATTTAATGAATGCTGTGTGAAGCCAAGCGGAGTAGGGAAAAGAGTATGGGATCCAATCACAGAGGACCCAAATCAGGCTCACTAGTGTCTTAATGAAGCCATAAGCCTCTTTGAGCTGGAGTAAGATAGAGATAATTTGCTTCTTTTGATGGTTGTACAAATTTCAAACATATACACTGTGTGTATCTCCCCCATCTATCTATCCATCTAACTTAGCTAGTTACAAAATAGATATCTTACAAATGTCACAAGTATAAATATATGTATGTATGAACACACACACACACACACTCACACACACACACACACACACACACGTTACGTCATTAAAACTAGAAGCCTAAGCCTAAACACTTCCTTGGTTTGGCCTTGGATTAATTTCAATGATATTGTAGATCGCTATACTTCTTGGGATTCTGAAGAAGTCTGGAAGACCTAAGGGCTTTGAGAAGTGTTCATTATGAGTCATCTCCAAGGTAAGAAAGAAAAGGTTACAGAATACGTATTTCCGATGAAAGCAGGAGACCCATAAACAAGAAATGTTGCCGAGAGACAAGCCATGGAAACAAAGGTCTTATTCAAATTCAAACATTCACCGACAGCATTTTAGAATATAATAAATTGCAGCTCTTTTCTTTTAATATTTATGGAGACATCTGTAAGGTATTCAAATTTTAGCGAGAAATGTGGGCATTAACCACAGAATCTGAGGTTACCACGAAACTCATAAAATTCGTGATGCAGCAAATTGTATGTGTTTTCTTGACTCTAAGAAGTTGTGTCTGCTTCTCTGCATTCTGGAGGGTCAACCCACCCTGTGATTGTTGACCCACCCAGTAGAATCAAACCTCCTCCATATATTCTGCAGGACATCTCTTTTTGCTCCATTGTTTTGCTTTTACACTTCCTTAGCTGCATTCCCGGAAACAAAGGATGCTTCTAAAAGACCCCATTTCAAACCCAGGATCCAATTGAGTTCTTTCACATCTAGGGGATGGCAGTGGGCAGAGAGAGGGAAAAACCCACCACTGTTTCACTGTGTTCTATGACGGCATTCCACCTAGCACTTCCTGCCTTTGTAATGCAGAATGCAGCGGTAAGTGCTTCGATCCCTGTGTGGCACTCTGTGGATGTGTTCACACAAGGCTGGGGTCTGGCTTGAGGCCCTCCAGCTTCTTGCCCTGAAGCACACTCTGCCAGTGACGGTTGCATTTCTCAACTTCCACGTTTTTGCTGACCCACAAATTATCCTTCAAGTGGATTGGACTGCTGGGGCTTTGGTTTGAATATATGCACTCCGAAACGTATATTAAAACTTAATCCCCATTATGAGAAATTACGAGAGGATCAGAAGGAGCCCTGAAGGAAGGAGAATGTCTGTACTCTTAGCTGATTAATGGATTAATAGGTCAATGAGCTTGTTTCCAAAGTGAGTCTTATATAAACACTAGTTAGCCTAGGTCTCATGAACGCCCTCCACACCCTCCCAGGACTCCAACAAGAAAGCCAAACCCAGATGTGGCCCCTTGACCTTGGAGCGGAACTATGAACCAAAATAATCTTTTTGTGTGTGTTTGTGTGTAGGCTACCTGATCAGTAACACCAATGTTATTAGGAACAGAAATGGATTTTTATAGCAACATTCTTGCCATGAGCTTTGTGGGTCAGGGGGTGGGGCTGGGGGGCAGTGGCATCTTTTAGCTGTGACTATAGCTGTAGATTGCTATTGTGGGCGTGACTGGTGAGCAGCTCTGGGGTCAACAGAGTCTGCAGCAGCACTTCCTAATCCTCCGTGTTCCTTCTGAGCTGCCGTGGGTTGAGGTCTTTCTGATTTCCCATCAGCCTGAAGGGAGGCATGGCTCTGAGCTTCCCTGGCTGGTTCCTCCTTGCTCTTCTGGCAGCATGGTCTCAGTTCATTTTAAGCGCCTCATTTCCTGCACTGAAGTGCTTTGCCCTTTGTGCTTAAAATAGAGTGAGTCCTGTCATCTGTAACAGAGCCGTAATCCACAGGAGACAGATGAGAGCTGGTAACATCTGGTGCCTGTTTTGGTTGTGAAGATAGTGTCTGGGGAGGAGCGGGGGACTCTTGGGTGGCAGAGTCTCCCCTGTACTTTACTGTGCTTCCAAAATCGAGGCAATTTGTCAGCTGCCACTTTGCTCATTGTGTTTTAAGAGTTTATTCTGACAGACATTTGATTTCTCTTAATTATTTTGCCTTCATGCCCTACAGTGAGTTTAATTCTTACTGGTTCTTATCCAAACTTGGTTGAAAATAAGGTTTATTTTATTTTTTATTTCCAGGGTTGGAGAGACAACTCAAAAATTAAAAACATTTACTGCTCTTCTAGAAGAGTTAAGTGCTGTGGAACACTCCTCTTGGACACTGTAAAGATTTGTCACTTCTATTGGTTTAATAAAGTACCGATTGGCCAGTAGCCAGGCAGGAAGTATAGGCAGATCGACCAAACTAAGGATGATGGGAAGAAGAAGAGCAAAGTCAGGGGTCAACTGCCAGACATAGAGGAAGCAGGAGTAGAATGTGCCAAGCTAATTATTTTGGGTGTACCATCACTCAAAAGAATATAAATAAAGAATATGGGTTAACTTAATATGTAAGAGCTAGTTAGTAATAAGCCTGAGCTATTGACCAAATATTTATAATTTATATAAGCTTCTCTGTGTTTATTTGGGACCAGGCAGTTTGGACAAAAAAATTCCACTACAGTTAAGTTCCCAGCACCCACTTCAGGCAGTTGGTAATTTCCTGCAACTTCAGCTCTAAGGATTTTCTGAAGCTTCTGACCTCCACAGGTACCCACACCACCCTCATGTGCACACACACACACACACACACACCACACCACACTTTAAAAGTAAAATACAGTCAGGTAGTGGTGGTGCACACCTTTAATCCCAGCACTTGGGAGGCAGAGACAGGCAGGTCTCTGTGAGTTCGAGGCCAGCCTGGTCTACAGAGTAAGTTCCAGGACAGGCTATAAAGCTACAGAGAAACCCTGCCTCAAAAAAACCAAAAGCAAACAACAACCAATAAAATACATCTTAAAAACTATTTTTGATTTCTTGAAAAAAGTGATTCTCCCATTTTGAGCATTCTCCCAAGTCGCCCCAACTGAAAGCCAGAAAGCTGTACACCTGCATGGCATTGGTTGACTCTCTGCTATTTCTACCAACATATGAACGTAGGTTTGCTAGTGGTGGTGTTGTCGTTGAGCACAGTGCAATGCCTCTTCCATGAGGACACGCAGGGAGCTCATTTCACGTCAAGTTTTGTCTCAGATGTTCAACCCTTGATGCTTTGCTGTTGGAGAGGACAGACCAGAGGCTACAGTCGCGGGCTTCACACCTGTTAAAGATGTCAACCTCCCTCTGAACTTCTTCTTGGTACTTCCTACCCTGCCATCACCTCCCTTGGATCAACTCACACAGTTTTAGGAAATTTTATTGCACTTTAAAAAAAAGTTTTCAGTTTTTTTCTTCTTTTTCCTTTTTAACTTTATTTTTTATTTCAGTGTGCATTTGTGTTTTGTCTGCGTCTGTCTGTGCAAGGGTATGAGATTCCTGGAAGAGAGTTACAGACAGCTGGGATCTGCCATGTGGGTGGTGAGAATTGAACCCAGGTCCTCTGGAAGAGCAATCACTGCTCTTAACTTTACTTTTAATAAAGATCCCGGAAGCTACAGATTTCTGTCTGAATAAATGGAAATTACTGTGTTCTGAGGAGCAAAACAGTTCTCAGGAGAAACATCCAGCCTATGCCCTTTGCTAACTCTTTTTCCTTTTTAAACATTTTATTTTGATGCAATTCACACAGTTTGAAGAATAATATGAGAGATCTTGTATTATTTGCCCAAAGGTAGTGCATGCAAAAACATTGTTTAAGTACTGTAGAACATGCATTAGTGACCTCTCATTGTAACAAAAAGTCTGATGGAAGCAACTCAAGGAAGGAAGAGTTGGTTTTAGTTCCCGGTTTAATTAGGTATCTAACCCATTATGACGTCAGGAGATGATGCAGCTTATCACATTGCACCATAGTCAGGGTGGCCAAGAGCAGACAGGAAGTAGAGCCAGGCTATAAAACCTCAAGGTCCATCTCCAGTGACATACTTCCTCCAGCAAATTCTGTCCCCTAATGATTCTACAACCTCCCAAAACATCACCACAAGCAGGGGACCGAGTACTCAAACATTTGGGCCAATAGGGGACATTGCACAGCTAGACCCCAGATCTAGTGTGTCAAGATTGCTATTATCAAGATAAAGAATATTTCTTCCTTGATTCCTTTACTGTCCCTCCTTTCTTTGAGGCAATGTAGCCATATAAAAGAAAGTAGGAAAAGGAAAACCACTAAGATGAATTTTTAAAGATCCCATCTTTTTAGAGTTGTACGGTTGGCAAGTCTTGTGTGTACTTGTGCTATTAATTCTTTTAGCCTGTGAACAGGATCTAAATAATCCGGATAGATCTTTTTTTCCTTTTGAAAACATTATTTTCTTTTAAGGGAATTCTGACTTTAATTGCTGATATAACTGCCTAATACCAAGTAATAGTTTTTCATTCAAAAAATGATCCACTAATGAAATATTTATGAAATTACTTTTAGGTGCCAGAAGATTTGCTCTTCTACTTTCTTTATTAAAAAAGCATGTACCTGGGAAGCGCAGGAATCGATGTGCTGTTTAGTTCCTCCTAATAAGCTAACTTTCTAGCACTTTTTTTTTTTGGTGAAAAAATTTACACATTTATTTACTGAGCATGTTTTCTTTAGTCTCAGCTCAACTTTTGGCACACAGCTGGGAAGGCAAAGAGCATGAACGTGGGCAGATGACATAGTAAGTACTCTCATCACACTTAGGTTATTTGATACAAAGAAGGCCACCGGAAGGGAAGTCAGAAAAGGCTTCCCAGAGCAGGTAAGGTTTGGGCTTTAACTGCTGAAATGAGTGAGAATTTGCCAAGTGAAGAATGCAGGGCAGAGATCCCCCCCCCCCCCCCCCCGAGACTACAACACACAGAGGCAAGAGAATAAAGATTATATTTGGAGAACAGCAAACTGCATGGAGTGTAGCCAAGTTGAAAGACCTTTGCTCAAACGTAGTTCAACACAGTAGAGAACTCAGGTTCTCTCAAAGTCCTGCTTTTTCTCTCCCCTGCTGATAGAAGCTTGGCTGGGTAAGCGAGTGTCACCCAGTGCTTGCTGTGTGGTTGAACTGAATAACGCCAGGAGGCACCTGAGTTTCAGAAATGCGTCAGGGTACGAGGAAGCAGAGGTACATTAGGGGTGGGCTCCACTATGAGATGGTTTGGGGACCCACTTTTGCTAATGTCTTGTGATATGTTTTGCTAAGGGACCTCTGTTTCAGCTCTACAGCATATGTGTAACAACACAATTTACCCTAATTTCTATGGTGGGTTTGCTACAAATCTGGAGTGAAATCCATTTCAGGCTATTTTGGTACATTTTCTCACTGGCAAGCATCAACTCAACTCTTCCTCTATCACGTGTGCTTAGGTTGGTTCCCATATAGTCCAGGCTGGCCTGAAACTCATTCTATAGACAAAGATGACCTCAAACTTCTGCTCCTTCTACCCTAACTCTTGAGGGCTACAATTACAGGTGCCTTACCGTACCCGGGTTACATGGAGTTGGGGATAGAAAGCAGGGCACTGTGCATGCTAAGCAAGTCGTTTAATAACTGAGCTACATCTCCAGTCCCTGGTGAAGTATGCTTTTTATCCATTCAGCCAAATTCCCTAGAACTGTGTTTTGCGTTGCAAGTCAAGTTCTCAAATCTTTTGCTTATGTTCGATCCTTCTTTTCTACTTTAGTCCAAGCAGAAAAGCATCACATTGTGTGATATTTTGTTTGTGTTTTGACAAATAAAGGTTGCCCGGAGATCAGAGGGTGGAGTTGGTTACTAATTAACCATAGAAACCGGGCAGTGGGGGCACACGCCTTTAATCTCAGCACCCCAGAGGTGGAGACAGGAAGTGATAAGGTGGGGGTGGAGACAGGATCTCAACTTTCTTGAATGCAGGGACAAGACAGGTAGGAAGCAACTGGTGGCTGCTCCCCGTTCTCTGACCTTCCAGGTTTTTGCCCCGATATCTGACTCCTGGCTTTTATTGGTTAAGATTAAATGAACTAACGCTGCAGAATCACACTGGATTCTAGTCACTGGGTTGAACTCAAATCAAAATCACGCATCAGCAAAGGTTTCAACAATAGTCCCCTCCTAACTGAGTCTCCCTCAGTTAGGGAGAGGACGAGGCACACAGAGTGAATGCGTAGACAATGGCAGTTACCGTTATTTAAGGAGGTTTTGTCATGTCTAGGAACGGAAGTGAAGATGGCAGGGTTGCTTTGTGCATTTTAATGGACAAATCTACTGGCTTCAAAAGTTAACATCACTGACTCTTGCCGTGCCTTGGTTTTGAAAAATAACCTTTACACTGAACTGAAAAATAATATGTATTTTAAAGTTCTTAAATGTACAAATCGTGTGATCCTTGGCGCAGCTGAAGCCTGGAAAATGAAGCTCATGAATGCAATGGCACTTTCGGTTTTAAATGAGTTCTCGTTTTCTGAAAACGTCAGCCAGGAAGATAACCCAAGGAGTGAGAGGGGAGGGCTGGTGCAGACTCAGGGATAGAGATCACAACTTTCTCGTTATCTCTGATTGCAGGAATGTGGGTACATAAGGCTATATATACTTCTATATTTATAGATTCTTTCAGAGAACCCCCAGACTCATAAAAACATGTAAAAAATATATAAAAATATATTATTTAAATGAAAATATTATAAATATTAAAAATAAATGTATCATGTGGGCTGTTTGTGAGCGACCTATTTTCAGCCATGAGTATAAACTCATATGTTTTGTTCTTTACACAAGTTAGGGTTCCTTTTAGTTTGGCTCAGGCCTTGCCAGTTTTTTTTTCCCTTGGGCTCACAGGCCACACAGGACAGCCAAATTAGAGAGTTCCAGGTTCAATGTCTAAAAGCAAAAGGTGGAGAAGAAGACACTTAGCAATGATCATTGGCTTCCACATGTATATTTTCAGGCACTCGGCTACACACAGCTACACATATAACACACATGTATTCCCACACCTGTGCAGATTATATAGGCAACAAATAAACAAGGACTGCAAAGCATACAGATTACACAATCTATAATTAGTTGCCATTGTTAGTATACACATGAAATGAAAATATAAATATTTTCTTTTGCAGTGCTGAGGAGCAAACCTAGGACCCCGTTGCATGCTAGACAGGTACTTTGCCACTGGGCTACCAGCCCCAAATAGAAATTCTTCAAAGATGAAATTTGTAAACATACACTTTTCTGATGGGTTTGCAATTGAACATTATATTCATGACAGAAGGATCCATTTCTTTGGGTAAAGATTCCACCTACATAACTCATTTTCAAGAGGGTACACCATAGCTGATGTGGGGTTGACGCATGTGGCTGGGACGTGTGGGAACTCTGCACCGTTGGCTTGCGTTGCTGTGCAGATGAAACTTTTCTACAAATAAAGTCTGGAGGAGAAGATGATACATATGCGTGGGCTCTCTCTCTCTCTCTCCCTGTCTCTCTCTCTCTCTTTTTTTAAGATTTTGTTTTCCCTTGAGTCTGAAAAGGTGCTGGTTGAAGGTGCACAACAGAGAACACTCTCGTTTGAAACTGACGGTTTTAGACCTGAAAGATGACAGCAGGCTATTTAAAAGAGAGTGGGTAAAATCCTCCCACAGTTTTCTTTCTGTAGAGGGGCGATCAGTCTAGGAAGCTGCGTAGGCATTCCCGCAGGATATGCTGAATGTTTACACTGCCAGGCCTTGTGCTTAACATTTAATTTCATAGCAGGAGATGTAAATAATAATTATCTTCGTTTGTAGATGAGGAAAAGTCTCAAGCTAATTTACCCCAGATCTAATAGTAGGATGTGGCCTTTACATTCAAATCTAGGTTTTCTGATTACAGTACCATGTTGAATCATACTGTGGTCTGTAATTTGTGCCCTTGCTCAGTCTCAACTTAGGTCTTAGTAACACCTTTTCCAACGCATGAAGAGTATTTCTACCTCTGCAAATAATGAGGCGATGAACACCCCCATGCACAACTACACTGTCTTGTCCAGAAATATGTTTAGGAGAAATATCAAAATGTGCACTATCCCCTGGACAATGGTTAACTCAGAAACACATGACTGGTCAAAGCACAGAGACTAGATGCTGTGTGAGAATGCTCTTGTACACTGTAAAGATTTGTCACTCATATTGGTTTAAAAAAACGCTGATTGGTCAAGTAGTCAGGCAGGAAGTCTAAGTGGGGCAGCCAGATTAAGAGAATTCTGGGAAGAGGAAAGGCAGAGAGTCAGTCACCAATAAGACGCAGGACCCTGTCAAGAAATTAGATATATAAGAATATTGCAGTCAAGAAATCAGGCTCTGCAAGTAGGTAGACCTGGGGTCAAAACCCAGCCAAGGTATTGTCCAGCTGTTAAACAAATATGTTTTGTTTCTTTTTGCTTTTTGTTTCTCAAGACAAGGTTTCTCTGTGTAGTCCTGGCTGTCCTTGAACTAGCTCTGTAGACCAGGCCAGCCTGGAACTCAGAGACTGCCTGCCTCTGCCTCCTCAGTGCTGGGGTTAAAGTATGCGTCACTACTATCTGGCTTAGTTTCATCCTTTGTAATACTGTTAATATTCACTACATAGGCTTCTTGTGAAGATGAGACAGAGTAAATGCACATGCAGATGCTTGGATCATGGCAAATGCTTGGAGGATGGGAGCACTATCATTAGCTAGGTCATCTTAGATCATAAAGACTGATGTTATGTCTCTAGGCCTTTAACTCCACCAGGCATGGAGGCATAGTGTTATCAGCTGTTGGCATTTAATGGAGAGCAACTATAATAAAATGATGATGTAAAGTCAAAGTTAATAAAACTGAGGTAGTTTAACACAATAAAATGTTTCTGGGGTTAGAATTGTAAAATTACAGAGCGAAAAGAGAGTTTAGAAGGAGACAACTTAATCTCTCAATTTAGAGTCAAGACAAGGGAGGCCCAGACAAGCTGCCAGATCACTCTTCAATTCTTTCTCCCCGCCACAGTCCATTGCTACATGAATCTGATGCCCTCCAGGGTCACCTAAGATTGTGACTTGAGGCTTATCTGTCAGTCTCACGTGGGTGATGGGATTACATACAAAAACTGAAAGAAAACTCCAAGTAATGCCTTCTACTAGATAGAATGAATAAATAATGATTTAATGAGGGGGGGTGGGATTAGGGAAATGACTCATTAGGTAAGGCTTCTTAAACAAACTCAAGGAGATGAGTTCAATGTAAGAAGCCAGGTATGGCTGAATATGCCTATACACCTTGCTTCGTGGGAAGCGAGATTGAAAGTTAGTTGGCATTTTGATGGCCAGCATAGCTCCAGGTCTAGTGAGAGAGCCTAACTCAGGAAAATAGGCTGGGAATGACAGATGAGGACAGCTGACATTATCATCTGGCCTCCATACTTTGGGTACAAGCCTTCCTCCCAAAGCTCGTACACATACAACATACCACACACATACATGCATACACACTCACACACACACCCTCAGAACCAGGAGGAGGGAAAAGAGACGTGCTTAAAAACTTGGGACATGGGGCTGGAGAGATGGCTCAGTGGTTAAGAGCATTGTCTGCTCTTCCAAAGGTTCTGAGTTCAATTCCCAGCAACCACATGGTGGCTCACAACCATCTGTAATGATGTCTGGTGCCCTCTTCTGGCCTGCAGACATACACACAGACAGAATATTGTATATATAATAATAAATAAATTAATTAATAAAAAAAACTTGGGACATACCTGTTCATGGAATGCTGAAGCCAATATCTGTTACTATTGTGGCAGACATTGATTCAGTAAAAGAACAAAAAGATACAATGGGTTCCCTTTGAAAATAATTGCAAAATTACCATAAAAATACACAGAGGAGTTTTGTTGTCTTGCCACGTTTAAACTCTGTGGGGGAACTGTGGAGGATGGCGAGCAAGCCTCCATGACAGACCTTTGATGAAGGCAAGCTTGGGTGGAGGAGCCAAGCTTAGGGCTTAATGGTTGCTAGATTTTTTGTTTCTTTTTATCCCTTTACTCTTTGTCTCTAGCTAATTATTATACACAGACAAACACGATTATCAAATTTTAATTGCGCCGTCACAGACTCTGTACAAATGATCATAATAAAGTAGCATTTGCAATCTGCTTTGGTAATTTTGGGCTGTAGCTGCGCCTTAATTTGTATAAGTGAAATGCATTTTATTTGTCTTCAAAGAAGTTATTATTCCGCCCAGCTTCCCCCTCCCCCCGTTTAGATTTTTCATTCCAGTAGTGCTTTCCTAGAAGTTTTGTGGATTCATAAAAATACAAGAACACATTCTGTTTTCAGTATCTTGTACTCAAAATGCTTTATAATTTAAGCCGATGGTTTGAGACATTTCATTATTTCAACAAAATTCCCAAAGAATCTACTGTATTCTAGACACAGTAGTAGAACCTGAGTATTGGAGACAAAGAGGTGAATAACTCCTGTCCTTACCTCAGTAGAGTTAGAGTCTAATGAGATCTTCTTATCTTCTTGGCACTAATTGCAATCTATTTAATAACAGTCAATAACTATCCAGGCTTACTTCTCTCTCTTTTTTCAACTTCTAGATCCATGCATATTCAAAACCATATTAGACAACTCTCCTGCTTTAAAGGCTTTTCACATGAGCACATCCTGACCTGAGGTTGTCATCTTTGTCACATAGTGGGTCTTCATTCAAACACTCCAGTTATAAAAATAGTGCTTACGACTATCAGAATCTAGACATTTGGGTTGGAGTTCTCTGTCACTGCCTATTCTCAAGTGCTCTTCCCCCCCCCACACGTCAGTAAAATTCTTGTGAGCAGTAAAGTCCCACAGTTCTTCAGTTCTCCAGCCCACCACATCCTGCACTTGGTTTTAGCTGGGTCCTAATTGGTTTCTTTTTCTCTTAAAAACAACCACAGGGACCTCTCAGAAAAGGAAAGTCTCATCATGTCACCCTCATCCTAAAAACCACAGAAGCCTTCCCATTGTTTAAGCGCTAATTTCCATCACCAAATCTGCAGAATCCACCACTCAACATCCGTACCTCTCCATTCTACTAACGTCTTGCCAATTTCCCGCCTTTCTCCATTTGCAATGAGCGTCTGTCACCCAGGAGATGGACCTCTACCAGTGTACCCTGTATCTAGGTCCTTCACGGGATACAGCTTTCCTTTCCTGAAATGCCCTTGACACCCAAAGGATGGCTCCCCTCCTTTGGGAACGGGAAGCCTTCGCTGACCCTCAGAGTTGCATTAAACACCCCCCAAATACACAAAGACTTTCATTTTGCCTCTGGAGGAGTGGGACACACCCTGTCTAGATCCTCAACACGCAGCTCACGAAACCAGTGTGTAGCTGTGGGGGCTCAAATGCTAGTCTTACCCTGGCTCTGCATATTCGTTAAGCTTCAAAGTCCTCCATGATGCACTAGGCCAGTGGTTCTCAACCTTCCTAATGCTGCGACCCTTTAATGCGGTTCCTCATGTTGTGGTGGCCCCCAACCATAGAATTATTTTCATTGCTACTTCATAACTCTAATTTTACTTCTGCTGAAAATCATAATGTTGATATCTGTGTTTTCTGATGGTCTCAGGTTACCCCCAAGGCAGCTGTGACCCACAAGTTGAGGTCTCTGCTCTATGCCCTCTTGTGTCTTCAACATTTCAGAATCCTCAGTAAAGAAACAGATGAAAGTAGGAAAATGCCTCCACGAACAACCAACAAACTGAACAACAATATGCAAGTCAAACAAAGCATTTAGGCATCAGATGGGAAAATCTGGGTGCTTCTAGAAAAACTACCACCTTTCTAGAGATGAAAAAGCAGGATTTGGGTGCAAGTGGGGTGCAAACTGGCAATTTTGGGGTAAGAGGAATGCATGAGGAAGCCTTTACGATAAAACATTAGGATGTAATACGAATGTTACAGAG
Source organism: Microtus pennsylvanicus (assembly GCF_037038515.1). Classification (NCBI taxonomy): domain Eukaryota; kingdom Metazoa; phylum Chordata; class Mammalia; order Rodentia; family Cricetidae; genus Microtus; species Microtus pennsylvanicus. Next base: position 36,762,886 of record NC_134594.1, on the reverse strand, counting down.
GAAGAGGACTGCCTGGCAGTGACCCTTTTAAAGCCATTTTAAGGACTGGCCTGGCGTGAGTAGGAACTTCCTGTATTACTATTCTTTGTGCTGTGTGCACCTGATTCCCATTGGAACTGCTTAGTTACAGGGTCAGCATAGGGCCCCCAAAGCTCCTTCTTTGATACGGCAGGCATTCTACAAATGTTGGATATGTTAATCAACACCAAAGTTGCAAAGAGCAATTTTATTTGGAAGGAAAACTTGCCATAGAAACAAGAGAACATGCCGTTGGGATGGAGCTTGTCATTCACGGTGGGGACCAGCTTTCCAAGTAAGCCACCCTGCTAATTGTACTACATAGCAATCAGCCCAGCACCGGGACCTGGTGTGACGGACACATTGAGCTTGTTCAACCAATTTATCGAGAATCAGAAAGCAATTGAGAAGCTCAGTTGGAAGGGATTGAAGGCTGCCGCGTGAACCCCACAGACCAGGTTTCAAGGCAAATTGAGCTGAAATATCCATTTATCCTATCAGCACAGTTTCTGGAATTAACCGTGGGCCAAGAGGAGACTTTTGTATCTTGAACCAATGGCAGGATTTGTTGTAAGGCTAGGGGGTTCAGGTAATTTTTACTGTGTGGTCATTTGTTTTTTTTATTGTTCATAATTTTCACTAGAAAAATATTGTGTTACTCTGCATGCAGTTTGACAGTTCTGGAAAAGGCCCCATGTGTTCTAAGGTTGAGTAGATACTGACATGATGGAAAAAAGCCTTCTGCTCTCAAGAAGGACTTGTCCACAGCGGAGTGTGTGTGAACTCACCTGTGTGTGTTCACCAGGGACTGGGGTTACTGGCCCAGGCTGAGTAAGGCCCAAAATGAAGGCTGAAGCAGACCGTGGCCGCTGCTTTGGAAATCTAACATGAATCACCATATACCTGCCCTCAGCTATCACTTTCCGTAAATGGCTTAGTAAAGGGTGGATTCACTTCCGAAGCAATATCTAAAACCTATTAACTGAAACCGTATGAAAGAGAAAGACTCTGTAGTCCTATTTTTGTGATGTTCATTTCTAGGTGAACCTTAAATCCCCGCAGCAACAGGAAGATTATCACTGTTGCTTGCTTGGAATGCAGATGTGGAAAATAAATGCTGGTTCTACAGGACTGATGTGGACTCTGCCTATTGGCGTATCTGGAACGTGCCCACGGAATCCTCAGTGTTTCCACTTATTCCTAGTGCTCTCCCCAGTTTGTCTTTGTGGCATTTCAACGCTAGCTGGAAAGGTGCTGTACATCCCTCTAGAATGGGAAGAACCAGGTACCCAAGCTACAGCTCAATTATGTGAAGGTTGAGATTCAATTAACCATTTCTGACAATTGTATCTACTTGGTCTATATCCAGTACTGCTGGCAGAAAAACGCTCTCTCAGTTTCTTTCCAAATGTAAAGTTGGAAGATTTCCCCAGCTCTCTCTTTATGCGTGGCTTTTACATTCGAAGGAAAAAGAGGTCTTAAAATTTGCGTTGTTCTGTAGCAAAATTTCTCCTCCTAAGAAACGCAGAGGACTTTTTAGACTACCAGAAACTGCAATATTTCAGTTGACATTTTTTTTTTGTTTTTTTTTTGTTTTTGGTTGACGATTAGAGCTATTTTTGTATTGTCAATTTAGGGCATCAAGTTTTCAAAAGATGTATTTATTTTACTTAATGTGCATGTGTAGTTTGTCTGCATGCATGCATGTGTACTATATGTATTTTTGACGCTCTTAGAGGTCAGATGAGGGCATAAGAGTCCCTGGAGCTGGACTTATGGATGACTGTGAGACACCATGTAGTGTTGGAAACCAAACCTGGGACCTCTACCAGAGCACTAGTTCCCTAAACTGCTGAGCCACCTCTCCATCCCTCTGGCGTTAATTCTAATTAAGGATAACGTCTCTCCATTGGTACCCAGGGTTGAAATAAGAAGTCCTGTGATGTTAAGGGTAACAGTCTCAATTTTGCTGCTTGAGTCAGATTTATGATCGAAGACACCAGAGGATTATACAAATGAAACCTTGTTTTGAAACTTGGTAGTTAAAATGTTTTGGTAATACATTGGCAGAAGTAACCATAGTTACTGGACCTGGATCAAGAGGCAGGCAAAGATGCTAATCCTTTGTTAGCGAGCTCACATCATGGGGCTGATTCCAGACACATGCTTATGGTAACACACTCAAAGGGTTTCTAGGTAAAAGAACATAGTTTCCCTCTGCGTAGATTTAATCTTAAAAAGTCACAAGCCCAAAAGGTGAACCCTTGAAAGATGAGAACCCCTGGAGATTTTCATTAAAAAAATCTTAATTCTGGATTATTAAAACCCCAAGTGTTGAAACCCTGACACTAGGATTCTTTCAAGATTTTTGTAGTTTTGATTGTAGTTCTCACTATGGGAAAATGTTATATGAGGGATATATAAAAGCTAATTGTGGGCAGGGTTAATGCATTTTTTTGGCTGTATACAGGATAGTTGTCACTATGGTTATTCAGTTGTCATAATTCTGCCCCTTCATTCCTTCATACATAGAGTGCTGTTTGCCTTGAGACGAAACAGCAAAAAGCTACATCGTATCAGAAAAATCAAAGTAATTAAAAGGCATATTCTTCACATTGGCTAATGATGGCATTCTCATCCATTTAAAAATATCGTATTTTATTTTTCAAAGTTGTGCAAAATGGATGCCTGAGTCTGGGTTTGTGCGTGCAAGTGTCGATAATTCTTTTTTGTCATGTTTATGATATTTCAAAAATAAACACAAATGAAAGTGGGGCTGGGGAGAAGGCTTGGTCCCTATGGTGCTCGTGGTGTAAGCTTGAGGACCTGAATTTGGATCCCTGGAGGCCACATGAAAAGCTGGGTGCAGAGGTCTGTGCCTGTAATGCCAGAGCAGAGAAGGTAGGGGAAACAGGCAGATTCCTGCTGTCTGGGCAACCAGTCTTGCTGAACTAGAGAACTCTGGGCTCAGGGAGAGACCCTGCTCTAAAAATAAGATGGAGAGATACTGAGGAAGATTCCAGCTGTCTACCTCTGCCTTCCCACACCTGCATTCCTCTGTGCACACACCCATATAACCATGTACACATACCATACACATAAACAATACAACATACACACACAACAGAAGAAGAAAAAAATGAAGTTTTTTTTTCTACTATTGTATTTTTGGGATTTTGATCTTTTTGGGTTTTAGCATTTAGGATTACGGTGTTTGGGATCCTGTCATCCAGAATTATGACCAAAACTCCATTTTCTTCTAAGATTCTGAGTTCTCAAAGATTTAGCACCTGCACTAAGCACTTTCTTCTTTGAGTTTATCATCCACCATTTAAACTTACAGTTCTTAACAACTTCATGACGGCCTCACCAGAAGGGACATAATGCATGCAACAACTAAAGAAAATCAAGGGGATAAAAATTGGAAAGGAAGAAGTCAAAATATCTTCATTTGTAGCTAATGCAATAATATATATAAAAGATGTAAAGAGTCTACTGGGAAACTCCTACAGCTGATAAACACCTTCAGCAATGTAATTGGATAGAAAACTGACTCACGAGACCAGTAGCCTTCTTATGTACAAATGACAAATGGGCTGAGAAAGAAATAGAAAATATCTTGGGCTAACTCTAACCAAGCAAGTGAAAGGTTTGTATGGTAAAACAGTTAAGAAGAAAGAAATTGAAGAAGATGGAAAGACCGCCCATGCTCATGGATTGGTAGGATTAGTGTAGTGAAAATGAATGCTCTACTGAAAGCAATCTAAAAATTCAATGCAATATCTGTCAAAATTCCAACATAATTCTTCAGAGCTCATGAAAGGAAAATTTTTAGATTCATAGGAAAATATAAAAATCTAGGATAGTAAAAAAAAAAAAAGGAAAAAATCCTGAATAATAAAAGAACTGCTGGAGGTATCATCATCATCCCTGACCCCAAAGTGTACTACAGAGCGATCAGAGCTATAATAATAATAATATTGTATTGGCACAAAACAGAGACATCGATCAATGGAATCAAATTGAAGATCCAGGCATATATTCATACTCCAAAGACACCCGATTTTTGATTTAAAAAAGGCAGAAATATGCAATGGAAAAGAGAAAGCATCTTTAATAAATGTTGCTTGTCAAACTGCATGGCTTCATGTAGAAGAATCCAAAAAGATCCATATTTATCATCAGATATGTAGTAGTACGAGCGGCGGGGCTGAGTCCCCGGCACCCAGCCGCCCATATGGCTAGCTTTAGCTTATGCCTCGAAATAATTACACCGAAACTGTATTCTTTTAAACATCGCTTGGCCCATTTTTATCTAGCCTCTTCTAGGCTAGCTCTCGCATCTGGATTAGCCCATTTTTAATAATCTGCTGTAGCCCATGAGCTGGCTTACCAGGAATGATCTTAACCTGCATCTGCCTGGAGTGGGAAAATCATGGCGACTCCCTGACTCAGCTTCTTTCTCCCAGCATTCTGTTCTGTTTACTCCACCCACCTATGTTTTAACCTATGAGGGCCAAGCAGTTTCTTTACTGCTTAACCAATGAAATCAACAGATTGATATATGACATTCCCACATCACAGATACAAAACTCAGCTCCAAATGAATCAAAGACTCTAACATAAAACTGAATATGCTGAACATGATAGTCGAGAAAGTGGAGAATATTGTTGACCTCATTGGCACAGGAAAAGTCTTTCTGAGCAGAACACCAATAGCACATGCACTAAGAACAACAATTCATAAATGGGACCTCTGGGGCTGGAGAGATGGCTCAGAGGTTGAGAGCACTGTCTGCTCTTCCAGATGACCTGGATTCAGTTCCTAGTGTCCATGTGGCGTATCACACCTGCCTGTAACTCCAGTTTCAGGGTTTCTGACACCCTCACATGGATGTACATGTAGGCAAAACACCAATGAACATAAAATAAAAATAAATTATTAATAAATGAGACCTCATGAAACTGAAAAACCTAGACATGACAAAGGACACCGTTGTTAGGACAAAGTGGTAGCCTGCATAATGGGAAAATATTTTGCCAACCACACATCTGATCAAGGGTCAATAAACAAAATATATAAAGACTTAAAAAAAAACTAGACATCGTGAAAAGAAATAACCTTATTAAAAATGGAGTAAAGATCTAAACATAGAATTCTCAAAAGAAGAAACTCAAATGACTGAGAAACACTTAAAGGAAATTTTCAACATTTTTAGTCAACTACTTTGAGATTTCATCTGTACCACTCAGAATGGCAAATACTAACAAAACAAAGGACAGCTCATTCTGTGGAGGATGAGGGGAACACTCATCCATTGCTGGTGAGACAGCAAACTTGTAAGTCAATATGCAAATCAGTGTGGCACTTGCTCAGGAAACTGGGAATTAAGCTTCATCTATTCTCCTCTTGGCTATATACCCAAAAGATGTTCCATCCTACCACAGAGCCACTTGCTCAAGCATGTTCTTTACAGTTGCAGTCACAATAGCCAGAAGTGGGAAACAACCTAGACCTCCCTCAACAGACAAATGTGGTACATTTACACATTGCAATTTTACTTAGATGTTAAAAAGAATGAAATCATGAAATGGTAATCGGATGGAAGTAGAAAAAAAATCCTAAGTAAGTTAGCCCAGATCCAGAAAGACAAATACAATATGAATCAACTTATATGTGCATATTCGCTACTAAGTCAACAATAAGCAGGCTACCATCGTTAGAGCCACAGAGGTCTGATATAAAGATTTGGGGGAGGGGCAGATAAATATCTCTAGGAAAGGGAAATTGAATAGGTAGTTATTGATGGGAGGGAGTGGAAGGATCAAGTATGAAGGGGAGGGAAGAGGAGGATGAGGGAGAGAATGTGGGGAGTGACAGCTAAAATGGGCATTTGAGAAGTAGTATGGAATCCTAATAGAGTAGAAGCTTTAAATATATATTGCCAACTAAATAAAATTACCAGATAACAAGGGAGAGAGAGCCCCAACTGGACATCTCTTGTCACTAAATGAAGCTTCCAGTACTGGCAATGAATTATATCTAATTGGTGAGTTGTTGGCCTAAGTAGTTCCATGAAAACCCCAAATAACCCAGGCTGTTGCCAAGTCTATAGGTTGCTCTCCGTAAACTGATGGAAGGCTTTATTTCTGAAGACAACACTTACACAACTCATGGAGAAGTCAAGCTGGTGCCTACCTAGAGCCTTTACCCCTACAGGCTTGTGTTTTTGATACCAGAAGGTATTCTGCACACTACCAAAGGAGAAATGTAAACACCAACCCAGCTGCAAACCCTGTCTACAAGATATGCTAGTGTCATAGTGGCACAAAGCTTGTGGGAGTAACCAACCACTATCTGATTTGACTTAAGCCTCAATCTATAAGATGGAACCCACACCCAATGGTGCTTGGTGATGAAGCACTTGAAACTAGATAGCCCAGAGACCCACGGTAAAAACCAAACACTATTGTTCTACTAAAGGAATGTAGCAATAAATTGACTCCTATGGTATTTTGCTGCTATACTCATAGATCATTGACTTTCCCAGACATCATCAGAGAACCTTCCTCCTGCAGTAGATGGGAATAAGTACAGAGACTGATAGCCAGACAATATGTAGAGTGTGAGAGACCTTGGAAATATTAGTTTTGAACTATGTGTCCACATCGTATCCTCCCTCTCAGGGCTCAGGGAACCCTGCAGAAGAGGAGGCAGAGGGAGTGTAAGAGCCAGAGAGAGCAGAGGCCTTCTAAACACATCAGGGCCAATGCATGGATCTGAACTAGAAAGGGTCCTAGATCTAAAAGAAGTGGACACATGCTCCCATCCCTAACCCAGAAACTATCTCCAATTGGTAATGACTTACAAACAAAGATTTAGTTTTATTCAAGAGATTCTTACTGGGGAAATAAACTACCTTTAAGTTTAGTCTGCAGATGGCCAACAGAAAACAAAGGCATTTTTTTGAGGATCTTTGTATCATAATGTCATGTCGGGGTTTTTTCTTTTCTTCTTTAAAATTTTTATCTATTTGTTTGTCTGTCTTTCCATCTATCTATCTATCTATCTATCTATCTATCTATCTATCTATCTTCTATCTATTATCCCTCCATCCATCCATCCACCCACCCACTCACCCACCCTTCCATCTATCATTTACTACTTACCCCCCAAGTTCTTTGAGTCAAGAGTTCAAGACCAGCTTCAGCTATATAGCAAGTTCAAAGCCAGCCTGGGCTGCTTGATATTCCATCTTAAAAAATTAAATTTATGTGTGTTGAGTGTGTGTGTGCATGTATATGGAGAGAGATAAAGACAGATAATAGCTAGGTATATAGATAGATAGACAGACAGATAGGTAGAAAGATAGAATGAGGGTGAACTCTTTGTCTCCTCACTCCCAACTACCTAGTTACAGGCAAACTGCTCTGTTACTGAGGACAAATAAGGCCGACTGTGAAGTCACAAAATTTGCATCTTGTCTGTCTTCCCTTCGAAGCCAGGGGAAGCCCACCCTGATACCTGCCGCTGTCTTCAATCTGGACAGCTCTCCCTGTTGTATAGCGAGGCTGAAATCAATTATCTTCTTCCACCCTCTTAGGCCTTTGCAAAAGTATTGGCTGTATTAGAAACCCTCCTGGGGAATCCCTCCCCTCTTCATAACACATATTTGCCAATAAATGCTCTCAAGTTTAAAAGTAATTCTCTAGGGATAAAATCACCTTCTCACAGGCTTGAAGAATGGAGAGGGTGGTAATGTAAATTTAATTACGACTTCCTACACTGGTACTCTGAGAATTAGCCGGGGGATTAGAGGAAACAGCTCGCCAAAAGCATCTTCGGGGCAGCATTGACTACCGTGCAAGTGTCTCCTGCATTTTGTCAGATCGTATCTCTGGCTTAATAAAATAGCCAGTTAAGTTTATAATTAGTTTGCATTCTTTTATTGGGACATTTTTCCATGTTGGTCTTAAAAGTAAATAAAGTAGCTATATTTTTTCTCAAAATCAAATATTTTTACCCATCTTGCTCCCAATATATATGCCTAATAACTACCTTCTGAAATTACTTTATTTAATCCAAGTGTCTTTGGAGACAGTCTCATTATATATCCTAGGCTGTTCTTGAACTTGTGACCCCCAGCCTCAGCCTCCCAAGTGTTGGAACTGCAAGTATGAGCCCCCATGCCTGGCCAATCAGAACTCTACAAAATAGTCAGTTGTACTTGAAATGAAGAAGGTGATTGCCAATCATCCATACTTTAGTGTGAATCGGACTCCGTAGATTGTTTTTCTTCCTTTTGGAAGACATAATTTTCAGTGTGGAAATGGGACTTTGTAACAGAGTTGTGTACCAAGGGGGAGATGAGGACAGGTTGAGAGAGCTCAGGCGTGGGCGCGGATGCTGTTGTGAAGTCAAATCACTGGGTACTCAGGAAACCGCATATGTAAGCCACGTGCTCAAAGAGATGAGCTGTACGTTAAAGGCTGATAAGATTCTTCAAAATGTCCCCACCCCTATTCCTAGAGCTCTCAAGGTTTTGTGAAATAGCTAGGGGAAGAAATAGGTGTCTGGAATGGTCTGCTGAAAGCTGAGGGTTTTTTTATGCAGAGACAGATGGGGCAGTAAGAACTCTGCTCAGAAGAGGTGGCTGGAGGCGTGTCCACAGCACAGTGGAGCAGGTTCCTGGTGTGGAAAGTCCCCTGGCTACCCCATTTCTCTGACACTGGGGAGCTCCAGGTCAGGTGAAGCCTGCAGAAGTATCTAGAAGTTGTCAATTAGGCCATCTATTGACTGTTGATGTATACACTCTTGCGGCACGGAGGCAGGAGGTTCAAGAGTTCTAGATCATCCTTAGCTACATAGTGAATTCGGAGCTAGCCTGGGATACAAAAACAATTTATCTTAACCAATATATTCTAACACACATAAGTATCTGGGAGATTAGGCTCAGATTTAGAATTTTGACACTACATGGATTTTCCCCAGAGCATGGTGCAGCCGGGAGGAAGATCTAGCTCCATTCATCTTGTAGACTGCTTCCTCACTTCTGCACCCCAGGGCTGTGTGAGCATGCACGTCGACACCCTCAATCCCCTACTACACCTGCAAGCTCTGTCTGATTCCTCCTTAGGCTTCTGAGTGTGCATACTCGTGGCAGAGTCTGACTTTGGGGAAAACTGGTAGGGCTCACAAAGGGCCTTTGTGAGCTAGGAAATTAGGCTGAGGTCACTGAGTAGAGAGAATTCTAGGGTGTCTCCCCCTTACCTACCTGTAGGCAGACACTCCTAGACACACCCAGAACGTTGTCTCTTACGTGTTTCTAAATCCAATCAAGTTGGCAATAATGGGGAAGTCTACCTGCTAAAGGGATATTCACCTGAAGACTTGGCATTTCAGAGAAACTTTACTGTTTGTTCACGAGATCAGTAGAAAACAAAAAGTTTCTCTGTTTGTGCCAGGCTGCTAATATCCTATGTTGAGAAATAACCGCACAATGGGGAACTGCTTAAACATTCATTCTAACAGTGACACAGACATTCTGAAGTGCGTGATGAATTGAATGTGCTAAATAATAATTAGCTATGACTTGAATAGGAGATATTTAAAGACATGAGCAGAACAGGCCTGTTTATAAGCAGAATAATTTAGTAATGAGTAATCGAGTGTTCTTGTCTACTGATGCAGAGGGAGCTTAGGAAGAGCATTCTTGTTAGGAAAAAAATATTTTTAAGGAGAAAAACTGTAGAGGATCAATCCTTCTAGAACCTTCCACAGCAAAGAAAAACTTTCCATCATAAACATCAGCACACTGTTCTTTGCCTAGCCACAGCTACACCCTTTCTGACATGGGTCAAGGAAGGCAGCCTCCACAGCTCTGCAGACACGGTTTTATTGCCAGGTAGGAAGGACTTTTCTTCCTGTTGTTCCAGGGAGAACGTTTGTGCCGGCAACTACTGACTGCTACCTGAAGTCGGGGCTGTTTCTGAGTTGTCCTCACTAGAGCTGAGAAAACATCTCATCTTGCCCCATATTATGGCTTCCAAACCGGTTCACGCAGGCCCAGAGAGCAGATCCCTGGCTTTGCGTAGCGCAGTCCCGGAAGACTGTGTGGTGACGCACGCTGTGCGTCTCCTGTGCACAATAACTGTTCTTAGAGTGTGAGAAGCAAAGAGCATAATTTGACTCGCGCTTGAGCTAATCGTCTCATTGTCTCCTTTGGGGATGGCATGCTGGCAGCGTCACGAGTGTTTCGGGACGCGTTGGCACGCTTGCACAGCTGGGCTTTTGTTCCTCCGCGGAGCTTTATTTATGTATGCTTTGTCCTCTTATTGTTAGTCACGGCAAACATGGGGTTTTGCAGAAGAGAAAGAAGCTTGCCCTGCAGTCTTCCCATCTTTGTCGGGAAAGGCGAAAGTGTGTTGAAGCCGAAGGTCCGCGTGTCTGCCCTGGTTTCTCTACAGATACACAACAGCAGCCTTTCTAGACCTGAAAGCCCTGCTTCCCACTCTCTGAGCACAAGTTCATGCCCGTGTCCTGCACTCTGTTCTTGGGCCGTCTGGTCTGATGCAGGATGACCACTGATAACATTCTCTTCTCTCTTCCAGATGTTGAAACAGAAGTGTGCCCAGCTTGAGCTCTGTGGGCCCTGCTGCCTTGGTAGGGTTCTTTGCTGTCTTCCTCTCTTGTACCTGCTATTTCTTCATGAATCATTACTGGTTAGAGCTAGACCCGTATGTTCAAGAGGTTTGTCCCTTGGACCCAGGTACTCCAGCTCCATATCATAATAGGAAGTTGTAGTAATATGGGGCGGCGGCGGCAGGGTTGCGTCCCCAAACACCCCAGCCGCCTGCCCTGCCCGGCTAGCTTATGCCCCGAAATAATTACACGGACACTGTATTCTTTTAAACACTGCTCTGGCCCATTTCTAATAATCTATGTAGCGCCCCTAGGTGCGCTTACCGGGAAGATTCTAGCCTAAGTCCATCCTGGGTCGGAGCTGGGGCATGGTGTGCGTCTTCCCTGGAGCAGGTAGCATGGCGTCTCTCTGAAGTGTCTGCTCCGGAGAGGAGAGCTGCGGAGTCTGACCTCACTTCCTCTTCCTCCCAGTCTTCCCTTCTGTTTACTCCACCCACCTAAGGGTGGGCCTATCAAATGGGCCTAGCAGTTTCTTTATTGCTTAAACAATGAAATCAACAGATTGATATATGACACTCCCACATCACTTCCCCTTTTTCTGTTTAAACAAAAAAAGGAAGGCTTTAACCTTAACATAGCAAAATTACATATAACAAAACAGTTATCAAGTAAAAGTTACATCAGAAACATTTATACATATAACAAAATTGACCGTAAATCTCTATCAATAAAGCAAAATGTATACTAATGCAAATTATTCATATCTATATCATATCCCCCTTTAAATGTAAAAGAACGTTTATAAACCATATTTGGGAACATGGGCGCAGTTTTTCTCTCCAAACTGCTTCCTGCTGAATGGGGGCGTCGTTAATGATTTTAGGGTGTAACCTGTGTGCCAGGTTTATCTCAGTTGGCAGTTGAGCAAGGCAATTTTCTGAAGATGTTCACAGCAACCCTTCAGGAGGACGTGGTCCATCATACCAAATCGGAATAGAAGAAATCCATAGAGTCTCATCCTCTGTGAAAACAAAAGAAGACTCTCTCCAAAGCATCATATCCTTAGACCCAAATTCTGAAATCGTAATACCCTTATATCCATTCTGGTTTAGCTTGGCAGCCCATGTAATGAAATGTCTCTCTGTACTTAGCTCCTTCACAGTCAAAAATTTTAAAGAAAACACAATAATACAAAGAATCCAGACTCTCTGTGAATTTTTCATCTTTACGCGGCTTATTTTTACTCTATCACTTTACTTTATTCTGTCTCTTTAAAGACTTTACCTTTTTTTTTTTTAACCATTAACTTTATTCTCTATATTCCTTTTCTTCTCTCTCTCAAGCCTACGTACATTCATCCAACAGTGTGACTCGTTTAGTGGTCTGAATCTGTCCTATTGTGAATCTGCAATTTTTTACTATCCAGGAGCACTTTTGATTTACACCTTTAAATCACTAGGCGCTAAGCTGCGACATTTCTAGGTTAACTTTTTGCTTTTTGAGCGCATATCTTTGACCTGGAATAACCCTGTAGACCAGGCTGTCTTTGAACTCTCAGAGATTCGCCTGTCTCTGCCTCCCGAGTGCTGGGATTAAAGGCGTGTGCTACCACACCTTGAACTCACAGAGATCTGTTCGTCTCTGCCTTCTAGGCACTGGGATTAAAGGCGTGTGCTACCACACCTTGAAGTCACAGAGGTCTATCTCCCTCTGCCTCCCAAGTGTTGGGATTAAAGGTGTGTACACACAACAACTCTCTTCCTTTTTTTTGTTTTTTGCTTTAAGAACTTCAACTTTCAGCTTGCATATATTTTAACACATTTTAAACCATTCAGAAATTTTCTCTGTCTTTGAATCTCTCTTTACTGTATATCTCTCTTTTTCTGACCACAAGAGCCTTTACTTTACCAAGCAATATCAGTAGGACTAAAGGCGTGGCTTTGCCGGCTGGATCCAGCCCATTCCTTAGCTTTCCAGCCTCATGGCTGATGTACAGGCTGCAGCCATGTTTATAGCCACAACTGGCATTTCAAGGTCCCTGCCAGCCAGAGAGCTACAACAGACAACACTCAAGTCCTCTCTCGGTAGCCGGCCCTCCTGCCTCAAACAGTCAGAGTTTGCCCTGGCAGGATGGCCCAGAAAGCTGGCATTTTTAAACGGCGCAGCTTTTTTCCTGCTAAGGTTGAAAACCGAAAAGCATGCGTTCAGCTTTTCGTCAACACTATTTAAGTGTTTCGTGGCAGGACCTCTTAATGAGCTGCAGGCTTTGCAGCTGAAGCTGAGTCAGGAAAATTTCAAAATGGAGGACGTACCATTTTGTGCTAGCTCTGGGGCCGCCAGGTAGGAGCGGCACTCAGCACTTTAATTCTGAGACTGAACATACAGCACAGAAATTCTTTTCATCCAAGTTACATCCAAATCTGACACGCAGAGCACTGTGCAGTCTGAAAACACGTCTCTGTATGGCGGCAGGAATCCGCCATGCTCTTCTGCCTGCCTAAGCCTGATTCTGCCTTCTTCCCAGGAGCAGGCGGGAGTTCTGAATCATCGTCACGGTCTCAGAGCACTCTCCTTCCGATCCCAAGCGGGAACACAAACATAAAGCCAGAGTTTGCACTGGCGGCACAGCCCCAAGAAGCTGTGCTTTAAGATAACGCAGCTTTTTTTCTGCTGCTGTTGCCGAATCAGGAAATCTCTCTACAGCACGCCACCAACAAACAGCAAAAATCTGTGTTAAACTCTCTCTCCCTTATTTTTAAGCCTTCTCAAGTTTTTTGTGGACTCAGTTAGCCACACGTCTGGGCGTCATTTGTAGTAATATGGGGCGGCGGCGGCAGGGTTGCGTCCCCAAACACCCCAGCCGCCTGCCCTGCCCGGCTAGCTTATGCCCCGAAATAATTACACGGACACTGTATTCTTTTAAACACTGCTCTGGCCCATTTCTAATAATCTATGTAGCGCCCCTAGGTGCGCTTACCGGGAAGATTCTAGCCTAAGTCCATCCTGGGTCGGAGCTGGGGCATGGTGTGCGTCTTCCCTGGAGCAGGTAGCATGGCGTCTCTCTGAAGTGTCTGCTCCGGAGAGGAGAGCTGCGGAGTCTGACCTCACTTCCTCTTCCTCCCAGTCTTCCCTTCTGTTTACTCCACCCACCTAAGGGTGGGCCTATCAAATGGGCCTAGCAGTTTCTTTATTGCTTAAACAATGAAATCAACAGATTGATATATGACACTCCCACATCAGGAAGTGGCTTAATCCTTGGGTCTGTATTTTTCTTGGTGTGCTGATCAGTGAATTTGTTATGTAATCTGCACTTCCCTCTTTCGCCTATTGTCAAATAAAATCCATTTCTTTTTTCGGGGCTTAGATCTTCTGAGTGCTTGCTGGATGCGTGGATCTTGGGTCCATATCTAACACAACAGATCAAGGTCTTGCCTTGTGTAGAACAGTCTCTTAGTAAGTAAATGTTTGAACTTGAACTTTCAAAAAATGTTTGCATTGCAAACTTTGGGGTGTAGTTCCCCACTGGATGTGCCAGGCACAGACAAAGGCAATGAGTTCCTTTAGAGCACTTCTGTACCTGGGATGTGCTTCCGAGGTTTTCTCCATCCAATGAGAGCAACTTAGCTTAGTGTCCCTTCCCCGACCCTTCCCTTCTCAGACTGAGATCACTGATTACGCCTTGTTCTAGGTCATAACATAAGCGTGTCTGATTTACAGACTTGAAAATTGCACTTTGTGCATATGGAAAGCGAATGGAAGAGGGGAAGAGAGTAAATTTGCCACACGAATCGAGCATATGTGCTAGCTGGCAGAGGGTTTGCTGAGGGTTTAGATTTGGGACTGACTTTGATGGAGTAAGGAAACATCCTTGCCAGACAGAGAGGTTGCTTTAGGTAGGTTGAATAACTGTCTGGAAATGGTTGAGAAGATGCTCTCACACCCCCAGGGAGTAGGGGAGGGCTGCACAGCCAAGGTCCTGAGAATAGGACGGTGAATTGCCCGTCGTTGTCCTTAGGCCCAGCACAGTGTCTGAGTAGGGGTGGGGTTTGGAATGTATTTATTTTATCTTTGGAGGCAGGGTCTCTCTACATAGTCCTGGCTGTTCTGGAGCTCACTATGTAGACCAGGTTGTCCTCAGACTCACAGATAACCTCTTGCCTCTGCTTCCTGAGTGCTGGGATTAAAGGTATGCACCACCACACCCAATATTTATTTCTCTTTCACTGAATGAAAGCTAAATGGTACCAAGTGCTCTATGGCTGTGTAATTGGTTGCCTGGAAAGCGTGTGTGGGGGCCTGCTGGGAAAATGGGACCAGCATAAAACTGGCCTTTGCTTTTCTGACTCTTGGCTCTCCAACACTGTCTATCCCAGGAGGCCATGGGTTTTCAAATTATTTTATTTATTAAACATTATTAGTCATTTTGTGTATATGAGTGCTTTGTCTTCATGTATGTGTGTTACATGCATGTTTGGGGTTTAAGGAGGCCAGAAGAGGGTGCTGGGTCCCTTGGGTTCCAGAAAAGACATGTGACTGACACCTCATTGGGTTAAGCCAATAACTGGGGTGCTCATTTCAAGGAGCAACAGTTAAAGTCGAGTTAGTAGAAGACATTGGACATGGGCACCATGCTCTATGTAAAGGGAAATCCTGAAGCTGCAGCTATAAGCATGTCACAACTGCCCGCCAGGGATGCTGGGAACTGAACCTGGATTCTCTGTATGAGCAGCGTGTGCTCTTAATTGCTGAGCTATCTCTCCAACCCTTCGAAAGACATTTCTTGAACAGAGACAATATGAATTTTAAAGTAGAATTTAAAAAGAAAAAAAAGACTTGATATTATTTTAGAAAATTCTGTAGAGCAGAGTCTTCAGCAACTGCTTTGCCTTGGAAACAGCGTGTGTATAGCACTATGCTTTCTGTTTGGTGTGGCGAAGTCTCAAGGACAGTGAGCAGGACTGCCTCCTACGAGCGCGTGAATTACGTGCTGTGCGACTTCAAGGGGTGACGTTCACTTTGTCATCTGTAGGCTAACTCAGTGTGCCGTCTGCTGTGAAGCGGCTCAATGGCTTCCCTGGGCTCCTCGCCACTTTCTGTTTTCCATCCATTAACTGACTGGAGCTGGAGCTCTTTGAAGGAGCTGTGGCTGTGGAACAGGGAGTTACGCCATGGCTCCCATCTCTCTCTGTAGATAGCATGATTCTGTGTGTTCTTCCACAGAGTCCCAGAAAGTGTTGGTGAGGAAGATGCGTCCCCCACTATTTTTGCAGAATTGCAAGGAGGCTGAGCAGTGACAGTTGGAGCAGAATTGGGGAGCCAAGGAGATGCTAATCTGAGCAGGCATCAGCCCAGAACCCCTCCTGAGTGAAAGACCTGCCCCATCCAGAGTCCGAGAAAGGAAAGAAGATTCCAGCCCAGCCCGGAGACACTGAGAAAGGAGGGACTGACCACCCTTTCAGTACATGGGCACGTGAAGGTTAATCCCGATGTCAACTATTAAGGACTTAGAACCACCTAGGGGACAAGCTCTTGGGCATGTCTGAGAAGGATTTTCAAGACAGAGTTAACTGACGTGGAAAAAGTTACCATGCACGAGGGTGCCACCATCCTTCAGGCTAGAGCCTTGTGCTGAACGAAAGGAGAAAGTGAGCTGAGCAGCAGCGTCTGTTGCTATCTGCTTCCTGACTGGGTGCAGCGTGGTCGGCTGCCTCACGTTCTTGTCACTGTGCCTTCCCTGCCACAGAGCTGAATCAATTCTTCCTTCCAGAAGCTATTTGTACCACACATTTTCTCACATCAATGAGGGACAGAAATAATCCAGGTACCCCCAGATCCTTACATCTTTGGGGTGCTCTTACTCATGACCTATCAGCTATAAGAATGGTCCCATGCACACGGTATTTACTCTCTAGAGACCCAAAGTGTGCCAGATGTATGGCCTCGAAAGATGCATAAAAAAGCAACCTTATATTCGCACTATATGCTTGTCCATGGAAAGGAGGAATACAGCCTCTTAAGGAGCGGTTCTGAGAGAGTGTGGCTTGGGGGACATGCACCAGGAGGGAAGATACAGGGCTTTGACTTTAACTCAACCTTGGAGAGATGGGGACTGATCGTACAGGAGATTATGCTAGAACTGGAGCTGGCATAGTGAAGCACTGGGATGATACAGCTGTGCTACAACCACCATGCCCCAGTCTGAGCTCCTCGGGAAAATGGCGACCACCACAGCATTGACTCCTGCACTGTGGGATGTGATGGAGTCTCACGGATATGAGGGTCTGAAGTACTTGTGAGTGTCTGTCGAGTACTTGTGAGTGTCTGTCGAGCGACACCGTACACAGCATCCATTGATGAGCAAGAGACGGAATGAGGGAAGGAGGAAGACGGGGTGGGCAGGTTAGCCCGCTGTGGTGGGCAACTGGCTTTGGGGGGCTTGGTTTTCATGTGCCCTCCTGGCCCAGGCACTGAAGAATGGTTGAGGGCAATTCTCAAACTGTGTGATTTTCACTTGATAAGCCAGCTTGGGTCCCTACTTCTGAGATGGGGCCCTGAGCACACATATGTAGTCAGTATTCGGTCCTCCAGTTAACACGTGTCTCAGACTTTATGACGAATGAAGATGACATTGAACCAAGGGTCAGTGGGGGGAGGGGTAGCTACTTATTTTCCTCCCTCTGATTTTAAACTCATAAGAGAAAATGCAAGTATTTCATTTGGTTTCATAGCTGTCCACTCCCCACCCCCATACTCAAAGAACTGCTTTAACTTTTCAAATTTCATACTTTGGAAGGACTTTTCCACATGGATAATTGATGACTTAGTCTGTGTGAACAGAAGTTGACCTCATGCTACTTAGAAAAGAAGAATTTTCTGATATCAACAATCATTGAGCAGTTACCAAGTTCATGGACTATTGGTATTGGCCATGAGACAATGTTGTTAATTACAGCTCAACACTATCAGGCTGAAACTAGAAAGAAGTTCTTCTCCATGTAACTCTCTCTCTGTGATCAGTGTGTTGCATTGTTACAAACCCATCGTCTAAGCAGGAAGCTTTCAAAAGTGACCCCACATTAAAGTGACCTGGTGGGCTTTCAGAAAACGTGAATGTGTGTGTGTCTCACTCACCAACTTAGTTGGTTTGGGTGACTCTCAGCTGCCAGTACTTAGTTGAAGTTAGTTACTTAGCTGGGCTAACCTGTTAAGCTTTTATAGTACCTTTGAGCATGCTCTTCACAGCTGGTTCTTAGCACACGAGAACCGAAGCATCCGAATCACTCACTGGGTGCTCTTGCAGAACACTGCAGAGCTCACCCCAGAGCCTTTATTCACTAGATCAGGGATGGAATGGAGGATTTAGGTTGCTCACAAGTTCCTGGCCTCTGCTCTGGTTCCAAGCTGTATCTCAGGGGTCATTTGTACACCAGGATAGCACCCATCAAGATTCGGGTTCTCTCTAGTCTCAGCTCTTGCCTGTCACCTTTTCTACCTCTCTCTTCCTCCCACCTGAAAGTCTCAGCGTGCTTGCTCCACCCTGCAGGTGGGCCTCTGAATGCACCCTTCCCTGCAGCGCCATTTCAAGTGGCCAAGCCAACAAACCGCTACCCTCAAAAGACTCCAGAATGCCATTTCCCTCCTGTAATTGGCACTAGGTTTCCTCCAATCACCATAAAGTAGGGAAATTGTATTGAATTTGCTGATGTTAATATACATACTTTTTGCAACATGCTGGTTTTCATTAGACAAAGTTTTCAGTCCCACATGGAAGTGCATCCAAAATGAGCTATGATTGTCCTTTTGTGAAAAAGCACCAGAGCAGGCTTTAATACACTTTACGTCACTCTGAGCCTTTTCAGACCGTAATTTGTAAGGAATCAATGGGAGAGTAGAATTGTTGTATGATTAATAGTAGAAACACAAACGTGACATTGGGTGAGTACAGACTCAATGGTTCCAGGGTCTGTGTCCTCTGCCTACCCTGGCCACAGCCCCTTCTCTTATGTGGTGATGATGATATTGCCCCATGAGAAAGGCACGCTGGGTTGTGTGGGAGGAAAGAGTGGAGCATCCTTCTTTCTTGCAGGTTGCTGGGCAAGGCTCCCCTGCTTCCATCAAATTCCAGTGAAAGGACCAGACCAAAAAAAATCAACCAAACAAACCAGCAAGGACACAAATGCAGATGAATCCAAATGATGGAATCCATGATGTTGTCCACTTTAACTTTCGCTTCTTCACTATGAGTTGGTGATTTTAGATGTAGGGAGAATGTGTCAGGTCTGAAGGAATTCTATCTTATATGTTACGTATCACTCTACATTGTCGAAATGGATAACTGATTTTTTTTGTGAGTGAGAAATTATGATTAAAGCATTTATCATCTATACCATCTATTATATTTATAGCTATGGTATCTATATGTTATAGGTAAATACATAAATATACATATATGCCATAGAGAAACACACATACACACATAAATGAAAGCTTATATATTATAAATAAATGCATAATATTACAGTATTAATAGGAAGAAAATATTTGTGTTCATATATATCTATCTCTGCTAGAGGAAACATCCAAACAAGGAAAATAGCTACTATATAGCTAGTCTCTGTTCTAGGTGATGGGTATGTATCACACACACACATATATATGTATATCACTTGATTTACACTTCATGTGAGGAGGGTTCTTTTATTATCTACATAACACATAGGAAATTGAAGCACCTGGAGGTAGATGGCGCATTTGAGGCCTGGCATCTTGTTAAGAGAAAATTTGTCATGTGAGTTCAGCAGAAATGATTTTTAAAAGGTTTATTCTTATTTTTTAAGGTGTGTGTGTCTATATGTCAATGTATGCATATGTGTGCGCAGTTACCTACAGAGGCCATGTAACATGTGAATGTGTGCACACACGTGTGCAGGTGCCTACAGAGGTCATGTGACATGTGAATGTGTGCACACACGTGTGCAGGAGCCTACAGAGGCCATGTGACATGTGAATGTGTGCACACATGTGTGCAGGTGCCTACAGAGGCCATG
Organism: Microtus pennsylvanicus; assembly: GCF_037038515.1. Lineage (NCBI taxonomy): Eukaryota > Metazoa > Chordata > Mammalia > Rodentia > Cricetidae > Microtus > Microtus pennsylvanicus. Next base: position 36,743,179 of record NC_134594.1, on the reverse strand, counting down.
TGACATGTGAATGTGTGCACACACGTGTGCAGGAGCCTACAGAGGCCATGTGACTATGTAAATATGTACACACATGTGTGCAGGAGCCTACAGAGGCCATGTGACTATGTGAATATGTGCACACACATGTGCAGGTGCCTATAGAGGCCATGTGACTATGTGAATATGTGCACACACATGTGCAGGTGCCTATAGAGGCCATGTGACTATGTAAATATGTGCACACACGTGTCCAGGAGCCTACAGGGGCCGGAGGAGGGCTTTGGAATGTCTGGATCTTGAGTTACAGGTGGCCACGAGTTGCCTGATGTGGGTGCTAGGATCTGAATTCTGTTTGTCATGGTGGAATAGCAACTGCTCTTAACCACTGAGCCATCTCTCCAGTTGTGGTCTTCTTTTCTATTTTTAAATCAATTTTCTTGAAAATTTTATACATATTACAACGTACTCTACCTACATAACATAAATACATCATGTAGATCTGGTAGAAATTTGATTTTGCATATATTAACTATGACAACCCATATATAATAAAATAAACAATTAATTAGTTAATTAATTTATTGTGACAGAATCTCACTGTGCGGATCTAACTGCCCCCACATTTATAGTCTTCCGGCCTAAGCAGTCCATGTGCTGGGGTTACAGCTGTGCACACCACATCTGGCTTAAGGTCTACTTTTCTCTGATATGCTAAAGTTTTGCTTTCAAAAGCAGCTTAAGGGGGAAAGGCCAAAGGGGATCACATTAAAGCAAAGAGGTGGCCCTACGGGTTTGTACCACTGACCAGTTCATAGCTGTCATCACCTAGGGCATCCTTTCTGATCCAGCCCCCCACTCTCCTGTGAGGTTGCTGGCACGGTGGAGATAAGCAGAGAATGTATTAAACCCCAAACCCTCACTGCTGTTTCCTCTTTTCTTTCTTCCTAGGAATCATTCCTTCAGGATTTGGAGATCTGGGCTCAAAAATAGACTCGAACTTACCGGCCATCAAATATATAGTCTTAACTCTCTCCAACAGCTGCCAGAGTGAGAAAGAACTCAATGTGGCGTCAAGAGATTTCAGTATCATCCCCTTGAACTGACTTGATGGTGGCTGTTGCTTGAACTTGTATTCACCCTCAACTGCAAGGAGATCTCTGGACGTGTAATACATAAGCCCATCTCTCTGCCTGTTCCCCGCCCCCATGTTCACAGTTTAACCTTTGACGCGAAGGAAAAACCACTCATGTCTCGCGTGAATTATTCATGTCACTTTCGGTCCTGCCAATTCTAGCTCAGCACACATGTGCAATCATGAATATGTCATGATTTTGGTTTCTCTGCTTGACTCACACTGTTTTTATTCAAAACAATACAGCAGCACAAAAGGCATTATGACTCATTAGTATAGGTACCATTTTTAGATTTTTAGTATATTCTTCTCAACATTACGAACACAAGTTTAGGAGTACTGAATGTTTGAGGGAGCAGATTCTAAAGACTCTCCACCTTCAGCAGGCTGTTGTGAACGGTGTTAGCAGACTCAGGGCAGCAGCTGGCAATGAAGGTGTGCAGTTTGACAGCCCGTGGAGCAGTGCCGTGACGGTGAGTGGTTCACCCTGCTTGTTTGTAAACATACATAATGTAACAGCAAAGGCACATCACTTTGATAGACCTAAGGATGCAGACTGTTGGGTTGTTCAATGGTATTTGTTCTTGAATTAGATGTGGGGTGCTTGAGTGAGAGAAACCCCAATGTCGGGGCTATGGAGGTGCAATGGGACTAGTCAGAGAGAAGACCAGGTCTTACAATAGTCCAGTTGAACACCCGAGAAGAAGCTAGGTAGCTGGATCTGGAGTTCCTCTTAAGGCCTCTGTTTGGAGGTGGGTGGAGTTAACGCTGAGAGGCTGGGCTAGGTTTCCAAGGAAGGAGTCAGGTGAGAACAGCTGGGAGCAGAGCTCCGGACTCTCAGCTACTAAGAGGCTGGGAGATGAGGAGTAGGAGCAGAGGATTGTGGGAGCACGGAGCAGAGCATTCATCCTGTCCTCTCTGCCGTCTCAGACTTAAATACGCCCGAGTCTCTCTCTCTCTCCCTCCACCCATGTGTGGAATGCTATATGAGATTTGCAGTTTAACACTAGTCAGCCCCCTCCAAAGACAGTGTATATATGTGTGTGTGTGAGAGAGAGACAGAGAGAGACAGAGACAGAGAGACAGAGGCAAAGACAGAGACAGATATTGATTTGGAAATGACTCCACAGCTAGGGCTCTTGTCTATCACGGTCACAGAAGGGGCTGGGTGATGGAGCTGAATCTGTTACATTAGTTCTGTATCTTAGTAGGAACTGGATCTTAGCTCCCTTTCTGACATCAGGGCTCCTGCTTACCTCCCCCTCGCACTGGCAGGCAACTCACAGCCATGTCTAGTGGGAGGAAGTGAGCCAGGCTCTGCTGTTGGAATGTTAGCCAAACTTCATGGCATTAGTCCACAGGCCTCTGGCTCCGCCAGAACAATGCTGGACCCCCAAACAACCTCTGGTGTGACCTCAGAAGCTTCATGGCTGTAAGCCAAGGCAAAGGGCTTTACGCAGACAATGGCATTTTTGGTTCCAAGCATCCTGTGTTCCAGCTCCTGTCTCCTGGAGAACAAACCTATCACCATAGCAACCACATTCATGTAATGTACAACTGAGTGCCCCTCAGATCCTTCCAGTCGCTTCTTCCCCATGGATGGCACTTATTAATTCAGCATCAGATCTAACAATTAGCTTGTCTTCAGGATGCTGATATCGCTCTTGATTCCCGCTGTCGCACCTAAGCCCAGGAGCTTCTGGGTCCGTATCACTGCTCCCCAGAGAGTTAAACGACATTCCGGCAGCAGGAGACTTCTGCCAATAAAAATCAAAATTTAAACTGGGTGCTTTTTATTATCACTTAAATTATCCTCTCCACTTGACGTGGATTTATTGGTCAGTTTAGACCGTGTGACAGATTTGGTTGTAGTCACACGGAGCGTGACGAACAGCCTTAACTACAAGCCTGTAAATGGAGAGTGATGCGCCCCGACACGATCACCACTTAATAATACCTGCAGGCTAATTATGCAAAGGTTGGAGGAACTGGGCACCCCACCAGCTGCTGCATGGGTCCAGAGGAGGTTGCAGATGCGCTCTGGTGTTTGACCTGGGCTTCCAGGTGAAGCTGGGGACACTGAGAGGGCCACTGGTCTGTGACTCTGTTGGAAGAGAGTCACTTTCATCTATTTCCTAGCGATCCAGTGTTGTTTTGAAGTGTATTTCATCCAAAATAATGGACACAATGTCTTTGGCTCTTTATGTGCATAGGCTTCTAATGAAAGTGTGATATACAGGGCAAACCCATGAAATTTTTATGTATTTCTCTGCTGTGTGTTTTGAGAGGAAGTGTCCTCCAAGAGATGATGCCTACCCAGTTATCATGACTGTTTCAGGGTAGCGATACAATCAGGGGTCTTTAAAAGCCCCATGATGCCACTTGAAAAGAGAGGCTGTCTTGTGGATGTGGAAGACATGGTGCGGGAGGGAGGGAGCCCTGAGGACTCGGCTTGGGGTCCTGTCTCTCACTGTGCAGTTCTGTTGCCGGGTGGTTTATGTAGCCTTCTGAGCTGGTTTCTTATCTGGAAACTGCACACAGGATTTTATCCATGCAGTGTTAAGGAGCAAGAAAGGTAACAGCGACTTTACGATGAGCAAATGAGTGTGTCAAGACTTTGAGCACACACACTGTGGAAGGATATTTCCTATGAGATTTGATTTTCCTCAGGGAGGCCATTGGAGGTGAGCATCATGTAATCCAGGCGAGAAAACCAAGGCACGGAGGGAGCTGAGTGACTTTCCCAAGGTCACCAACCCAAAGTGCTTTGCAGCCTCCGAATACCATGCTATTGTGTGAACTCTGGAAGAAGTTAGTATAGGTGACATGGTGACGAAGCTATTAATTTTCACCTGGGGAGTGCAGGAGTCTGGGAAGGGCAAGGTGAGCCCGAAGGGCCTTCCCTCCCTCAGTTCCTCTCTGGGGTCCAGGGGGCAGCTGTGGGTAGCAGTGTTCAGGAGTCAGAAACATCAATCATCTGATGGCTGTGCTGATGGGTTATGTGGTCCAGGCCACTGGGGCTCTGTTGGATCCAATTTGTACTGTACACTGGAGATCATGACAACCTCATGGATATTCAGAGTTCAGTGAGGTCACCTGTGACACGCCCCTTTCCCGTTGCTTAGTGTACAAACTCATCACACCAAATCTGTGCCCTGCCTCCATCACTGGCTGCACAGTTAGACCTCTGACCCATCCTTGGACAGTCTGACTACTCCTGGCATCTGCTTCCCACCCGCTGACCACTGTGCTGGGAACACACCTCCTCTCCTTCCTTTCTGGAAGACTCTTGTTCACCCTTCAGGACCCAGTCCACCATGCCCTGGCTATGACAGCCACTCCATCCCTCACAGCGTCTCTTTGGACCTTCTCTCCCTGGGTGGCATGTCTACCTCTTGCTGCGACAGAGGATGGAGTGCAAAGAGGGATTGTGTGAGAGGGAAGGAGTTGGCTGTGGGTGAGTGCTCGGTGTCCCTTTAACACTGTTGCTGCTCCGTTTCCAGTCACCTGCATCAGGATCCAAAAGATTGACACCTGAAAGTCATTCATAGCCTTTACCCCTCACTTAGAGATGCAAATGAAGCTAATTTACACCAAGGTCTAGTCACCTCCCCAGTAGCCAATCCCACTAATGAAGCAGTTACTGCATGTTGGATGCTTCATTTTCCATTTCATAAAAGAGGCCCAGAGGGTTCGAGAGACTTGCTTATGTGCACAGAACAAAACCGAGGTTTTGGTTAGGAGGCACACGTAGATTGCATGCCCTTGAGGGCTTCATTGTACTTTCCTGAGAGAATCTGTAGATGACCGGAAGCCCAGGCAAGGGAAGGTGACACCAAGGGCCTGGGAAGTAGCCGGTCCTAGTGCCGCTGGTCAGCACGGCTCCCTGCCAACTGCTTCGAGAGAAACCAATACGCTGCTTCGAATGCACACAGATTACCTTTGTGTGATTTTGTTACTTAAAGCCTGCATTGGGAAGGCGCTTCATTTCTCAAGGAGCTAGAAACTGACATTGGATGGCTCTCAACTCCATCCTGTCCACACCAAGGCTCCACCTGGATCTTTATTCCTCAGTACCCCCCCCCCCCCCAGACACACACGCATGCACACACATGCACCACAGAGAGACATACACACGCATGCTGCCCATGACTCCATTTCCTGGGTCTCCACATCATAGGCGTCTAGGATGCACACGGATGGCTTATACTTTAGATATAATTTCCTCTGAAGTTTCTCCCTGACAGTGGTCCTAGGCATCTGCCCTAGCCCTGCGGCCTTCACTTCCCTTTATGCTGCCTCTGGCACGTCCTTTGTGACTCTCATGCTGACTGTGACAGGTGTAATGAATGCACTTGCTCTCTGGATCCTGGGCTGCCATTGGGTAAGAGCAAATCCTAGCAGGGAGCAGATCACACTGGGGTTCACCCGCGAGCTCAGGGAAGGCTCCTCAACATTACCAGGGACTTGTTGCTTTTATTCCTTTTTATATATGTATCAGGGGCCATGGCTTTTGCACTAACTACATCAGCGAAGATAATAAATGCAGCAAATACATACTCGCAAAATAATGAAAGCAATCTCTCCTGATAGTAACAGTATCTTGAGGCTGTAAGGGGTCTTAATGAAGGCAGGAGGCTGGACGATGAAGAAACTGCCCATAGCCAGCCAGTGTGGCCCACGTACACAGAGGCACAGCCCGAGTGTGCTGTGCTTTCCTTTGTGTGTTCCATGTGACGTAAACAACTTTGCTGTCTCCATGCTGCTCTGAAGAGAGTGACAATACACTGTTTTTTGCTTGTACTCTGTGCCTTTTTTTTTTTTTTAGTAAAAACAAAGTTTACTGAGCTAAAAGTAATAGAAAAATGACAAGAAAAATTGGTTGAATGCTTTCGCAATTATTATATGATTTTCCCTTTTATTTTGCCACTTCTCTGCAGAGGTGCTAATGGAAATTGTCAGATCTTTAGAGCACTTATGGAAACAAAAGAGCATTTTAACATAGTTGAGGCAATCACCGAAGGAGCACCGCTTAAGCAGCTGTGGTGGCGGCAGCTTAAAAGGTGGCTCTTACAGACAGTGGACTCCATCTTTGCTCCGAGTGCCGCCGGGAGTTTGGGTGTCTGCACTATTCACTTAATGGAGGTTCAAGCTAGCATTTCTTTCCGGAGTGACCTACTAGCCTACGAAACACATCCCTTCCTGTTATTCTTTTAATGTTTTCGGTTATCAAAAGTATAAAGGTGATACACCCTGACACAATAGTTTAAAATATCTCTGTGAAATCTGTAGTCATTGTTTTCTGATTTGACCTGTAACTACTTTGGCTATAAGTTCTATATTTCTCTTTTGCTTGCAAGCATAAATGTTAATAATAATAATAATAATGATAATAATAATAAAATAAAAATGATGGCAAATAACACGTAGTGCTTTGGCCACATCTAGCGGTTTTTTAAAGGACTAGACAGATATTGTATTATATTATTCACATGACCCTATGAAAGAAGTATTCATTTATTCATTTTATTTTGTAGATTAGGAAGCTGAGACACAGTGAGGTCAATTAATTTGTCAAATGTCACACAACTCCTGAATAGCAGACAGAACATTTAGGCGCAGATAGTCCTAACTGCTAAGTTCTGTGGTCTCTCATGCCCAGTGCTTCTGGCTCACTTACAGGAGAGAACTGTCCATCATCTGCCTTAGGACCTTGTCACACACATGGCAGCATCACCACTCTCTTGTGATAGAGACTGGTCAAGTAAATCCTGTGAATGGCTACTCTGCCTCCAGTCTGCGATGAGCACAGAGATTGTTCTAACACCACGCTGTACAGGAAACCTATGCCCTGGCACTTTTAGTTTTACTCAGAACTGGACTTTTGGCACAGGGGGAGTCAAAGAATATGAACATTTTTAGATCCCAATTAATCTTGCATCGGCTCCCCCAGATGTGGGAATTTGAAGTTGTGCCAGGAGGGGACTGAGGTACCTGTTCTCTCTACTCACCCTCAGGCTCTTGCTGTCTCGTCTTTGGAGTAAAGGTATTTTATGGGGGCAGCAGGATGGTTCAGCAGGTAGAGGTGCTTGCTACCGAGCCTGTTGACCTGGGTTTCTACCAAGAGCCACGTAGTAGAAGGAAGGGACTGACCCTGTGGGTTTTGCTCCGACTTCCACACATGTCCTGTGGCATGTGCTTGCTCACTCATGCATCTGCACACACTCATGTGTGTACCCATGTCTGTGTGTACACAGATAAGTGAATGAATTACTTAAAAAATTGGAAGTACTTTTGTGAACATATCATTTTATAATGGTTGGCATTTTATATTTTTTTCTATTTTATTTTATTTCCAAAACAATGTTTGTGGACTCATCATAAAATGCTTAAGTAGATGGAAACAAAAATAATTAAATGGTGACATTAATTTGGAATTTTCTGGGTGTGGAGGTGAAAGCCTTTAATCTCAGCACTCTGGAGACCAGAGTTCAAGACCAGGCTGGTCTACAGAGTGAGTTCTAAAACAGTCACTGCTACACAGAGAAACTCTGTCTTGGAAAAAAAAACCCAATAAAACAAATCAAAATAACAACAACAAAAGTTGGATTTTTTTCAGTTTTGAGATTTGTTTGTCCCTGGCAACCATATTCATTTCTTGTTATTCATGCTTGTCCACCTCTTTCATGCTACAGGGGCCAGGAAGGGACAGACCACCATCTGTCCCAGGCAGGTTTGTGCCAGATGATTTTCCAAAGTCGATGCCAGCTCAACAATTCTTGGGAATATAAATTTAAAAGAAGTCAAGCTACAAACTTCAGGATGCTGGCATGTAGTTTTATAGGGAATGTGGAGGTCTTTAAAAAAAAACCCCAGCTCATCTATTAAAACAAGCACTGTGTCCCCAGGTCTTGGGAAATAGAATCTCTAGAAACAGCAGCAGTGGGAACTGTCTGGAGGTGGTCCAGCTGGGTTGCCGCAGTGGGCACAGCGTGCCTGAGTCCTTCTGCACTGATGCTACCATTTCAACTCAAAAGACACATTAAACAGGCATATTAAATGAGACATTGGTGGATATTCATTGAGAAACAGTGATAGACTTCATTAAGTGGATATAAATCCCTTGATCTGTTTTTCATAGTTTTGGAACTTGTTCTATCCAATGTGAGCTTCATTGTGTTTTGCTTTTTACCTGTTTCCAAGTTTCTTGCACCTTTTGAATGGGCACATGGTTGAAGTATGGTCTGGCCATACATGGATACACACATCCACTCTGCAAGGACACACTGTTCCCTACACAGCTGGCATTTCTTTGTGTTGAGAGGCTCCCAGTGCCTCTCTCTAGTTCTCTATGAACTTGCAGCTAACATTGTCATCTGTGGGCTCCCTACTGCGCCTCAGAGAATCTGCTCTCACCCCAGCTGTCCACTGGTATTTCAGTAATTAACCTTACTCTATCTTATCTCTCTTGCTGTCTTTAGTGGACAATATTTTATAATCTACTTTAACAAAATTTGTTATTATGAGTGTGTGTATATATTTATGTGTGTGCGTATGATATGTGTGTGGATGTACATATAGCATAGCATTCATGTGGGGGGGGGGTCAGAGGACACCTAGAGTTCACGCTCTTCTTCCACCTTTACGCGGGTTCTGGGGATCCAACTCAGGTCTTCAAGTTTTTGGAGCAACTGCTTTTACCCATCGAGTCATCTTGTCTGAAGGTTTTTATTTTTTTAATTATTTTGAGTTATGGCTTCAATTTTTTTTTACTACATACCCATGGGTGGACTTGGATTCCTAATCCTACTGCCTCCATTTCTCAACTGCTGCAAGATACCCTACTATACTTAGCTTCTATTGTTTTCTTCTACAAAAGCAACTTTGTAAGAGTTCCAAAATGAGAACAAGCAGTATCTCTTTTGAATGTTTGCCTTATTTCTTGCACGATGATGTATTTTCCTGTGCAATGATTTCCATTTGTTCCCCCACTGTGGTTGTCTGAAAAAGAATGTCCCCCTCCCATAGGTCCATATAATTAAATACTTAGTTACCAGGGACTGGAACTGTTTGAAACGGTTAGGAGGTGTGGCCTTGTCGGAGTAGGTGTGGCCTTGTTGGAGGAAGTGTGCTACTGAGGATGGGCTTTGGGGTCTCAAAAGCCCAGGCCCAGTCTCTGTCTTTCTGTCTCTGTTTCCATCTCTCTGTCTCTCTCTTTGACTGTGGATCATGATGTAACTATCAGCTACGTCTCCAGCACCACACCTGCCTATTATCATGTTCCCTCCCAAGATGATAATGGACTAAGCTTCTGAAACTGTGTGCAAACCCCAAATTAAATGTGTTCTTTTATAAGAGTTGCCATGCTCATGGTGTCTCTTCACAGCAGTAGAACAGAGACTTAGACACCCACCCACCAGTTTTGGGGATAAAACCTAGGCCTTTACTCAAGCTAGATATGTGCTCTACCACTGATTTCTATCTCCAGCTCGGGATCTAATCACTGTCTATTCAAACCCTATAGATTTAGCCCATCAGCTAACTATCTATCTAAATTATACTAATTCTAACTGCTATTGTTTACCCCATTCAATTTTAAAATCTACTTTTGCGAGTCTGAGTTTTCTCACGGTGTGTGTGTGTGTGTGTGTGTGTGTGTGTGTGTGTGTGTATGTGTGTATGAGAGTGATTGTTTTCCATTCTAATTCCATGGTGTCCCTTTTTAGCCATTGTCAATTTTACATTGATTTTCTTCAGTAGTCAGCATTCACTGTTATGAATTTGACTGAGTTTCCATCCATTGCCCCGGTCATCCATGATAACACTGTGCTCAAGCAAGCAATAGAGAGAGGAGCCCAAGCGAGGCAGAGGTTAAGGAGCTACTACTGACACTGAGGAAGGCTTTTGTGAGATCGCAAGCATTTGCAGGTATTGAGCAATGGAGGCAAATGCCTGGGAGCTGAGATGGCAGAAACCAAGCCTCCTATTTCATGACTGCTAAAGTAAGTGCAGATGTCTAAATCGCCCTTTTCTCCCCAGCAAGAGAGCACAGAACACACTTGGTTCCTGAACACGGACAGACAGAACAAAAGACGACTTTAGGAGGAGTTATTGCATAATCCTAACTATAGGTAGCAAGGCCTTGCGATGGAGCCTGAACAACCGGAGAGTCTGTGGAGGGAGTTCCAATGTAGCTGTTCTCTGTGATGTTTGTGGTTATAAGCTTCCCTGATATGATGGTGGTCTCGTGTGTCTTGTTGTGAGCAATGAGACGTGTAACCAAAGCTAAGCAACAGGAAGTGGAGCGTTTGTGGTGGGATGTTCACGGATGGCAATATTCCTCTATGTAGTATAGTGGGACATGCCTGCTTGAATGAGTGGGGTTCACTGTGCGAGTCTGGAGATGCCTGGAGAATGATTTAAAGCTTATAGTAAATTCTGTAGTCCCTGAGAATAACATAAAAGGGATGAGAGTATTATAAACTACTGCAGAGTTTGCTTGACCACGGCCATGTTTAATAAGAAATAATACCCGGGGCTGCGATGACTACCCAGAGGCTTCTTATTTAAGTAAAGGAAAAAATTATAATGGAAAAGTAGACCTGGATGTCATCCTCTATGTTGGCCTCTGGTTCATGAGTAAATGGGATAAAAGGAAGGATGATATAGTTGTGTTGGCTTGTCATATCTCAGGGGGCGGCACACTTAGATCAATGACTCTATGTATGCTAAAAGGTCCTTCCAGGGATCCAAACAACGTGAAACCCACAGGCAGAATTAGCGAGTGAGGAGGAAGAGGTCAAGATAGAAGTAACAGAAGATATCCATCAGGTCTCTCCTTTAATAGAGGAGAAGGATAATCCATGATTCAACGCGCAGACCAGGCCTTAACAATGGTCCGGTACAAGAGACTGTGATAACCGAAGACTACTCAACACCCGAACTGCTGGGACTGAGAAAGGCTTTCTAGCCAACAGTGAAAGTCCACTTGTGAATCTGTGGGACAGAAGAGATCAAGGTGAGTATTTGGAGGCAGAAGAACTATGTAGTGTAACTACCCATCCCTACTTAAGACCAAGAAAGGCTGTGTAACTTGAGGAAATGTAAGAGAAATTTGTCCGCCATGGACTGGCTTATATCAGTCAGCATCCACCATGGACTGGCTTATATCAGTCAGCATCCACCATGGACTGGCTTATATCAGTCAGCATCCACCATGGACTGGCTTATATCAGTCAGCATCCACCATGGACTGGCTTATATCAGTCAGCATCCACCATGGACTGGCTTATATCAGTCAGCATACTTGTTTGCCACAAGCTGAGGTCCCCATGAACATCATGGAGTGAAATACAACAGAGGATGTATTCCTGAGGGATGGGGAAGAGGCAGCATTTGCGGCCTAAGATCAGCTAGGATTGTGCTCCCAGGAGAGTTAGGAAAGAAGTTAATTCAGCCAGGCCTGCGAGGCTGGTGTGGGGCTTGCACTGCTCTGCTGAGTCCTATGTGGTATGTAAACTTGATGCGGTAGGAGGGGCTTTCAAAGCCTATGTGATCTAGACGACCATGGAAATTTAATTTGTGTGGTGATGTTTTGGTTAGTTTTATGTCGGTATGGCACAAGCTGGAGTCAGCTGGGAAGAGGGACTCTTTTTTTTTTTTGAAGAGGGACTCTAAATTGAGAAAGTGCCTCCACAAGATTGGCCCGTGGGCAAGTCTGTCAGGCGTTTTCTTGATTAACGATTGATGGGGGCTGTGCCAATAGGAATGTTTGACCTGAGAGTTGTAGGATGAAATACACCTTTCCCTCCCCAAGTTGCTTTGGGTCATGGTATTTATCACAGCTGTGGAAACCTTAACTGAGTCAGCTGTTAATGCATGCAGGAGATGACAGAGGAAACACACAGTGGGTTCTGTCAAAATTACGTGAAAATGAAGGTGTTAAAATTTGTATTGTGGTGAACTCCTAGGGAAAAAATGATCTAGGCCCAAATGCTGTGCTTGGGAGTGTTTGGAAAGCTTTCAAGTTTGGCCAGCAGCTCCCAAAGGGTTGAAAAGGAGAGGAAAGCAGGGACGTAGGTTGTCCCCACTGACCTCTTGTTATGGCACAAGGAGGTGTCCTGAGGTGGAAAGCACCTAAGCCACTCCTCGGATGGGTCATGAAGATTTTTTCAAGTGAGGAGCATACATGTCGACCTCATTGGTCCACTATTAATGGGCAGAACACTTGGACTCTGGTAAGTACTGAAGCTGAGTGTAGCGTAATTCATGGCAGCACCCACAACCAATATATACAGGTGCATATATATATGATGGGTATGGGACTAAAACAGCACAGGTAAAAGGACTAAGCTTGTCCTAGCTATGGACAACTGTCCTTCCCAATTGTATATGTGTGTATTTCTCCACTTCAGGACAACATTCTGGGGGCACAAGTATTGCTGGAACACATCCTGCAAACCACCTTTCTAGAGCTTTGCCTAAGGGTGCCCACTGTGAAGGACATTATGTGTGATTGGATGAAATGGAAACCTATAACGTTGCCTACCAGGAGTAGGGTGGTGAATATCAACCAGTACAGACTGCCTGGGGACTACCATGAACTTACAGAAATCATCAAGGAATTAAAGGAGGTGGAGATGATTTGCTCAGCCTCAAACTCTTTGAACAACCCAGAATTCCTGTGAAGAAGACATATGATATGGGTCCTGGGAAAAGACTGTGGATTACGGAGAGCTAAGTAAGTCAGTCATCTCCATTCTCTCTGTGGTGCCCCACGCTGCTCCTTTAACTCCACAGCTGATGCAAGCGATGGGGTCTTCCTGTGCTACGTTAGACTTCGCTAACTGAGCTTCTGGTCCTGAAAAACAGCTTGCATTCACTTGGGAGGCTTACCACTAGGGGACCTTCGGAGTACCCCCTCAAGTTTACCTTACAGTCTTGCTGATCATCCAGGGATGGTGGTCTGGGATCTTGCTTTGTTCTCTTGCTCAGACTATGTAAAGACATCGTCATTATACAGACGACACAATAAAAACCACTGCGAGTTTTTACAGATTTAGAAAAGCACCCAGAATAGACAAAGGTGCACCCAAAAGAATGGGGACGGAGTTGGCTATACAGCATGGAAGGTCCATGCACAGCGGTAACATTTGTGTAAGTAGGATGATGGTCTGGGACCATGCATATTAAGTTTAACAAAGTTTTTACAAAAGTTTTATAACAACCTGTGTCTGTAAATGTAAATGTTCTATAGTACTTTTGTGGTTCCTGGAACATTGATGGATTTTACCCTAACTCACCCTAACTCACCCCAGGTGTTCATCCTCCATATAACTTGATAAGGAGGGATATCATATGGGATTGAGATTTAAAAAAAAGGTTAAAATGCTTTTGTTCAGACTAAGATCTTTGTGGAGCAAGCTAAACAGAAGTGTGCTCCCATTATCCCTTGTTCCTTTGTGTTAGAATTACCAGAAGCTCAGAGACTGTTGGTGCGGTCTATGGCAAAAAGCAGCCTAAGCGAAAGGTCTAATAAGATTTTGGCTTTAGTCATGGAAAAGGGCAGGAGCTCATTGTACAGGGCTAGAACAGCAATCGCTGTCTGTGTATGAAGCACTACAATAGTTGGGATCAGATGGCCTCACCTCAGTAACAGCGAAATAAACCAACCCCCCCCCAAGTATTTGATTAAGAATTAGATTGAAGGCCCTTTGGGGGCATCTCCTTCTGGGGTGACAGAATCAAACTCTACAAGGTGGTTTTTGTATCTACAGCATTGTGGTGTGGTACCTGTAAGCGCTCTTGTCAATGACACACAGACTGGCCTGGGACCAGACCACTTTTAAACCACTGAGCCCCCCCCCCACTCCAATAGTCAAACCAACAGCTAAGCTAGATAAGGTGACAGATACTACCTGTCCCTGGAGATTCTTGGTGCATGGATGTTATGAACAGAAGCAGCAAGCAGAAATGAACAGATGTATATGTATAAATATGGACACTGTGTGGCTGAAGAAAGAAGGAAATGCAGCCATTGAGCAGAGTAAAGAGCATTCTTGGTGATAAGAGCTCTTTGAGACTTGACCTGTGACAATCTGTATTGATTATTGGACTGTATTCAGAGGTCACGTTTTATGGATAGCCCAGTGGGAAAAGGAGAACTGGCTGGTGTTGGGTTGGCTATCGCAGGGACAACAGATGTGGAAGGACATATATAATGGAGTTCACCAGGAAACAGGGCCAGGGTAGTTTTCTCTGTAGCAGCCTGTAGCCCAATGAGTCTTCTAAAATCAGGAAGCAGATGGCTGTTGGCCGTCTGCTCTCAGGTGCCACTAGAGGCTGTTCACTGGGTGCCTGCAAATCTGGTCACAGAGTCACCAACACAGGCTGGAAAGAGCTAAAGCAGTTGCCATTGATGTAAAATATTTTGCTAGCCTGTATGTCGTCAGTCACATGCGTCCTTCATGGATGAACGCTGTGATGGAGCATGGTTATCAATATGAAGGTCACTGTCACTGTTGAGATTTCCCACAAGCACGCACCATCCTCCTAATCCCAAAGACCTTGAAAGAGACCTACAGTCTCTTCTCCAGAGTTCTGTCTCTCTCCTTTACTTCAGTGACAAGGTTCTTCAAGGAGCATTGGCCACTTCTGGTTTTGCTGCATTTTCTGCTCATCCCTCATCTCTCTGGCAGATTGGCCATCTCTTTCTTCAGTCTTGCGACACATTTGACTCACGGCCTTGTTTGACCTTTGGAGCATTTGCTGCTGTCTCTTCCTCCCTTATTTTTGAGTTTTTTGCTTCTCTTGGCTTTTTTTTTCTCAGAATACTTTCTTCTGGTTTTCCTTCCATTTTCCTGCATCTTCCCGTTTGACTAACTTCACTTTTAAGTCTGAACACTTGGTGCGAATACCTTCTGACTCTTTTTCCAAATGCTGTGTATCTTGTCTTAACATGGCACATTTTGTTTGGTTACCATATCTCCTACTCTTCTCTCTGTACTGAGACTTTCCAGTCTCTAGCACACACACTGCTCTCCTGTGTTCCAGACTCATGCACAGTGGCTTCCTCGCTGGATGGAGCTCATGATGTTCACATTCTGCTCAGACCCCCTCAGGTCCATTTCTAGAATTTCTGTGTGGCTCATTCTTCCTCTGTACTCCAGGGCCTACCATCATGGTTGTTTACCCGGGGGCTGTCTTTGGGTTCCTGGTACTTCTTTGCCCGAAAGCACTGAAAGTTGCAGCCTCATGGTGCTTGTGTGTCCTCCATTTCCTGCCTGTCCCATTACAGTGACCATTGGGTATAGATTGTGAAAGACCCCTTCCTTGCAAGGTGTAGCACACCAAGGTTGCAGGAAATCGACTCCAAGATGGAGTCAGAGGCTATCGGAATATTCCATAACTGGGCACAATGGACCTGAGGATAAAGGGAAGGAAGAAAGTAGACAGAGAAAATTCGTAGAGCTGGAGGCAGTTCTGACTCCCGTCAAGCGGAAGGAAGGAGGAGGACTGAACAGAATGAGTCTCAACAGAGCCTGTCTGACTCTGAGAATGTTCTGGCAAGTCTAATGTGGGGTTCCAAGGTAGAGATCGCTCCTAGAGAAAGCTCAAAATGAGTCATATGACCCTATATGTGTACAGTTGTTAGCGAGAGGCTGCCTGGGAGGTGCTCTCAGCTAGAAGTTGGTGCTGAGAGCATCAGGAGCTAACAGTTCTCAGCTTAACACACCTCTAGAAGAATCTCTCCAGGAGAGAGACCTGAAATGCTCACTTTTGTGGCTCTATAAGGGTAAGTGGTAATGGTGGTTTTTTATTTTTTTTGCCCATTAGAGTTCTCTAGGGCCCAGGCTAACACTTATACTCTGGAATATTTGCCTGAGATCACATTCTTGTCTGATATCAGCCCCCTCATCATCCAGCTTTTCCACACCTTACTGATCTCCACTGTTTCTTAGTCAGCTGCAGGTGAATTCAGATAACCTAATCAAAGGCAGACAAATCTATCATGTTATTTTCTTCAGAAACTTTATAGCTGCATGGAAACTGAACACAATCATATTTTGTGGGGAGTAGATGGAGTCCCAAGTGAATCTTTATGGTTGACAAGGGCACAGCCATATAAAGGATGCCAGTGCCCCAGGCCCATGGGAATGGCAAGGCTGTCCTCAGTCAGACCCAGATGAATGGCAAAACCTTCCTCTGGTTCAAGAATGTTTAGGAAAGGTTGACATTTTGCTGAAATTAATAAGCATAGAAAGTACGGCCTGCAGCTTCCTCTTCCTGGATAACACAACCCGAGACTGTTTCCCTATAGACACTCCTATCGGAATCAGTTCTTTTGCTCTTCCTCATTCTTCTGTATATAACAATATACAATATAATGCAATAAAAGACCGAATTCCAGTATTGCTGTTGGTACATTGCCACCAGAGTACAAGGCTCACCGGATCTCTGCTCTTCTGTGTGAGTATCTGGCATTTCTTTATTCCCCGATGCCACAGGTGAATCCCTAAAGCCCCGTAGGCCACATCAATCTTTTTATTTAGAGTTTCACTGTTCACAGCAAGCTGACCCTCCATTCACCCAGTTACTCAGGCCTGACATCGACACTCATCCTTCATCTCTGCCTATCTCTGCTGTATACACCTAGTCATGATAAATACTTGTCTAACATATTACATTTTCTCAG
This sequence comes from Microtus pennsylvanicus, assembly GCF_037038515.1. Classification (NCBI taxonomy): domain Eukaryota; kingdom Metazoa; phylum Chordata; class Mammalia; order Rodentia; family Cricetidae; genus Microtus; species Microtus pennsylvanicus. Next base: position 36,726,371 of record NC_134594.1, on the reverse strand, counting down.
GTCTAGCTGGGTATGCTGGGTCATGCCTGTAATATCACCTGTTCAGGAGCTCAGCCTGGGCTACCTAGAGAGACTGGTGCCAATGTTTCTTTCTAAGTTTCTTGGGCAATTCTCCTGTCATGATTAGTTTTAACTGTCAACTTGATAAATCGACTGTCAAGAGAACCTCAAATGAGAAGACATGTCTGTCGTGGATGTGTAGGAAGACCCAGCTTCTTGTCGGCAGCCTCATTTGGCAGGCTAGGTCCTCCTGATCTGTGTTAAGGGTGACAAAGCTGGGTAGCAGCAACTGAGAAAGCAAACAGGTGCAGATCCATGCATCCATTTTCTCTCTGCTCTTCACGTGGATAGGATGGAACCAGCTGCTTGAATTTCTCCCTCAACTTGTGCCCACTGCTGGACTATAGCCAGGGCAAAGAAACAGTTTCTTCCTGAGTTGCTTCTATCATAACAGAAACAGAACAAAAATGCCTGAAGGGGAATGCGAATAAAGTCATCCCACACTAGCTTTGAACTGGGTATAACAAGGGGTTCTTTATTTAAAGGGGGGGACTCACAGATTATAGTCCTCTGTACGAATGAGAAACAGAAATGGAATTTAGCATTTAGGTGTGAGAGAGGAGAGAGAGAGAGAGAGAGAGAGAGAGAGAGAGAGAGAGAGAGGGAGAGAGAGAGGAGAGAGGAGAGAGGAGAGAGAGAGAGAGAGAGAGAGAGAGAGAGAGAGAGAGAGAGAGGAGAGAGAGAGATAGAGAGGAGAGAGAGAGAGAGATAGAGAGAGATAGAGAGGAGAGAGAGAGAGAGAGAGAGAGAGAGAGAGAGAGAGAGAGAGAGAGGAGAGAGAGAGAGAGAGAGAGAGAGCAAGTGTGCATGTGCCCTTTTGGTACCCAAGACCACACCCAAACTGGTCCAGCCCCTCAAAGGCCACTGGTTCCCCAGCAAACACCTTCCTGTTCTGTAGATTCTTCCTGGCCATTTTTGTGCTAGTGAACCCCTCTCGGGACTCCTTACCCAACCCATTTTCCATACCACAGTCCAAGTGAGCTAAGCACACAGTTGGTGTCTGGAGAAGGCAGAACCCATAAATCATTGCAAGACTAATGTGCTCACTGTAGAGGTGGCAAGCTGGCTTTCTGTCCCTGAGTGTAAAACAGGATTTGCTTTTAGAGTAATTTACTACTTTGTTCTGGGAAGAACTTTTCCAGTTGTCTCTTGATTGGAGAGGCCTAAGGAGGAGCCAGCCCACTGCTTCTGCAGAAACTAATGTGATGGGTATTCTTTGGCTAACAGAAGTCCTGGGACTCGGATATGATTGTAGGTAGCATCCCTTGCTTTAGGGAAAGGTGAAGGCCACTCAAAAGTCAGGGAGATGCAGTTAAACTTACAAGGCAATTTCATATGCTTGGTTTATTTAAAGCTCAATATGCACCACAGCTACCGAGAAAATTCCTTCTGCCTTTGGTTTGAGCTTAGGAGGCATTATCAGAAGAACGCTGAGAAAAGAGGGTGATCAGATTGCAGTTTTATGGAGATCCTTAAATGATCCCTGGAATGACTTTGACCATCCCTCACCAGGATTGAGCCCTGAGCTGCACGTATGCTAGGCAAGGGCTCTACCTTGCCTAGCTATGTGTCTTCATGTCGCAGGTAAAACTAAAAATATGTACACTGACAACTGCTAGATGATTTTACATTTAGTTGGGAAAGGAAAGATTGTGTCTAAATGTACTGTAACCACTTGAAAAAATAGTAATGATGGTGACAGTGCCCTCTGCCCCGTCCATCAACGTCTGCCTCTAACATTTGGGAAATAAGATTAACTCTTAGAGTCAAAACGTAAAATCCAGAACATACAGTGTGATGAGTGAGATTCTATGCCAGGTTAAATATTCACTAAATGAATATGGAAGAAAACATCAATTATAGAGGTGGAATACGGCGGGGGGTGGGGGTGGGGGTGGGGAGAAGAGCCATAGAGAGAATTATCCATCATGCCCAGGTAGGCTCAGTTCAAGGAGGAAAAGATCTGAAGCTACGGAGTTTTGCAGATGGACAAAGATATTCCTGTTCTGATACCTCAGTGCCATTAGGTGCCCCAAAAGTCTCTTTTCTGATCCTATAACTCTATGTTTACTAAACAATTTTGTTGCAAGCTTGCTTCCCTTGTGGGCTTGCTTACATGGAGAGAATGGGTTGGTTGAACCATCTGAGGTTTCTGGGATCTGTGATAGTAACAGCTCCCATCATAACCGAGCCTCTTGGCTCTGCACCTTTGAGCTTGGCTAATACGAACCTTCCCTGAAGGGTCAGTTGTTCACTTGCTGTGCTCACAGAGCCCAGTTTAGGAATCAAAAATCTGGAGGCTGGGAATATAGCTTAGTAGGACTTATAACTTAGCTTATGATTGCCAGCTGAGCGAGCAGGAGGGCCTGAACTCAAACCCTCAAAACCCACATAAAAAGCGGGATGTAGCTGTGTGGGAGACAAAGACAGGAAGGTGGCTTGGCGCTGAGAGCCATCACCCTAGCTCCAGGCTCAGTCAGAGACTCTGTCTCAAGGGAATGTGGCTGAGTGTGGTGGAGAAGGATAGTGGTGTTCTCCCCGGGTCTCTGCATGCATGTCTACACAGACAGGTTTTCTGGGGAGGTGGGTTCCTATACAGCAACAAGATCCGTCTCTGTTGTATCCTATAGAGCAGGGCAGGGGATTTGGGGGTCAGCATTATGCCAGCGCTATTCATCATAACAGCTCTCCGCTACTGTTTGGGTTGACTCCCTGCAGTCGACTCAGAGCTATTTCTGTTTTGTCTTTTTTACCCGACCCCCCCCCCCCAGTAAACAGTGAGGCCCCCCTCCCTTTTTTATTGTGCTTAGCCATTCTACAAACAGGGAAAGGAAAGCACCGCAAAGTCAAACACTGACCACAGAGTCAATAAGTGGCAGAAGTAAGATTCGAAGCCAATGCCTCCCTCCCCATTCCCCCATAGCTGCTCTTCACACACAGTAAATTTGCAAAAATGAGCTGTATGGAGATCTAGCTCAAGTTGAGATCAAAGTGATAAAAGTCATCTCACGCAAAAGCTTACAGAAATCACTTCCTTTTTCCGCCTTAATGCAGATTTCCTTGGCAGTTCACTAAAATGTCCGCAAAGAATTTAGCACCGATATCTTACTCTTGAGAGTCTGGCATTTGTTTCCATTCCTGGCAGGGTACCCAACGTTGAGAGCAGACCTACCTATGGGCTTCCCAGTGTACGGCAAAGGGCACACGTGCCACCCCTTTGGGTGAATTACACTCACGGAAGAGCCAAGGCAAATGTCAGGCGCCCGCTTGGCGATCCACACTTGCCGTTTTCATGGATTTCCTGTGGAATACTATTTCATTCAAGTGTCTTTCCTCAGCCAGTTCTAGGATGTGGTCACAGTTCTCAAACGCAGATTTGAGAATAAAAAGCCCCATTCATATCCAGTCACAAAAGCCCATTTCAAAACCACCTCCTTGAAATCGATGTTTAATTTTTAAAGGCACAGCGGTGCTAACTCTTAGACAAATGAGAAAACGGGGAAGTGCTGGAAGAATATGGTTCTATGCAAATATGAGCAAACGTTGAAATGATTAAAATCTGTACAGAGGCAAATCTTTGGAACACAACCTTGATACGATAAAAATCGTTAATGCTGCATAATTGATTGGCCAGAGGGACACAAACCCAAGTCAATGACAACTGCTTTTCAAAAGGAACTTAACTTTTCTGTCAAATTCCAGGCTGGAGAGATAAGACACAAACAGGAATAGAAACAGCACTGATACTTCTTGTCAGTACTGAATGCAAGTCCACGGACACCCAGCAAAGGCTGCTAGGTGCCTTTCTCTCTGCAAGGGGCTTTCTCTCGATTGTTCTTCAATCAATTCTCCACCAAATTATCACCAAATGATAAGATGTGACTCTTATCATCTCATACATTTTACATATAAGAAACCCAAAGCTCCTGTTTTAGACACCCCCTCCCCTCAAGCTCACATAAATGGTAAAGGAAAACGGAATTCTAACCCAGGCCATCTGATTCTCAGTCAAAAGTGTCTATCCACCACGACAAGCCACCTTCCAAATCGTTTATGCAAATCTAATCATTGTCTTCCAACCCTGGCAACCCCTGCTTCAGAGCTGATTAACTTTCTGTGTATCTCTTCATGCGGGGGAGGTAGGGGTGAGTAGCTGGAGAAGCCAATCATTTCACTGTATCTGTCAGTCCCAGGGGCACCGCGTGTGGGACTTCCTGGCCATCCCACAGGATGGAATATTGAGATTTGGCATGGCGTCCTGTCTGTATTTCTGACTACGGGCCTGAATTTTCTCTTGGTGTGAAATTTGTGGACAAATCTATCTTCTTGTTTGAAAACTTACAGTAGTAATTCTGGCCTTCGTTCCTAATAAGTTCAGACAGAGACTCTGCACTTAGTTGAGGATTTCAGCTGTCCTTTTGTGTCTAGACACACCTCATACAGAATCGCATCTCACCACATGTGTGCTTCCCTCCTAGGAATAAGATAAGGTTTATCCCTAAAGATGGAGGCCAGAGGATTACCCAAATCACCAAATGGAGAGGATTAGAGCTGACCCCCCCAACCCCCCCAGACGTGGAGACCTGCATTGTGGAGCTGACCCTGCGAAAGGATTTGCGGATCTATCTCACACAGTTGCTGGGAGGATCGGGATTAGAGCACGGCAATTTTTCATTTGTACTTCAGCTCCCAGATAACGTCACACCCCGGGAATTGATGCTCCGTATCCTAGAAGAACAGGTAGGACCTCACTCACAGGTTTTGTGTTTATTGTTATATGCCTGTCAGACAGTTTTATCTTCCATCTCCAACACGCAAGAAGCGCCAGAGCATCTGTTCCTTCTATGGAGTTCAATAAAACTATCAAAGGGTAGAGATTATGTTTATTAGTCAGTGGAAAATATTGAACATTAACTCCAGCTAAGGTGGCTGCTTGCTACCGAGCAGGGTGAAAATAGCAAGCATAGCTATCTTTGTATAAGTGTGTGTCTGCTCTTTGTTGACAGTGTCCGAACAGCTCTGTAAACATCAGGTCTTCACAGCAAGGTTAAAGGTAGATGGTGCTCTATTGTGCAGAAGAACGGGGCTTGGCAGGTGAGTCAATGATCAAGGTTAATCATGTCATCATGGTTTCTAATCAGTTGAAGATAAGATTAGGACTCTGCTTGAAGACCTTTTAAATGACTGGTACAATGTAAATCTGATGGCCTTCCAGCTTATAAAGAGTGATGGGCATGCATGAGGAGAATCCAAGAGGAGGTAAAATAGATTTACAAACTTCGTTCATACGGTTTCCTTAATGCATGAATTATTTATACAGTGTGGTAAGCATGCTGTCAGTTCTTCTTGGTTTACTGTGACAATTCTAGGACATAGTGTGTCCAGCAGACGCAAGAGGGGACGCTTGCTCTGTAATCTCAAACAAAATGAAATCAGACATCTTTTGTCTGGGTCTGATTTGGAAATTATCAGAAGTGGTTAGTGGCACAATCCAGTGAACGAGTTCTATCATCAAGCTGGGAAATAGAGTTAAAAACTAATAAATGAAAGAAAATGAAGTGTGATTACAAAATAATAAGATGCAGTTATTTGCTCACACATATATATATATGTGTGTGTGTGTGTGTGTATAGCTACCCAGTTAGTTTTACTGTCTTGTCATACTTCATAGGCATGTGAGAGAGTGTTCCAATAAGAAGGATACTGCATTTAAAACCCACTGAATAGTTGGGAAGCAGAGGCAAGAAGATCAGGGTTCTAGGTCATCCTTAGCTACACAGTGACTTGAGGACCATCCCGGCCTCCCCAAAATCCTATGTCTAAAAGTAAATAAATGAATAAATAAAAATATAAAAAAATCACTTGAGTGGTAGAAAAATGAGCTAAAAGCAAGTGTTTTAATTTTCAGATTTATTTCTTGGCAATTTAACACACACACATGTGCACACACACACGTGCATACACACTCACACACACACTCACTCACACACACACTCACTCACGTACTCACATACACTACATTTTATCACTATCTTCCCTCATCCACTCTCATTGCCACTGAACCTCATTTCCCCATTTAGTACCCCTCTGTTTGTTTTGTTATTTTTTAGTAAGTTTAAAGTGATTACTTGTGTGAGTATGGTGGAGGATTATGAAGTTGAGCTCTGAAGGCTCAGACGGGTGAAGAGGCTTACTGGGGATTACTGAGCCCCCCATGTGTGGTAAACTCGACCTTCAGTTGTTTGCCTTTTGAAAAAAAAGAAAAAACTGAAAACTTTTGATAAAAGTATCAAAAGCACAACATTTTAAAAATGAAAACTCAACTTCTGAAATTGTAAACTAACTAGTTTAAGAAAGTTGTTGGGATGCCAGCTATGGTTTGTGAAAGACGAAAGTCCTCACAACAGGCAGAGTGACAATTACAGCTGAGAAACCTTAGGGATGCATGGAGTGTGTGGAGAGCAAGGCTTGGAAGACCTTACAAAGGTTTCAGAGTTGGTCTATGGCATGGACACAGTTGATAGAAGAAAGCTAGAAAGCCGTAGACTGAAGAAGTCTAAATCCGGCCACTGCCGCAGGTTCAGAGGCAAGCAAGAGGGTCTGGGGTGATTTGTGACTCATTAGAATACTAAAACACACCCCTGTGTTGAGATTTAAGATATCAATGAGACAAATGAAGTATGAAGTTGTATATAGAAGTAAGTACATGTTACATGGTGTGTCCAAGAGGGCTTCCACTGAATCCCAAAGCCAACACTGTAAATTATCCGGAAAGACCTTGCAGTGTGACAAAGCCCCAATGCTTTGTTTAACATTGTCATTGAGCAACTGAACTATCTCTTTTTGCTTTGGCCTGCTTCCTCCTTTGGAAGTGTATCTTAATAAATTGTCCTTGCTTCTCCTGAAACTGGTGACTTTGTTCAGTTCTCTGTTGTAGTAGTTGTAGTACATAAGAACTTGGAACCCTCTGGAGGTTTCTGGAAACTCTGCTGTCATGAGCAACATTAGAGCATCATCTGGTCCATCCTCACATTTAGTTAACCAACCAAGATACCTGGTATTAGAGTATCTCATTAATGTAGGATCTGAGGAGAGTCTAGCGTTTTCTGAGCCAGCCTAAATCTTAGCCAGGCTCAAACGGAAGACATGGTACTTTAGAGCCTGAAAATACTCTATTTTATAAGTGATGCAACAATAGTAATGGCCATTAAGGGAAAACTGTGTCTTTTAGTTAAGAAGATGCAATCTCTGGCTTGGATGGAACTTTCCAAGAAACCCCAGACATAAAAGAGTTAATCCAGTTTAGTCTATCGATTATCTGGCCAAGGGACCATCCTTCAGAAAGGTAGACCATCCATCCCTAGCAAGCCAGGCTTGCCTTAAGTCGTGATAAAGTGACAGGCAGAATAATTATCCCTTTATGTACTTTAATGCTCTTTTCTTTCCCAGAACCCCCCATCCCCACCCTACCTCCACCCCTCACTCCCTATGCCCCCACCCCCGTGCTGTGCTTGAGTGGCTATGAGACTTTGCTGGGTGGAAAAGGCAAAATGGTTTCTTTTTTTCTTCTTTTGGTCTTTCTTTCTAGTACTGGCCATAGAGAGAGCCTAAGCATGACTTTTTAGGGACCCTGAACTTCTCACACTTTCTCTGAAGGACTCTTCTCTGTCACGTGGCTGCTTGTTTCTGTGCGGCTGCCCTCCGTGCTGACTTAATTCAACTGACATGTCTTTTTTCCCTTCTCTCCTCCTTTCTCCTCCTCCGGGCAGCTGTTGACATTTACAGTTTGCCTACCCCAGGGATTTTCCTCAAAACGCTAATAAAACTGTCCACTTTGAATAAACTTGGGGTTTACTTGATTTTCAAACCATTCCTGCCTTTTAACTATTTAATCAAAACTGTTCTTGTATCCTTGGGCAGTGTCAGAAGGAATGTAAATTCCACATGACATGTTAGCTTTTCTTTCCCTTTTTGTATGGAAAACTGTGTGTGTGTGTGTGTGTGTGTGTGTGTGAATATGTGTGTAGAGTGGGAGAGAGAGAGAGAGAGAGAGAGAGAGAGAGAGAGAGAGAGAGAGAGAATTGAAGAGGCATGCTCTGACTGGGTAGATTTTCCAAGTAAGGAGGAACCTCAACTGAGAAGACTCCCCATTAAATTGGCCTATGGGCAAGACTCTGAAGGCATTTTCTCCATTAATGATAATTGTGGGTACACCCATTCCTTAGGGGGCAGTATCACTCCTGGTTGGGTGGTCCTAGATGCTCTAAGAAAGTAGGATCAGCGAACCATCTGGAACAAGCTAGTAAGCACATTCCCCCATGGCTTCTGCTCCAGTTCCTGCTTCCCTGTTCCTGCCCTGACTTCCCTCAGTGAGGGAGTATGACCTGAGACTTGTGGGATGAAATAAGCCCTTTCCTCTCCAAGTTGACTGTGGTCATGACGATTCATCACAGCAATAAAAACCCTAATTCAGGCGAGTGTGTATTGTGTTGCATGGATGAACAATATGTAACTTCCAAAAATATCTAAATTCAGCACATCTTGGCCTTAATTCTATAGGCATACACCATTTAATATTTTACTTGTTCTCTCAGGGACAGACCATTTTAAATATGATAGAAATATCTTATAATGGCCTATGCTGGTGCTCTTCCAAGTGTTTTTATAGCTAGTACTTGGACAGTTTCCCCCCTTTTTTTTCTTTTTGGAAACCAACTGAGAACATAATGCAATGGTAACTCTCAAAAGAAAAATATTAATTATTCTACTCTTTATGACTTTTACAAAGATGTCTTTCAGCCTTTGTACATTCCACTCATTGAATCATGAGGTTTCCTTAAAGGAATGGAATTCTAGGCAGACTTTACACTCCTGAAATTCCAATTCCACATGCATTTAGTGAGTTTCCACGCTTCTTGACTAGAATGCATTTCCTATCTGGATAAGGCCTCAATTTTCTGTAACCGAGTAGACATTTGCTCAGATCTCCCCATTTCTCTTACTTCCTATGTTCAGGAGAGAGAGAGAGAGAGAGAGAGAGAGAGAGAGAGAGAGAGAGAGAGAGAGAGAGAGAGAGAGAAAGAAAGAGAGAATGAACGCTTATTTTCTTATTTTTCTTGGGGTTTGTTGCTCTTATGGAGTTCCTTAGGTTTTGTTGTAGGCACTTGCATCTTTGTCTGATCTCTAAGTTTTGAACTCCAAAAGAGCAATGATTGCATCGCCTCTATTTCTACAATTTCAGTCTCCAGAAGTACTCTATCCCCTGAAACACACTATTAATGAAAAGTGAAATGCAAAAATCTTGTTAAAGAACAATTAAAATGATTCCGAAGTCTAATGCAGGCTAGTCATAGTAATTGACTATTTATTTCAGGTCATCAGCTGTTCTTGCATCCAAGAAACCTTTCAACTATAGTAACTGAACACCTTGTGTTTGATTCATGGCCATAGGGGGCTACAAATAATTTAATTCTGTCATAGCCCTAGAATAAACCAGAGAATTCCAGGTAGTTATCATTTGAGAGCATGAATAGCTCAAGCTATAACGGACAAAGTAGAGGAAAGGGAAGATAATTTGGCCTTAGTCCCTTCTTTGACAATTGTTTATTTTAGCCTTTCTATCATTTTACATTATTAGCCACAGTACAAAAGGAATTATTACTTTAATATAGCAGAATTCTCTTCTGGTCCCAGGCAGCCACGCAACACATGCTTTAAAGCTATAGTCCCTTGATAAATTTATTTCACGCCAATTTTCCTCTGGATAAATATATAAACGTTTTAACCTGTGAAGCCTCACTTCAGGTCCTGCTGGATCGGCATATTATACATGCCAATTGCTTCCTCGCCTAAATTAAGGCAGGGAAACAGCTGTAAATTTTATGACCTAGATAAAAATCATATTCCTTTACAGTCTTTTACCCTTGGAGCTTGATAACTTAGGTCCTGAGAATTGATTTCAAAAACAATCTAATTTCCTGCTTGCTATTTATGGATTTCTCTCCGTTTCTGTTCTTCAATTAGCTCTGGCAGGGGAAGCAGAGTGGCCAGGGTGATGCTTACAGATTGAGTATCTTGTGGTAATTCAAACCTGAGATACTGCAAAATGAAGAACACCGGCTGATGCTTAATCTTCATTGGTACCTCAATTGGATTAGAATCACCATGGAAACACGTCTCTGGGTGTGTCTACGAGGGCAGTTACCCAGACAGTTAACTAAGAACGGAAGATCCATCCTAGTGCATCAGCCCCAGGGACTGGTGTTCCAGGCAAGCACCAGCCTTCACCTTTGCTTCCTGGCCACAGCGTGTCCTTAGGCTCTGGCCACCGCAGGGAAAGCCATAGACTGTATGCCTCAACTGTAACAAAGCTGGGATAGATCCTTGCTTCCTTAAGTTGATTTTGTTAAGTATCTTTTCACAACCACAAGAAAAATGACTAGAGCCACCATTGAAATCTTTATCTTCTTCAAGCGACAACATTCGGGTATGAATCCTTTCTTCCAGACGCTTCACATTGGACTCTAAAGCTATCAAGCACACCATATTGTCATATTTTCCCCAAATATCCATTATCAATGATAGGTATTTTCTGGAAGAAAGACAGTTGAATTTCTGCCTCCTTATTTCTGAGTCTCCTGGTTACCCCCCTAAAACAATATTTCTGCTTCTAAAATCCTTTCCCACTTGAAAGCCTGGCAAGGTTCAAACCAGACCAGTTGAACCGCTGAGTTGAAAGGCAGTTGACACCGCGAGGTTTGTCAGTGGGAGTAATAAGGAAGTGGGACTGGGAAGCGGGAATGGTTGTTGTCTATTTATGCGGCATGCACTCCCCCAGAAGCGCTATGTCCCACAGAGGAACTTCATTCTGAGTCTCTCAGGAAGGAACAGACAAGACGTGATGGAAGAAGAGGCCGCATTACTATGTAACTATGCTGAAGACCGAGGAGACCCATGCAGACCAGTACCCACTAATAGGGTACTGCCTGCTGTTCTCACACTTAGATGCCCTTCAAGCCTCCAAAATCACTTTTTCCGCTCCTCACTTCCTGGTTGGCGAACATTCTCCCTTCTCCCATAATCCTGCAAATAAAAACCAGGATATATGCCGGGCCAGGAGCACCAACTTTAGGCAGCTGTCTGGATGGCCATTTACTGGAGAATCCTGGTAAGGAACTGTTTGATTGAATGCACTCAGGAAAATGCTACAAAGGGGACAGATTCACCGGGAAGCACACTGGATGGAACCGCCGTGAAGTCTGAGCTGTATACCACACAGTGGCTCCATTGCGGAGTTCACGTTTGCAGGGTCTCCAGAAAGTCCCGTCTTTCCTTGTTAAATACAAAAGCCTAAGATGTATGCAGGGCTTTTTTGGATCAGGTGGAGCTGTGGAAACTCCGGAGTGGAAGTTTAGCTCCTTTGTTTGCCACCCATAATTTCCAGCTTGTGTTTTCAAATTTGCATTTGAAGGCGCTATTAAACCACAGCATCAAAAAATGATAACGGTTGCTGCGAAACACCAGCAATCACAAGGAACGGGGGAGAACTCTCCGAGAAGAATGGCTCCAAATGCGGCAATTACGCAGAGCGGTGACGAACCTCATTCACACATAATGTCTACTTTGGCTGAAGGAGGAAGTGCTGTACAAACAAATCTGAGAGGAACCTACAATTTCCATCAGCCGAACGCTGTGCTGCTGCTCCAGTGGCCAGACAAGAAAGCGTCAGTTTGCGGTGGAGCACAGGCACCCTGGGAAATCTGTCAAAATCGGTTTGGAAGTCATAACAAAAGGAAGATACATTTAGTTTGTTTGTCTTTGTTAAACCAGCTACCAAATTGAAAGAGGTGAAGAGGCGGATCTCTAGCTCGGTAGATTATTGGGTTGTAAATCCGTGATTCCATTGTGTGTGTGTGTGTGCGTGTGTGTGTGTGTGTATGTGTGTTTGTGTATATGTGTGTATATGTGTTTGTGTGTTTGCATGTGTGTGTATGTGTGTTTTTGTGTGTATGTGCGTTTGTGTGTGTATATGTGTGTTTGTGTGTGTATGTGCGTTTGTGTGTGTGTATATGTGTGTTTGCATGTGTATATATGTGTGTTTGTGTGTGTGTATGTGCATTTGTGTGTGTGTATGTGTGTGTTTGCATGTGTGTATATGTGTGTTTGTGTGTGTGTGTGTGTATGTGTGTGTGTGTGTGTAGGGAGAACAATCTTAGGTGGCAGCTTCAGGCGTTCCACCCACACATCCTTGGCTTGGGGTTCCCCCTAGGCTAGACCTTCCGGCCCGAGCCCCAGGGATCCTACTTCCTTCACTTCTCTGGTACTGGGATTCCAAATGTGTGTTTCCTGGTATTAAACTCAGGTCACTGTGTTTGAAGGCAAGCGTTTTATGGACTGGACCATCTGCCCAGCCCCTGACTTGTCCAGAGTGAAACATTTCCATCACCTCACCTTTATCCTCTTATGTATAGTGTACCAAACACCCTCTAGTGGCAGTTCACATCTGCCTCCCAGAGGCCGCTCATCTTAACACTTTCACCTGCCTTCTCTGGGGGATGCGCTCTTTGCACGATCCTAGCTAGCATGTTGATGCGGCTATTGCTTCTTTACCAGTTTTAGAAGCTACATCTTTCTTTCCTTTTATTAAGTTCTCCAACTTACCTCCCAAGACTCTTAAAAAAAAAATCCCTGAATTCCTCCCTAGGGAATGCTCTTCGCATGTTACAACACTTGGTTAAATTAAATAATCTTTGATTTTTTTTCACTAAATAATATGAACCAGTGAATCAATAACTTATTCTGAGATCACAGATCTCCCCCAGTAGCTAATTGCTTTCTTCCCTTTATGTGTGGGCGCACATTTGCATTATGGAACTCCCCATTCCACTTTCAGATGCCTAGAGACGAACACTTTCCAGATATGCAGTGATTGCCATACCCTGTTTCAAATGGATACTGTTCATTGCCTAGCCCTCTGCTTTACCACTTCAAACAGGCTCTTTCCTACAGGCTCACTGCTGTATGTTAATATCCAAGGCTCCCTCCTGACTTGAATTTCTCTGTATTTTACCATCTGTACTGGATAGTTTTATGTCAAACTGGCACGAGTGAGAGCCATCTGAGAGGCGGGAATCTCAATTAAGAAGATACCTCCGTAAGATCAGGTTGTAGGCAGTCTGTAAGCCACTCTGTTAATCAGTGATTGATGGTGGGAGGTCCCTCTTCGCTGTGTGCTTTGCTACACCTGGATTGGTGGTCCTGGGCTCTATAAGAAAGCAGGCTGAGCAAACCATGAGGAGCAAGCCAGTAAGCAGCACCCCTCCATGACCTCTGCATCAGTTCCTGCCTCCCGGTTCCTGTCCTCTCTTCCTCCGATGATGAACAAATATGGAAGTGTAAGCCAAATTCCTCCCCAACTTGTTTTTGGTCGTGGTGTTTCATCACAGCAATAGAAACCCTAACTAAGACACCCTCCCAGGTGTCTCTGTTTCTGCTTACTCTTACAGAGGTCCTGGCAGCAGCTGGCCAAAGGACAGTTAGTGGGATGAGGTAACCAGTTTCCTTTCTCTAAAATGAAGCAAGGAAAAGCTTGGTGCCAAGTGTTGGCTCCTGCACAGCAAACATGCACCTCATACTCTTAAAGGAGATGGGGACTCAGGAACACCCAGCAGGTGCTGGCATCCTTCCTTCTCCTCCACGAGGGCTTCTGCGCTGGCTCTTCCCTTCTCCGTAGAGTCTGCCAGCAGCTGGGAGGCTACTCTCCACAGAGAATCATCTCTTTGCAGCTGGACGCTAAGGACTTCCTGACTTGTGTGGGACTGGAGGCTGGGACAGAGCTAAATCTCTGAGGATAGTCAACCGATTCTGGGCAAGAGAGGTTTCCTAAGCTACACTTTAATTTTGAAGAGGTTGCTGTGCTTTTGAATCAACTTGAAATTCTCATTAAAATATAAGCAGTGAGAATGAAGCTTTATAAATATTGTAGAATTTCTACATCACTGACATGACTTTTACCTTGGTTGTACATAGGAAAAAATAGGACATTAGCACATTTCTCTGACATATCTTTAGAAAAAGCTGTTCTGATTAGGCGTTGGTTGATACTGTTGCGCTCTCTCTCTCTCTCTTTCTCTCTCTCTCTCTCTCTCTCTCTCTCTCTCTCACACACACACACACACACACACACACACACACAGAGAGAGAGAGAGAGAGAGAGAGAGAGAGAGAGAGAGAGAGGAGAAAGCCATTAATAGCTACAGATATTTTCCTATTTCTTTTTTATTTCTAGAAAGCATACATGGGCATAAACTTGATCACTGTCACCATCTTTAAGTGTAAAGTTCAGTGGTATCTACACTGTGGTGTCCCCACTCCTACTGTCCGCTTGCAGACATTTTAATAATCTTACAGAGGGGTTCTCTAACCCCTACGCAGTACCTCTATCCTCCAGCTCCCCTAGCCCCCGATGACCGTGACTCTGCTCTCTGTGAATCAGACTCTTCCACAGAGCTCAGAGAAGCAAATTTAGTGGATGGGGGTGGGGTAGGGAGGAAGGTTTAGGGAATGGGAGGAGGGGAGGGAGTGGGAACTGGAATTGGTATGTAAAATAAAAAAAATAGTTTGTTTTCTTTTTTTGAAAAATAAATTAAAAAAAGAAGGGGAAAACAGCCACATATATATGTATATATATTTATATTTATATTGTGTGTGTGTGTGAGTCTGCCTGTGCATTTGTGTCTATGCACATGTGTGCAGAATGTCTTCCTTTATCGTTCTCTGCTTTTCCTTTGAGTCATGGTCTCTCTCTGAACTGGGAGCTCTTTTCTCCTAAGATGGAAGCCAGCGAAGCACAGAGTCATTCAGACTGCAGCTGTCTTGTTGCCAAGGCTACAGGTGTGAGTGGGGAACCTGGGCTTCTTAAGCAGCTGCCTGGGGGGACCTGAACTTTCACCCTTGTCCTTCTACAGTAAGTGACCTTAACTGCGGAGCCATCTCTTCAGTCTCCACCCGCTTCCTCAATTTTAGAGCCCAGCTGCTAACTCCCTTTGCCTTCCACCACTCTTCAGGCTATTTTACAACCGTTATTCACTCTTGGTTATTTTACAAACACGAATTGCTTCCGTTCTGAGCTATGTTGTTCTTGAGTGCTGAGTGCATGTTGTATTGATGTTTAAAATGTGTTGGATGTTCAGTGAACTAAAGGTGGGAAATTGCTTAAGTAATAGCCCACCTGATGTCTCAGTAACCCTCTTTACAAGACAGGGCGCAGGGAAGAAAAACAGCAATAAATAGCAGCAAGCAACTAACCACTTACGACTTTGTGATTTACATGGGGCTTTCAGATATTTTGTCTTGTTTTGCCTTTTCCGTGGCCTTGGGAAAGGAACTAGCACCTCCTTAAGGGATAGGTGCCTAAGATCAGGAAAGGGAGTTGCTAGTCTAAGGCTGTAACTGTCAGTATTGTCGGCAATAAAGCATTTTCATTCTGGAAATTACAGTTGGCTGCTGGTCTGTAGACATCAGGTCTGCTAAGAAGCATGTTTCCTCATTTAAGGAAGTGCCCAAACCTAGTACAAATAAGACTTGGGAACTTCCTGGAGCTTCCTGCTCCAGTTTACTTGTTTCCAAGCTTCTCCACTATGACAGATTCTTATCTCTCTAGACTCCCAAACCAAATCAATCCTTCCTTCTGTGCAGTTGCCTTGGTGTTTCATCACAGCAATAGAAAAAGAGTTAATACAGCCATATTCCCAGGTGATGGTTTCTTTACGCTCCTGTTTGCGACGGAAAGAATGTAAGAACTGGAGGTTGGGTACGAGTATTGTGGAGTGGTGTCTTTTGGACATGATGGGGCCATAGCACTCAAGAACTCACTGCACTAAATTGGACCCATCACCACTTCATCAGGTACGGGTCAGGGGATCACGAGGTTCCACCCTTTACTGAGGGACAATGGGCAGTTATTGGATGCTGGTGGAGAGGATGCCAGCTTCTTCAGTGGTGTATCCACTGATCAGCCACCCGTGTTTTAGTAAATATCCCCATTCGTGATCGTGCAAGCAACCACAGGTTAAACTCAATGGGGAAAAAAGACATCAAAGCATGAGGAGACTAGGCTGGATGGGTTTCAGCAGGAGGATGGGGAGGGATGAGGGAGGGTAGCAGGGCTAGAGAAACTCAGTATACACATGTATGAATATGTCAAATAGCAAAAAAAAATAGAATACAGGACTTGGTAATAAATCCCCTGTAATGTTTAACAAGGGTGTCAAAAGTATACACCAGACCAAAGAGTTTTTCAATAAACGGTGCTGGAAAATCCTGGTATCCACATGTGGAAGAATGAGATTAGATACACATTTCTCACCTTACACAAAAATCATTTCAACATGGATCAAAGACCTTAATGTAAAACCCCAAATGCTGTCCGAGGAGAGCTCTTGAAGAGTCAGACCTAGGCCAGAACTTTCTGAAAAGCACAGCAAAGAGCTAAAGGGTTTAAAATAGGGTTGCATGAAATTAAAAAGCTCTATGCAGCAAAGCCATCTATTATGAGAAGGAACAGACTAGACTACGGAATGGAGAGAAACTTTGCCAGGGGTTTAATACTTAGAACATATAAAGACGTGCAAAAATTAAGCACCCTAAAAGCAAATCTAATCAATAAATGAGTCAATGAACCAAACAGAGCTCTCCAGAGAAAAAGAGAACTCAAATAGAAACTAAATATTTTAAGTGTTTGACATCCTTAGACATCAGCAGAACTATTAAAACTGCTCTGGGGTCATCACACCTGTCAGGACGATGAACATCAAGAAGACAATTGGCATAAAAAGCTGGCAAGGATGTGGGAAAGAGGAATCCTTGTTCATTGCTGGTGCAAGTGCAAACTGGTCCAACCACTACAGAAATCAATATGGAGGCTTTTCCCAGAACTAAAAATAGGGCTGGGGCTGTAGCTCAGAGGCGGAGTGCTTGCGTAGCAATCACCTGGGTTCAATTTCCAGCATCACCAAACAAATCAACTGTAGTGCACAATGTCTTTGTAAATGGCCGTGAGTTCTCTGAGCTCACCGAGGAGCCGGCTGGAGAAGCGGAATGTTATAGAAACCTCTGCGTCCCGTTTCAGACTCAAGCGTATGTCAGGAGATGTGCTTCAAGGCCCCTTAGGGCATTGGCTCCCTAACTCTGTGACAGGGAGGGGAGATAATAAAGCAAGAGTGAAAACATCATGTCTTTGAAAATAGTGAGATAGTAAAGCATTTCCAAAAGAGGTCAAAGCATTGCCCACAGAGAATAAAGGATTGTCTGTCTTCTGATAAAAAGTGTCTCCTGGGGAAGAAGCTGAGAGTCAGCCACATGAAGTTCCATAGGGAACCCCAGCTTACTTCTCCCACTTCCCCAGTTGGTTTCTATGGCGTGTGGAGTGTGCCCAATCAGATGCTGTTGTCTCAGTCTGTTCTTATTTTTTCCTTCACTGGGCACCCTCACCTGAGGAGATACTCTGCTCTGCCTGGGGCCCAGGATGGAAAACTCCAGCTGACTGGCTTAGTGGGCCTTTCTCAGCTAATTTCTGTTAGATTGTTCCAAGTCCCTGGCGATGCTGTGTTATCTACCTATTGACTTATCTGCCACGTGATGTTCATTCTTTCACTTTTGCTTGCTATAGATATAATAAACGCACTAATTCAAAACCAAAAGCATGACTGTCGTAAGTCATGCTCTGGATTGTACAGAAAACAACAAATACAAAATAAAACCACCCCATGGCTCAATCTTCCCGGTGGGTGGGTACACACAGAGTTTTCAGTCCCACCCCAAAGACTCTTGCACATCCTGGTCTATTGATGCATATCGATAGCCAAGAAGTAGAACCAGTCTCAATTTCTATAATTAAATGAAAGGATTAAAAAAATGTGGTACATGCATACCATGGAATTTTATTTCGTTATAAAGGAAACTGAAATTATGACATTTGCCCAAAAGAGCGCGGAACTGGAAGTGATTATGTTAAGCAAGGCAACTCAGAACAACAATGACTTCAAGTTTTCTCTCCTATGCAGATGATAGATTTCAATTTTTACATATGTGTACATATGTCTGTGTGGATTGGGGGTTGCATGAGTCTGAAGCTAGAAAGAGAGCTGTGAGGGGCTGGAAAGAGGTCTCGGTGGGGAAGAGGGAAAATAAGGCCGTGGACTCCTTGTGACATGAGGGAAGAGGGGGAGCAGTTGGAGGAGGAAGGGGATGAACAGGAAGAAGCAGGGCTGGGGGTGGGGGGTAGTGAGGTGAAGGATATACAAAACGAATACATGTATGAAAATGCCATAATGAAACCCATTATTAATATGCTGATTTAAAAATACCTAATGAAAATGGAACATAATAGTCAAGAAAAGTCTACTACAATTTTAGTATATTATTTCTGATATTTAAAGATTATTCAGTTGGAAGAGTTAACTATGATTCAATTTTTTTTAATGGAGAATATAGGTCATTGACAATTTTATAGATAATAGTATAATAAGCATCTTTGAATGTGTGTGTGTGCACAAATAGCATATCACATGTATCTACACACAGGTAGCCCTGCACATATATTGTTACCATTTGAGTTAGTTCCTTGCAAAACACATTTCTGGAATTATGGATGGGAAGGGTGGGAAAACATATATAAGCCAATATTTTGGGGGGCTTCAGTTGTGAAAACTACTGCGATTGTAATGGTCTTTCAGATTTAGGGGTAAATCAAACCTTAATTCTACTGTAAGCCTGACATCTTACTCTATGCGACGAAACTACAGACAGCTTCCACAAAACACCTCAGAAACACACACCATTTCCTTTGGACTGTGAGTCTCTCTAATGCATACACCACATTGGAGCACAGGACAGAAATCTCAAGGTCCAAATCAGGAGCAGAAGGAGAGGGAGCACGAGCAAGGATCTCAGGACCGCGAGGGGTGCACCCACACACTGAGACAATGGGGATGTTCTATCGGGAACTCACCAAGGCCAGTTGGCCTGGGTCTGAAAAAGCATGGGATAAATCCGGACTAGCTGAACATAGCAGACAATGAGGACTACTGAGAACTCAAGAACAATGGCAGTGGGTTTTTGATCCTACTGCACGTACTGGCTTTGGGGGAGCCTAGGCAGTTTGGATGCTCACCTTACTAGACCTGGATGGAGGTGGGCGGTCCTTGGACTTCCCACAGGTCAGGGAACCCTGATTGCTCTTCAAGCTGATGAGGGAGGGGGACTTGATCGGGGGAGGGGGAGGGAAATGGGAGGCGGTGGCGGGGAGGAGGCAGAAATCCTTAATAAATAAATAAATTAAAAAAACCTGTTTATATAACTGCGCTAGATTGAAACTAGCAGAGTCCTCTCACCTGAGTGGGACTGTCCTGGGGTGACAACATCTCAGGTCAATATGAAACATACAATGGCATCTGGGATAAATTTCAGTAGTTATAAAATTAGCAAGGCATTGTCACACTTTTAATAGTTGCTCTCATGTGAACTATGAAGCCACACCACGCTGTAGGCAGGGAAAGTAGGTGTGGAGAGTAGGGAACCTGCCGCTGTGACAGGGTCACTAGTTCACCCACGTCTTGCTGATTTGTGATGTCTCAGTGTATGATCTCAGAACAGGATAGGCACTGACCTGTGTCAACACAGCCATCCATAAAATGGGACAAACACATCTCTCATTTACCCAGACACAGAGTGGTTATGAAGATAAATTTACTCTTATTAATGTTTTTACTGCCTGACAAAGAACAGCTTTATACATCACCGGCTTCGTGTATTTAGCTCCCCCTTTCTTAAGATTTGATTTTGACGATGATAAAGCAAACACCAAAGGCTAGGGACCTTGACTGTATAATGCCACACAAAGCGCGGCCGTTTGTTTGCTTTCTCCAAGCCAAATAAAGCTAGGGAGCAGAGGCTAGTGGCTCACCCATGCCGCAAACTTCTGGATGGCTGCCTAGATTAAAAACAACAATAACGACAAACAAGAAGGGCACAGCTTCCCTAGCTGTAGAAATTTGTTTTATGGGCTCCAATAAATTCTTGGCAAGTAAAAAGGGCAAAGCGAGCTGCAGCCTTTGCTTGGCTACAGCCAAAGGGTATCCATTTATGGGGACAAGAGATAGTTTTCCTCGAAAGAGGGGTACGAAGGCTTGGAAGGACTCTGCCTGGTGGGAGGGCAAAGCTTAGGAGCCACTGCTGCTGGCAGCTGCTATTGGCTTCTGTCTCAGGCTCTGGCAATTTCCTTCAGAGCAGGGCGAGCAAAGCCTCAAACTGCTCCAGAGGTGAAAGTGGACAGCCATGCAAGTCAGCATCCCCAAGTGCAGGGGCCCAGCGAGGCAATGGTGGTCGCATGGAGGGCCATTTCTTTCTTTCCAGACATTTTGAGACATTGATAAATGAGGTTATTGAGGGTTCTGCAGCCAGGTGCTCTTTTTGGGTTGTCAGTTCCTGTTGAAAAAGATGTTTCTGTGCTTTTAATCAAGAGATAAATGCTTGCTCTATCTTCTTTTTTCTTCTTTTTTAATTGAAGCGATTTCCGTGGTTGACCTGAAGTCAGTTTATGGCCAGCCTACCACCCCTGAAGTAGAGATCTGTGCAGATTTACTGAAAGGCACCTTTAAAACTGCTGAAATGGCACTGTTTGCTTGGCTAAGGAATTCTGAGAGAGGAAAGGAAGCCGGAGGGTGGAGAGGAGATGGGTGTGATTTATAGGACCAATCAAAGGATGGACAGGCTCCCCAGGTAGCTCCTGGGATGTGTCAATAGACCTCTCACAGCAATGTCCAGGACCTTCAAGCCAAACAAGACTCAGGAAATGGGAGTTCTGTTTATCAATCTCCATCTTATCACCTTGAGGCAGGGTTTGTCACCTGGAATGAACCCGCCAGCCACTCTATTCAGGGCTGGATTGCTGGTATATGCACCCACACCTGGCTTTTACAAGGGTGCTGAAGATTTGAACACATGTCCTTATGCCTAGGCATCTCTTTAGGCCTTAAAATTGTTGTTTTTAAGAAGTTAATTCAGAACTCATAACTTATGATATGCTGGAACAAAATGTTAAGTTCTTTTTTTTTTAATCATATCTATTCAATACCTTCCTCAAATTCCCCTAGTACTCCTCACAATCTCCCTCCCAACTTCATATAGATGGTGTAACAGGCCACAGACATTAGCACAGCTGATGCCATGGTGGAGGTACCATTCTGCCCTTGGAATCCAGCAGTAGGCAGAAGAACCCACCAAAGCAAGAACAAAGACCCAATCCATCAAAGTCCATAGATTGGGAAAGTCGTTAAATGTACTAGCCCTCCTTTTTGGCTTCTGCCTAAGTGTTTCTGCTAACTGAGGGGTGTCAGGATGTGGTTTTTGTGTTTAAAAGCCCACCCCGAGAAAGGCTTGAGACTGCACTTGGGTCCCAAAGGCACAGTACAGTTGCCAGCTGGCTAGTAAAGACTTTCTATTGGCCTAAACCCGTGTCTGAATGGTCTTCTCTGGCAGATACCTCACAACAATTGTGGCTTCTCTATCAGTCTGAGCCCAGGAGTGGGGACAGTGTTGTAGTGGAGACAGTGTCCTAGTCAGAGACATGCAGCATGAAAGAGAAATAAACCTGTGTCTTCAAAACTTAATAACTAACACTTCCGGACCAACCACCTCCCCATACGGAACCATGTCTAGTCCTGGAGTTCCCCAAAGAAAGCATCCCCTCCCGGGCCCTCCTACAGCTGCTGGTCTCCTTGCTCCCTCCTGGTGTGGTTAAACCTACTTTTCTAGAGGCCAAATGGGACTCTACTGACTGGAAGAAGAGAAAATACTAGAAATGCTGCACATTCTGTGCTGTGGGACAGTGTCTTTTATCCTGTCATGTGTATTATTTTTAATAAAATGCTGATTGGCCAGTAGCCAGGCAGGAAGTATAGGCAGGGTGACAAGAACAGGAGAATTCTGGGAAGAAGAAAGATTAAGTCTGGAGTCATCACCCAGACACAGAGGAAGCCAGACACAGAGCAAGCAAGATGTGACTGCCTCACTTGAAAAAGGTACTAAGCCATGTAACATAACATAAACAAGAATTATGGGCTACTATAAGTTATAAGAGTTAATAAGCCTGAGCTAATAGGCCAATCAGTTTGTAATTAATGTAGACCTCTGTGTATTTCTTTGGGACTGAATGACTGCGGGACTGGGTGGGACAGAAACCTCTGTCAACAGAAACCTTGGTCAACAGAAACCTTGGTCAACATTCTAGGAGTTTAGATCCTCAGGCCTAGCTTGTCATGTTCTAGGTCAGCTCTTGGTACCTGCCCTCGACGGCTTGTGCTCTGTGTGCTCTCTACCTACCTCTATTCCCAACACCAAGGCTTGGAGCAGAGCAGCAGAACCAATGAGGTTGGAGGGACCCAAGTCCCGACAGTGACCTGAACTAAGAGGCAGCTGTACGGCACAGAGGGGAGATTTCTGAGTACCCGTGTGCTGACCATCAGGACGTCCCACCAAGCAGATAGCTGTGCCTTGTTTCACAGGTATGTGCTCATGAGAATTCCTTTCAGTGTGAATCTAGGTTCTTTCAAATCTATTTTTATCACATTTTCTTCTTGGGAAACCACATATTCGCCCTGAGTCAAATCTGGGCGTCAGCTTCAATTTCTCGCTGTTTACATCCGTCCATGTCTACCATGTCCATCCCGTCCTGCTCATCTGAGCATCACCTACGTTCACGCCGTTATGCTGGGCACAAAAGCACCTTGCTGAGAACGAGGAGTGTCGATTGCTCCCAAGTCCATGGGGATCCACAGCCTAAGGGGGTGATTTTCCTCCATTTAATAAAGATGTCAGAGAGTTCGACCCCCTCACTTTAATTTTCCCTCTCAAATGCAACAGCCTCCTTTTCCTCCTGTCCAACCTTTAGCCGCAGAGAGCATCTGCCAGTGCAAATCTGATAGAGACTCTACTGCCTTAGTTACATCCCTAAACAGCCCTCACCTGTCCTCTATCATCACACAACATCTGATCAGGCAGGTTCTTTCACTGAACCCTGAGCTCACAGATTCACCTAGACTAGCTCAAGAGCACCTCTTCTCTCTGCCCTATAAGCACCCAGTTACAAATGCATACCGCTATGCCAAGTGTTTACATAGGTGCTGTGGATCCAAACTCAGACCCTCAAGTCTGCAAGACATCTTGGTTTCTTTTCAAGTTGTGATAAAATACTCAGAAGAAATCAGTTACAGCTGGAGGGAGCTGCTTTCCCCGCCAAATAGAAGGATCATGCCTCAGAGTCTCAATCAGTTATTGCACAAATGGAATTTAAATGTTTTGTATGCAATTAAGGACAAAAGGGTTTCTTCCAGCTCACAGTTTTAGGGTACAGTCCGTCACATGGGGAAGACAAGGCATCAGAGGCTTGAAGAAGCTGGTCATATTACATCCCCAGTAAGGGTAGAAAAGTAAGAGCAGTGCATGCATGCCAGAGCTGACTTTAGTTTCTTTCTTTACTCTTACTCAGGCCAGGATCCCCTGCTTCGTGAATGGAGTGAATGGTGCTAGCCACCTTGGTCAGCTCTTCCCACCACAAAGGACATGACAAGGATAATGTACCACAGACACGACCGGAGGCCCAACTCCCATGCTATTCTAAATTGTGCCAGTTTGTCAGCTGACAGTAACCATCACACGGGGCAAGCTCTTTACCCACTGAGCCATCATCTCCACAGCTGCCTGGCCCTGTGGGTTAAGTCTCTAATCCTGAAGTCTAAAGTCTAAAGTTTATTTGCCCTGTACCTAGAACATCCACCGTTCCTTGGGCTGCCTCAGAACCTCTTGAGGCTCAGAGCATCACCTCTGATGAAGCTCTCTAACTGCCCACGAGGGGAACAGACACATGTGCCTGCCTGTTCTCAATACACTGACCATTACAGCCACAGCACACTTCTAATCCTCACTTCTGCCCTCCTGTCTGTTTGGTGAAGCCCTGAAGGGCAATGTCTTCTGTTCTTGTTTTACCATGTCCCTTGTGGTGGAGAAGAGAGCCACTTGTTTGTTCCTGCTACCCAGACCCAAAATAACCACACGGAAGCTATATTATTTAAAACACTGCTTGGCCCATTAGCTCTAACTTCTTATTGGCTAACTCTTACATCTTAATTTAACCCATTTCTATTAATCTAGATATTGCCTCATGGCTGTGACTGACCAGGTAAAGTATCTAGTGTCTGTCTCTGGTGGGCTACATGGGTTCTCTCTGACTCCACCCTTCTTTCTCTCAGCATTCAGCTTAGTTTCCCCCACCTACCTAAGTTCTGCCCTGCTATAGGTCCAAAGCATTTTCTTTATTAATCACAGCACACAGAGGGAAATCCCACATCACTCCTGCACCAAGCACAATGCCCACTGTCAGTAACCATCTCTCAAGTATCTGTGAAATGCTCACAACTTGATTCTAAGTTTAAATGCACAGCTCTACTAAGAAACGCAACAGAAATGGGAGCTGTTTTAGTTTGAAGCTTCCTCTCCACCTTTGATGAAGCACAATAATCTCAACTACACAATAGCCTTGGCTAACTTGCTATTTTCAAGGTCTCATCTGAACTCTGAAGGGCTGGCCTGGGAGGCGCTGAGGTGAAGGAAACCCAGTCGAAGGCGCTGGTGTTTTTATATTGCTTCTCTTACCGGATCTCGCCAAAATGCAAGTGGGAAACCACAAAACTGTGATTACGTTTAAAGAGATAAAGCGGCTGTGACCCCAAAATGACAAAACCCAGATAAGGATATTCACCCAGAATTCTTAGGGGACACTCCACTCTGAACAGCTATTTAATTGAAGTTGGTTATGAGAGGAAAACTTACAAAAGAGAAGATGAAATCCCTCATTGGAAAGGGCATTTGTAATCCGGTCAAAGAAATCATGCAGTAAAGTTACAGCTGGGGAGAGGTGTCTTCCACACCAAACAGAAGGATCCTGCCTCAGAGTCTCAAGCAGTTCTTGTGCAAAGGGAACATAAATGTTTTGTATACAATCCTCTTTCTCTAAGGACTCACGAGAGTCTGAGAATGCTCAGCTTCACAGACTCCGCTACTCACTGCCTTTATGGAAACGCCAGGTCTAATACTTCATACCTGTGTAAACTTTGGCAAGTTATATGATCTCTCCGAGGGTGTGATTCCTCATCCGTGAAATGGAGATAATAATGGCATCTTTCCCACAGGGATTCAGCCAAGATTTAGTCTCAGTGCACTTAGAATGGTGAGCAGTGCAGTGTTAGTTGGCACCACCGCCATTTTCAGCATCACCATCGCCACCAGCAGCCCCATCATCATCACCATCACCTAAAGACCACAGTGGGTACAATAAGCAGAAGAGCATTGTCTCAGGGACCTCTGAGCCACTACTCTTTAATAATTTTGTATGAATCCAATTTTCTGTTTAATGCATATTTTATATATTACAGTTTGAAAAATAAGCAGGATGGTTATGTTTTCTTTTCTTTTTTTTTAAATATTCATTTTATTTATATGTATACAATATTCTTTCTACATGTATGCCTTCAGACCAGAAGAGGGCACCAGACCTCATTACAGATGGTTGTGAGCCACCATGTGGTTGCTGGGATTTGAACTCAGGACCTTTGGAAGGGCAGGCAATGCTCTTAACCACTGAGCCATCTCTCCAGCCCTGGTTATGTTTTCTTATTCTTTTAAAATTACATGCTATTAAATTATAACTCTACATATTTATGGGGGAAAGGTGATATCATCATTTTAAAAATATAATATGTAAAGGACAAATCATCAACTTTCTTATTTTCTTCTTTTTTACTTCATTTTTAGTGAGTTATAATTCTTCCAGTCTGAGAACAGGAAGGTTGGCCAACAGTCACAGGCCAAGGCTGGTTCTCCCAGTAATGGCCTTGGTGGGCTGCTATATTCTGATTGTTGCTGCAGAACCAGTAATCTACGTGTTTTGTGGCAGATATTCAAGGGGTACTTGGAGATCAAGTCAATTCCCTCAACAAAAACCATGGGTGTTCATGTATATGACTCAAAGCAGGAATAAAACAATGTTTAATGCTTTAAGTAAAATCATATATCTATGATGACATATATTTATATATATGGAAAGAAGTATATATAAGATACATAGGATATATATATTATAGTCATACATATGTTGAAGTTAGAGAAAAATACACAAAGCACAAAATAAATTCACAAACCTATTGATTATTTAGTTGCTCAATTTTTATGATCATCCAATTAATAACTGTTTTTAAACTGCCTTCATGTCTTTTGGACATTTGTAATTGCTCTGAGTGAATTGTGTAGTCGACATGAAGTATAACATAAAAGTTTTTTTTCTAGTTAGTAGCATAAAAAAAAAATTCAGTTTCTAGATATTTACCATATCCTCCACTATTCAGATAGAGTCCTCCAGCAGTATCTTCCACCCTGTCTTACAGAATCTCAGAAATAAAAAAAGGCAACGTTGGTTCCAGTTTATAAAGTAAATTCATTATTTTGTTATTTATCAAAGCAACAGAATGTTTTCATAGCTTTAGTAATATTGTTTCTGTGGTTAATTGTTGCTGTCTTCATGCCTGTCCAAAAGGAATTTTTGTTTTGGATATATTAAAAATTATACTGACTCGGAATTTGGTTTTTAAAGGGTATTCAATACTCACCTGCTAACAAACCAAACAAACACAAGGAAAACAATCATGATGCATGTGTCTGAATGAGACGAGAACTTAGGTCCAGAGAAAAGACTTGCGTGGCAGAGAAAGTCATTCATAGTCGTCTGTTATTCAATATCTCTGGGAAAGACTTTTTAGTATTGACTGTCTTGACCTCAATGTTCTGGCTCTGAGCACATTTCTAGTGTAATCATTGCATTCAGGATCACACCATCATGAAGTAATCTGGCTCCTGAGCGTGTTTTCTGGATGACGGTCTTTAGGCCAACTCAACTTCCTGATTAATTTCCAGCAGAGTGTGTTTAATGATTTGTAATTTCTTTCCATTTTCTTCTCGATTCTACTAAAATTATTTTCACCAAGATCAATTTCTTTTCACTTAAATCTTATGTCAGTATTCGTTTTTGTCACTTATAAGTTATTTTAAAAATCATTGTAGCTTTGGAAACAATAAATTCTTTTCTTATAGTCATTATTTCTGCAAAATGAAGTTTCCTTGGGCTAGGTTTTTCCTAACTCAACCTCTCAAGAATAGTTCATAGTTTCACTAATTTTTAGGTAGTAAATTTTAGCAGTATATTTTTAGTGCTTGTAGAGTTTTCAGTCTAATAGTAATGCTAGTCATTTCTGTCAAGAATAATTCATAAGGAATTTAAAAAGTATTACAAGTGAGTATATAATAACTGTATATATTTTGGAGATGAGTACAATGTGATGATTTGATTCTCATATACACAGTACAACGTTCAAATCAGAGCATTCATATCTGTCCCTTCAAATATTATTTGTGTTCGAGAAAGAATCCTTAATATACTTTCTTCTTGGGAATATCAACTATTCTCCAGGGAAAGCTCATGTTCAGGAGTAGCTGACCAACACAAAATGGACTTCATGGTTTTGAGGAGATTTTTGCTTTGCTGTTTTAGGATAAATGTTAGTCGTAGTTGGGGTATTTATTATTTGATGGAGTAAGATCTTGGTTTCCAAATCTTGCCTGTGGACCATTTGTAGGCAAACATGGCAAAGCTTTCACTGGTCCAGTGTGAATTTTAGAAAGAAGGGGCAAGGAGCATTCTGAACTGGCTTAACTTAGAGTACTGCATTTGTTACTATGTTTCTGTGCTACTTACTAGGAAGGTAAAAAGTATTCCTCTTGTACCACATGTGAGTGCTTTTTTTTTTTTTTTTATGTCTTCACTTGGCAAAGGAGAATGGAACAGTTAGTGTCCTGAATGCACTAATCTGAACCTGGGAACTTGATGCCCCGTGGACCTCAGGGAGAAGGTGTTTGAGAATCAGTTCTCGCAGAAAGACACAGAGACAGGAAACTGCAGCGTTTCATAAACAGACTCACTGGTGAGATTCAGCAGAGCGGAAGGCCGGGACCACAGGGGCAGGGCATTCCAGAACAGAGCCCAGCAGGCCAGGTCTGAATGTTCTGCACACTCAGCAGAGGAACCTGGGGCGAAACTGCTCTTGGTCTATCTGGAGAGTAGCCACTAAGGTGTCACAGGGAAGTGGATGGCATTTGTAGCTACAACTTAACCTCAAGGTGACTTCCTTGCACGATGAGAATTTCAATCAAGCAGCCCTAACCAGAGTCTCTACTTGAAGATAAAATGTGGCAGCTTAACTAGCCCGGCCATGAAATAGCACTATGAGTTATCACCAAGTGGAGACTCTGGTTATGAGACCGGTTATTGCCAAGTCCCCAACTCCCACCCCCTGCAAACTCACTGTCCTCATTTAGAGGATTATGTGGTCAGAAAGATCTCCAAAAGTCTATGTCCATGCTAGTCCTAAGTCACACGTATGGAGTCCAAACCAATTTCAAACCTATAAATTAATTTCTGAAATTTAAATTTATCTTATTGTGTGTGTGTGTGTGTGTGTGTGTGTGTGTGTGTGTGTGTGTAAAGACAGCTTTCAGAATCAGTTCTCTTCTTCTTCTACCATGTGGGTCCTTGGGGCTGCCCTCAGGTCATCAAGCTTGGTAGCGAGAGTCTTTACCCACCGAACGATTTCACTGGCCTATTAATTTTGCCAGCTTTTTAATGACTGGTCATGCATTGCTCTGATATTAAATTTGGCAGAATAGAAACATACCAGTGTAAAAAGCATGGTGCTCCTTGGAGTCCTGAACCCAGTGCTCATAGCCTTCTGATCCTTGGCCCCTTTAAACCTTATCTCTGATGTTGGAACTGAATGTTTCAGCTTCATGGGAAGTCTGATTCTACTGACTGGGGAAGTCATCAGCAGAACACTAGAGCATCTTGGAGGAGCTGTACACGTTTTGTTCACCCCTGATGAGTTTCTTCAGTAGGAGAGATTATTTTCACTTTTGCCAGATCTGGGACACTGCGTTTTGCAGCTGCCTATATTCTGTTCCACGTATTTATAAATAATGCCTGCACAAGGTCTTCCCTCATCACTAGCAGCTGTCTCTAAGGTATTCCTGTTGGAAAGTTCAAGAAAAACTATTATGTAAGAATGTAAGATATACCACAAAATGTGCTAGAGTTCTAAAATGATGCTATCTCTTTTCCAGACTTCTCCTTTGGAAAAGCACCCTTTCCGGTCTCATCTGCCATTGTGGCCATTGTCCTTCCCCCAGTCTGAATCCCAAGAATTAAATCAGGTTGCTCAGCCTGTTGAAGTTGAAAAGCCTTGGCTAGGGCTCTGAAGTCACTCACTGAGCTGCCATCTGCTCAGTCTACAGCCCTCACCATGATCAGAGAGCACCCCCTGCCCTGGTTCCCTGCCTTGACAGCTCTCACCACCCCCTCATCATTCAGAAGACAGTTGGCACGCCGGGAGGTCAGCGGGCATAGGGACCACTCTGTGCCTGCCAGCAGCTGCACCCTTGGTCGTCAGGAAAGGGCCTCCCCTCTCTGAACTGGCATTGCGGATGCTCGTGCATGCATGCAGTTCTGTCTACTAGCGGATCTTGCTGCAGCCAGCGACTAATTGAATCTCATTTGCCTTGTCACTGGGTGGTTGTAGAACCTTCCCTGGAATTTATGACAGAGGCTGGGCCAAAGGGCCCTTTTAGAAATGGGTAGATTTGGGGGAATTTTAGGAGAATGAGGCCCGGGAGCATATTTTAGGAGAATTAGTCTGTGGGTGGACACTGTATTAGAGATCCCGCATCTTCTCTATTTTCATCTGTATGGCTCTCACTACACAACAGCCAATTAAGCAAACAGCCAGGCTTCACGGTTTACCAGGCAGTGTTTCCGTCATGGAAGGACTTAGCGGACTGAACAATTTGTGTATTTGGGGTAAACATATTTCAGAAATGAATGCACTCAGCCGTCTGAGTTTATACTCAGACATGAAATTATGGTTAAATATAGAAACAATTGACTCCCCTCTATGCTGAAGACATTGGCAATGAGTTTTCCAGAGATTAGCTCCATAGATTTCTGAGCTGCGGCGATGGCTGGGATTTGTGCTTTATAGACTCCCGCACCATTTGTGATGGGCACGGACTCTCGGATGAGTGATGGCTGGTTTATTGGAAGCCAAGCTCTCAGAAGCATTATATATGGGCATATAAAAGTCACTTTGCCGAGAATTTCAAATGCTCTCTGCTACTTAGAGTGGCCCAAGTCCAGTGTTTTCATTACTAACTTCCTTCAATTAACTTTGCTTTATCTTAGCAGGTGAACGCGTCTGATTGTCACCCAGTGTCAGAAGGCAATTAACCCACTGACATAACATGAGGAAAAACATGTTCAAAGACAAAGCAAACATGCTCAGGAAAAATTACTTGGTAATTTTTTTCTTCTTAATTAATTTCCCAGCCAGCCATCAAAGTGTGCCTTCAGCTTTTGCCCAACCAAGTTGCTAGTTTAACCACCCTCTAACAAAGGGTGCTGGTATGTCCATATAACCCAGAAAGGATGTGGTAGCTGCTTGCTGGGGCCTCCAGGGTCAGTAGAGAGCAAAGGCTAGAGTGGCCCCAGCGTGACTCACTGAATAACTGGGAAGTTTTCTGTGGTGTGGCTATGCAGGTAGGTGAGGGCCTGGGTGATGGGAGGAATAGCCACGTAGTCAGTCAAGATGAATCAAGTCTGCCTTTCTGGACCTGGTATGCAGGAAGTACTCCTCTGGCTTCTGTTTTACTCTGCATTAGAAACACTTGGAAGAAACAGGTTCCACAGGGGCTTCAGGCTCCACAGGGACTGGAGGAACTCTCTGGTTGGTGAGATGCTTGCTGTGTAAGCATGACAACCTGACTGGATCTCCAGCACCTGTGTGAAATCTGTGCTCGGTGACACGTGCCTGGGATTAAATTGTGTGTGCATACTTGCCTCATACAGAGTTGCCCAGGATAATGTTCTCTAAATGTCAACAGTGATTATCTCTGGTTAATATTTGGTGCAATCATTTCTTATTAATACTTTTTCTAGACTTTTTAAGAGTTAACATGAGAATGTAATGTTTCACCATAAATAATAAACATTTCATTTTTTTTAAAAAAATGTCTTCTTATACTATCAAAAAAAGTCTTTGAAATCTTTGAAATTAAACATCATCCACGTCTTCAAAAGTCTTCCTAAGTTTTGTCGTATAACTGAATGACTGGGAAGACCATGTCGCTGCATGAGCCCCTAGAAACTGCACATCACTTCTCCGGTCTCCTCTCTCACTGGTGAATAAGAATTTACAATCAGGGGCCCAGAAAATTAGTGTTTTTGGAAAGTCTCCCAAGTGGTTCTGTTGGAGCCAAAGTGGTGTCTGCCCTTGGACTGCCCTTCAGGAGGTAGGGACCGGAAACAAACAGTTTAGACTCCCTCCGTGGGAAGGAAGCCCTCCTCCTTCTGCTGACAGGGGTGTGACAGTCCTAACGAGGATGAATAGCCACCTGCCCAGTGCTACCTGCTGCCAAGTACATTTCCTAAACGTGCTGCTGGAACCTTCCTTTGAGCTGTTCTGCTTATTTAGACTAGCAGTCTTATAAAAGGAGAGAGGGAGAGAGAGGCAGGCAGACAGAGACAGAGAGAGAGAAAAAGAGAGAAAAAGAGAGAGAGGAAGAGAGAATGTGTGGGTTTCGTGTTATGTTCATGTATGTGTACACATGTCTATATAGACTTATGTGCTTGCGTGCATGCATGCAGAGACTGGAGATTGTATGAGGTGTCTTCCTTCATCACTCTTCACGTTCTTTTTTGAAGCAGGGTTTCACGCTGAACCTGGAACTCACCGATTTGGTTCCACTGGCTGGCCAGCCAGCTTCAGGGAATCCTCCTGTCTCTGCCTCTAGAGTGATTGATTATAGATGTACACAGACATATTTGGGGATCCAAAAATCAGGTCCCACACTTCTACTGCAAGCACTTTAACAATTGTGCTGTCTCCCCAGCCCTTGAAGCCGTTTCCAGCACATATTTGGAATTTGAAATGGGAGGACCCCAAGCTTTCCCATAGATCTTTGGAGGATGGTTGTGGCCTGTCCTTGAGCCCAGCATGAAGACAGGGATATTCCTGTTCCAGCCAACCCAGGATCAAGGCAGGAGAGAGCCAGAGTGCTGTGATCATGTCAGGACAGGAGAGGGCAAGCTGCTGTCCAGCCTTATGCAAGCCTCAGCATTAACACTGGTTTTCTCACTACAGCGTTTAATAGATTGAGAGAAGAACCGAGGGAGAGTTAGCCTTAAAGCAATCTGTGTCCACTTCACACTTTCCATTCTTGCCATAGATTTATAAATTAGTTTTTTATCTTTGAATCCTGATTATTTATGGAAATTAGAGTCCAGGCACTGAGGCTAAAGGGATTCGTTCTTCCAGACTTCCACATAGGGGAAAGGGCACTGGGCCCACAAGTTTATGCTTCCCCTGCAATTGCTGCTCCTTGTCTTTCTGGGGAAAGGGAGGGGGATAGTTAGAGGTAGAGACATTCCTGTGACCCAGAGTACCTCGAGACAGACATCCTTATCACTGAGTTGCTTTATCTGATCTCCAACACCGTTTTTCAATTACAAAACCCCAGGTTTATCTGACAGATTTAATTTGAGAAGAAAAGCAAAACAAAACAAAGCTTTTAATTTGTTTCTGGAGTTTCAAGGAATTTGCTAGTTATCTTAGAGCTAAATAGGATAATCAGCATGAAACTCATATATCCATCCATCCATCCGTCCACCATCCATCCATGCATTCGTCCATGCATCCATCCATCCATGCTGCATCCAGGAACATTATGCGGAACAAGAAGCAGGTATGGTGAGTAAGAAATGGTACACTCTTTAAGATTTATTTTTCAATCCAGAGGGGAAGATGCAGCCCGTCAGATTGTGTATTTTAAAGGCTAACAAGGATAATCATGTAGGAATGATTGATACTGTGTAGGGAGATGGCTCAGCAGGTAAGAGAGATTGCTGTGCAAGCATTAGGACCTGAATTTGCATCTCCAGCATCCATGTCAAAAGGTTGGCACGACTCCATGTGTCTACACTGAAGTACCAGTGGGAGAAGACAGGAGGATAACTCAGGTTTGCTGGCTGCTGGCCTGGGGTTGGGGTGGTCAAGTTCAATGAAAGGATTCTGTGTGCTAGTTAGTTTTCTGCTCTTATTGTACACATCATGACCAAAAGGGCTCATTTTGCTTGTAGCCCCCAATCACAGTCCACCATTGAAGCAAAGTCAGGTCAGGAGCTCAAGGCAGGAACCTGGAGGCAGGAACCCAAGCAGAGACTGTGGAAGAAAGCTGCAGGCCCTGCGTGAAGGCCCTGAGAGAGCAAGATGCCATGAGAGGTCACTGCAAAAACCTGCGGAAATGATGTCTGCAGAGCCCTGGAGACCCCAAGAGTTTTGACATGCCAGAGCCATGAGATATATGCCAATGAATGCTGCGTACAAGGAGTGGGACTAGCCAAGAGAAGAGGGTGCTGCAGTCAGCAGAGATGGAAGGGCAGAGCCATCTAAGCCCTTTGGCCTCGGACATGGAACTATAGCATTTAGAGTTTTCCCTGATAGGTTCTGGGTTTCTATCTTGCTATAGTCTAGTATTCACTGTGCCCTGATTCCTCCCTTTTGGAATGATAATGTATGTTCTGTGCCATTGTATGTTGGATGTATGTAATTTGCTTTTTGGTTTTGTAGGGGTTTAAATCTTGGAAGAGTTTTGTACTTTGTACATCAAAACACCATTAAGACTGTAAAAGACAATGGGGACTTTTGAAGTTGGACTAAATGCATTTTGCATTATGATTTGGCCATGAGCCTATAAGCCTATAATGGCCAGGAAGTGGAACCTGGTAGTTTGAATGAGAATGGCCTCCATACAATGATATGTTTGACTACTTGGTCCCCACTTGCTGGAACTGTTTGGAAAGGATTAACAAGTGTGACCTTTTTGAAAAAGGTGTGTCACTGGTAATGGGCTTCAAGTTTCAAAACTTGTGCCATTCCCAAAGCTCTGCTTCCTGCTTCTGTCTGCCTGCCTGATACCGTCATCTCTTCCATGATGGTGATGGACTTATCTCCTTCTAGAACTGTAAGCTCCAAATAAATCTTTTCTTCTGTTAGTGTCCTTGGTCACGGTGTTGAATCACAGTGATAGGAACGTAACCCACCCACCAAGCAAGCCAGGAGGGCAAGCCAGGAAGAAGCTTTCCCTCATGGCTTCTTCCTCAAGCATCCCTCCTATCTTGGCATCCCTCAGTGATGAACCTCGAAGATGAAATAATCCTTTCCTCCCTGCGTTGATTTTAATCAGCATTTTATCACAGCAACAGAGGCTCAGATTCAGTCACCTGGTCTTGCTTTATTCCCGTCGTTCAGAGCACTTGGCTCTGCCATGTCTCCCAAAGGGAAGATGAAGGACATGGTGTGTCACATGCTGCCCCTCCTCAGCGGGATGGCACTGGGGTCTTGGGGGAAAAAGAGGCAACGAATCCCTAGACATCTGAATAACACAGGATCTGTGGGATTGCTTTTACAAGAGACGCTGGAGTAGTGCTCAACATCCAGAGGTGTCCTGGCAAGAGCTTGCTGAGAAGACTGAGTGTGAAGAATGCTAAGTGGGAACCGGGGGAAGGCGAGGGCAGGAATCAGATAACTTAATCACTGCTACATGAGGTCCGCAGCGTGTGCAACCTACTGTGTATTTACTAGCTTTTGCAAATTAGATTGGAGTTTGATCTATAGGCTGAGCATGGACAATTATGCATCACCCGGACGCTTCAGAGGAGAGGTGCTCATCCAGAGAATGGAGAGGCAACTGGCATGCCGGGAATGCAAATAACGAGGACACAAGCGTGCGCAATGAGCAGAGAACAACCTGGCAATGATCGAAACCACGCTCAGACTAATGGAATCATTTCCTTATGATACGTACTGTTTGTTCCAGTGAGAAGCTGAGCTAGACAATGTTTTCAGCGAGTCGGGTTTCGGCACCTAACTGATTAATGCCAAGCCTCGTGGGGATTTAAAATTATAAAACAGTGCCTCATATTTTGAAGCAGTTACTGGCTCATTTTCACACGCATATCTCTCTTCGGCTTTTTGTGATGTTTTGCTCTGGGTTTGTACCTAGCTCCCCCTTTGCAGTTGATGGCAAGGTGTCTGTCCACTACCCATTTCAGCAAAGCCCGCATCTTAGTGAAGTACCGTCTATAAAGCTTAGCTGGTGCGGGGCTCACCCAAAGGAACAGTGGCAGGTGACTGTCATTGTGTTGTCATAAAGACATCACCATAGAAATGGCCTTCAACGTGCTGGGCTACTCTATGGGTCTAAAAACTCATAGCTCACGAGTAAGTTTGGTGATGAGGGCAAGTCACCAGACTCGGAGCTCTGTCACTTTGGTTTGAGCCTTTGCTGTCCCTTATTGTAGGTGCTCTCGGGAGAGTCACTATTCATCTCAGCAATAATCTTTTCAGCGATTCCATCTGAGAGGCTGTGGAGAGATTAAATACGGCATTTAATGTAAATATGTTTTCACATCCTGAAGTACCTGTGTGAAAAGCATTTGAAGAGCAAAAGTTTCTATTTTTTTCAGAAGTATTGCTGGAAGGCATAAAAAATGTTTAAATAAATGGAATGCTTGCATGTCGACAAAGCAGTATATCAACAGTGAAGCGTAAATTAAACACCTGGGACATGATAGCAAATCACAGAGTCAAACCGAATATCCGTGTTCGAAAATCACCGCCAACTATATTAATTAACGTGAATTTGCATTTAACAAACTTCTTTCAGTTAAAATTAGTTGTCATATGTGAAGAATAATGACTTTACTGGGCAAGGTAGGAGGCAGTGGCATGTGGGTTTCTGTGAGTTCAAGGTCAGACTGGCCTATGTAGTGAGTTCCAGGACAGTCAGAGGTGCATAGTAAGAGCCGGTCTCAAAAGAAAAGGAAAGGAAGGATAGAAAGAACAGAAAGGAGATAGAGATGGAAAGACAAATGGCTATAAGTTTTGAGAGTATATTTGTTAATTTTGTTTGTAAGTTGATTAGATCTGAGATCAACTCAAACACACACAGCCCCTATTACTCTCCTCTGAAATGGGCAGCCCCTTCCTGTAGTGGCCCAGATACAAGAGGGAAAAGCAGGGCTGTTTCTCTTGGCTGCCTCTGCT